>NC_041390.1:94541822-94564128 GCF_002162155.2 Triticum dicoccoides
TAATTTTCATCCAAGTTACGATTTATTTTATATTATTTTTACAAAGTTTTAATGAGTTTCTGAATTACTGGATTTATTTCAAATCAAAAATATAATAAATATATTGCTATGGGTACACATAGAGTGTACCAGAGAGGTGCGTGTGTGGGTGACAAGTGGGGCCATTGAGCTGAGTCAGCAGTCAAAAGTTTGACTGTTCACTGGTCAATGGGACTAGTGGGACCCATATGTCATAGGGACAGAGCTAATAAATTGTTTTAGTTAACTTAATTGACTGGTGGGGGTCCACTGTCAGTGTCTAGGGGTTAGATTGGCAGAAAAATTGATTAGGCCTAATCTTAATTAGCCATTGTTCTAATTTCTTCTATTAATGAAAAGACAATGATAATGATAATGAAAAAAATGATAATGTATTTTTTTTCTCCCGTGGAGACAACGGAGTAAATTCTGTCTATGACACAGATTACAAACAAAGCAACATGTGGAGTGATTGGCGTCAGGGAGAGAAAAAAAAATAGCCACACGTCCCCTGCCGCCGTGATCCCCCGTCTTTGACTTGTAGTTGCAGGTTGCAATCGCAGCTGCTTCCGAAACTCTTGCCTCGACACAAAGAAAGGTAGCTGCATCTGGTTTCGCCGCTTTGCTGCTGTTCGTCTGGGCGCTACCTACTCGTCGTCTCCGATGCCTCTCCTCCTGCTTCAAGGTACCAAGATGTCTCCAGTAACCGTATTCTTCAGTATCAGTATCGCACCTGATTGCCTTGCCTTCCCTTCCCTTGCTGGTGTCGGATGTGTTCCCAGCTCCGCAAGTCCCAGAAGAGAGGTTTATTTCGGTGATTTCTATCTATTTACAGTAGCGGCAGGAACAGGGGATAGAATCAATACTGCAATTTGATGCATGGAGGTCCTTGTTCTCTTATGCTGCATGGCCTGCCGGCCGCCGCTGCCCCCCTCTTGCAATTAGTTGTCTCAGCTGAGCAAATCCCTAGCTTAATCCGTGATGAATCTCACCGCTGGAACTCGATACCCCCTAATGATTTCGCGCGATTTTCCCATCACACATAGGATTCACAATCCCCGTTTCTTTGTATTCGAAATTCATCCTAAGTTTAACATTTCCCCAGTAACTTCACAAAGCCAGCCTTATCATTGCCCCAGTAGCAAGCAAATCCTTTCTGAATGTTTCTCTGAATAACCCAGCCTTATACAGTATTTCTTTCTTTTTTTGCAGTCCTGCCATTTGTGGGCGTCGTCACACCACTGAACCGTGAGCTCCCACCGACGTGGATGTGATGTCCATCGCGTGCTGCTTGCCAGTGGTGGAGTGCGTGTACTGCCTGGCATGCACGCGCTGGGTGTGGCAGCGCTGCCTCTACACCACCGGCTACGACAGCGAGACCTGGGGCCTCGCCTCGCCGGGGGAGTTCGAGCCCGTGCCGCGGCTATGCCGCTTCATCCTAGCCGTCTACGAGGACGATCTCGAGACCCCGCAGTGGGCGCCTCCGGGCGGCTACGGCATCGAGCCCCGGTGGGTGGTGCGGCGGAGGACGCCCGAGCACACCCACGGGCGCGCCCCGACCTACCTGCTGTACGTCGACCACCGGCACGCGGACGTCGTGCTCGCCGTGCGCGGCATGGACATGGCCAAGGAGAGCGACTACGCCGTGCTGCTGGACAACAGGATCGGCCAGGCGGGCTTCGACGGCGGCTACGTGCACAACGGCCTGCTCAAGGCCGCCGAGTGGGTGCTCGACGCCGAGTGCGACGCGCTGCGGGACCTCCTGGCCACCAACCCCGGCTACACGCTCACGTTCGCCGGGCACTCCCTCGGCTCCGGCGTCGCGGCCATGCTGGCTCTGCTGGCGGTGCGCGACCGGGACCGGCTGGGCGGCGTGGAGAGGAGGAGGCTACGGTGCTTCGCCATGGCGCCTCCCAGGTGCATGTCGCTCAATCTGGCTGTCCGTTATGCCGACGTCATTAACTCGGTTATTCTTCAGGTGAGAGTGAGACTCCATGCCAGTTTAGGATAAACAACCCAGCTGAATTCTGTTTGTATCGTCTGATTCATGTTTGATAAATTACAGGATGATTTTCTGCCTCGCACCGACATTCCTCTGGAAGACATTATCAAGTCACTTTTCTGGTAAAGAAACCATCATCAACGGGGTTCATTCTGTCACTAGCCTGTAATATCTTTTCAGGGTGCCTGATGCAATCCCCTTTCCTTTGTACTACAGTTTGCCATGCCTTCTGTGTGGGAACTGCCTGATAGCTACATGCATACCTGAAAGTGTCATGTTGAGAGATCCAAGGCGTCTCTACGCACCCGGCCGGCTTTACCACATTGTAGAAAGGAAGCCTTTCAGGTAGTATGATTTTACCGGAAATGTTTTTACTGAAGTTTTCCTACAAATATAAGGTACTACTGTTCAATTCATTAGCTCGTACAACTAACATTCTACTCTAGTATGTGAACCAGAGAAATGCTGTAGAGATCCTTGGTGATTTTGGTTTTAGTTTTTCTTGCTTGGATTTATGACATTGGTTGAGACTTATAATTTGTTGAAATAACTGCTGCAGATGTGGAAGATATCCGCCTGCCGTTAGAACAGCAGTGCCAGTGGATGGCAGATTCGAGCACATAGTTCTTTCTTGCAACGCAATTTCTGACCATGCCATTATCTGGATAGAAAGGGAAGCCCAAAGAGCAGTGGATGTAAGCCTACGCCTGTCCTCCTCTTATTGAGTTAGTGTCATAAAAGTGCCATTCACATAGTGTACTCCGTCACTAACCAATCATCAACGCTGAAGTTTCAAAACTTAAATTTGCACTGATTTTCCGTGGCACCTTCTTTCAGCATCATCCCTTCTCCATCACTAGCCAGATATTTTTCTCCAGGTCTTTATCTGTACAGTTGCTGTGATGCACAAATTGCCTACAAAATAGTCTCTTCCTGACATTTCAGTTGATGCTGGAGAATGAGAGGACCATGAAAGCGCCGGAAAATCAAAGGATGGATGGCGAAACCGCGGCAACAAGGGATCACATTGAGGAGCAGCAGGCGGCCCTGAGGCATGCTGTCACGCTAGGGATCGCAGATGTTAACCTGCCGTCAACATACGGAACATTCGACGAAAATGCAACTCCGGAGGAGCGCCAGGCATCGCCGGTGCTGCTTGACAGTGGCAGGCGCAGAATGGTTTGGAATGAGTGGATCGCGAGGATATTTGAGAAGGATGAATCCGGGCAAATGGTTCCACGGAGATAGATGATGGTGCATGTCAGTGGACGGAATTATGCGTCAGAAGTAGAAAAATTCAGACATTCAATTCTTGGTATGCAGTGCATGCTGTCACGTGTTCGAGCATGTTTTTTTTTGAAACGGAGGCAAAAGCTTTGCCTCATCCATTAAATAAGAGAGAATAGAGTTTGTTACAAGTCACTCAATACACGGCATGACATCACTCTCGCGAAATAATAGACCCTAATTTTTTGGCACCGGCGATGACCCAAAGGTTGGACTCGGTCTGTATGGAGGCAAGCAAAATAGTTGGAGGAGCGCTCTTGTGCTTGAAGACCCTTGCGTTTCGTCGTTTCAGACAGTCCACGAAACAAGCATGGTGAGGGACGCCTTAGCTTGGCGGTTTGGAGTGGCGTTGTCGCAGGTACTTGCCCACCAAGCCTCAACTGAGTCGAACAGGGGCCAACCGTTGGTGTGAAGACCAAGAATATGGTATTTGTCAATGATCAAAGACCAAAGCATTCGTGTGTAGCGGCATTTGTAGAAGAGGTGAGGCCCACATTCCTGCACTCTCATGCAGAGTGGGCAGAGACCACAGTTGGGCCACCCACGTTTTGCCAAACGATCAGCAGTCCAAATTCTGTCTTGTAGCGCCAACCAAGCGAAGAACTTGACTTTTGAGGGGGCCCAAGCCTTTCAAACCATTTTGTCCAAGGGTGTAAGAATCATCCCTAAGAATTGAGCCTTGTATGCGGATGCCGCCGAGTAGATTCCACTAGCCGTATGCTTCCAGACAATGTCATCCTCGGTGAGATCATCAAGTTGGACCTCATGCAAAAGCGCCCAAAGAGTGAAGAACTGTGTGATGAGCTCCGCGGAGATGATGGTGGGCGGTTTGATCTTGAGGATCCATGCATTGAGTGAGAGGGTCTCCCGAACCTTCCAATTCTTTCTCTTTGACGCTTTGTAAATGAGCGGGGCAATGTCTTTTGGCTTGCGCCCAAGAAGCCACGGTGAGTCCCAAAAAGGGGTCTTCGCACCATTGCCAATGGTGATAGTAGTGGAAGCGTAGAAAAAGCTTAGGTCCTCCTCGTCGCACGGGTTTCCCGTCCCCACCCACATCTTGGTGGGCTCCTTCCATTCATACCACGGCCATCGCAACCGGAGGCACGTGTAAACTTGTTGGTGCTGAGAACCCCAAGTCCCCCATATTGAAGTGGCCGGCAAACAATATCCCAATTGACCTTGCACTTTGCTCCCGTTGTCTTGTCCGAACCGGACCAAAGGAAAGCTCTCTCAAGTTTGTTGACTTTGAGCAAGATGGTTGGCGGAATAACTAGCGGTGTGACGGGGTAGACCACTTGGGAGGTGATCACGGACTTGACAAGAGTTGGAAACCTTGAAATGGTGTTGAAAGAAATAGCAGTCGTTGATGTAGGCCAAAATATACATAGGTGAGATGTATTGATGAGTAAATCTAGATTGTACATTGGATCTTCAAAGAGCAGAATTTTTTTAGGAGAATTTTTTTTTCGAGTAACTGGAAGGAGCACTGCTTTTTTTTTAGTCAGAATCCTCTCCCGGAGAGTGAGAGCGCGTGGGTGGGCCGGCGGCTCGGTCGGCTGGCTGGCTGGGACTTTTTTCTCCCTTCTCCCTTGTCTTTGAAAATTCAAATGTGTTAGAACACAACGTGTATTAAGATTATGACTCTTATTCGGTTTATAATAAGGCCAGGTCAGGTGCGGCTTAGCTTTTATATATACTTCTTGTACCGGCACAATATTGCATCAACAATTATTCAATACAATTCTATATGGTATCAGACTTTCGATACTAGGGTATGGCTAACCCGCCAGCCTCGCCACCGCTGCCGCCGCTCGGCTACTTCGAGCGGCGCGCCGCCAAGGTCGCCGCGGCCACGGCCTCCTCCGCCTCTACCTCTACTCTAGCTCTACCTCCACCAATACCCACTTCCACCTTCTTCACCGACATCATCTCCGATATTAGCCCCTACATCCCCGTAATCCTAGACCTCGCTGCTCACAACTACTACCATTGGCGTCACCTTTTCGGCGTCCACCTTTGGCGATGCAATCTCCGCTCTCACGTTGCCGACGACTCTCTTCCTCAACTTCATGATCCGCAATGGGTCAAGGATGATCTCGCCATTATTCAATGGATCTACATGCGAGTTTCCACACAGATATTCAATCTTGTCCACTGTGACAGTTCCTCCGCCGCCGATCTATGGGCGGCCCTTCGTCAGCTCTTCCGGGACAACATCGACACTCGCGCCAACAATCTCCACACCGAGCTTCAGAATACGGTGCAAGGTGATTCACCAGTCGGCGTCTACTGCCAACGCCTCAAGGCGATCACGGATGAACTCCGCGAACTTGGTGATCCGATCGACGATCGCCAGCTTATCAACGCCCTCCTCG
Source organism: Triticum dicoccoides (assembly GCF_002162155.2). Lineage (NCBI taxonomy): Eukaryota > Viridiplantae > Streptophyta > Magnoliopsida > Poales > Poaceae > Triticum > Triticum dicoccoides. The sequence continues at coordinate 94,547,505 of NC_041390.1, forward strand.
TCGGCCTCAGCGAGCGGTTCGAGAAGCAGGCCTCCTTCATCCCTATGATGCGTCTGCGTCCCTCCTTCGCCGAGGTTCGCTCGATGCCCCAATGCGGTTGCTGATACGGTTTGGTTGCGCCAGTTGCTGTCGGAGCTGCACCGTCCTATTGAGCAAGCAATCATTGTTTACTGTGATAATATTTCAGCTGTCTACATGTCAGGGAATCTGGTTCAACACCGTCGCACCAATCATATTGAGATCGACATTCATTTTGTTCGAGGGAAGGTGGCTCTCGGCCAAGTTCGCGTTCTCCATGTGCCTACTGCTCAGTTTGCTGATATCTTACTAAAGTCCTGACGACTACTCCGTTTCAAGACATTCGTTTCAGTCTCAACGTCGTCTAGCCTATCGTTGACACGGGGGATGTTAGAATACAACTTGTATTAGGATTATGACTCCTACTCGGTTTGTAATAAGGCTAAGGCCATGTGCGGCTTAGCTCTTATATATACTTCTTGTACCGGCACAATATTGCATCAACAATTATTCAATATAATTCTACAAAATGCATTTTGAATTTGATTTTTCTTCCAACAGTAAACTTGTTCTAAATTCTGATTGGAATATTTCTGAATAGGTGCATATCTTGTCTAGAGTTTTGACAATCTTTTTATGCCCTTGTCCTAATGGGCTTTTCGATAATTCATACTCCCTCCGTCCCAAAATAAGTGTCTCAATGTTAGTACAACTTTGTACTAAGGTTAATACAAAGTTGAGACAATTATTTTAGGACGGAGGGAGTATTTGAATATTTTGCTTTTATTATTTTTATTTTTAACCCTGGATTTACTTGTAGTTTAAATTGACCAAACTTAAACCACTTACAAACCTTTGACCACTCAAGGGAAATAAGGCAAATATAAATCCTTTCTTTACTGCCCTTATGAAACTTGGATAGAACTTTTATTCAAAGGAAATAGTCACGGCCTTTAATTAAACTCGAATTTGACTTAGGGTTTAAGAATTGATCATGTTTGATCTCTAAATTCCAAATATGCAATGAAATCATGGATGCAATGCTTCTATAAATGTGCCGTGTAATACTAGTAGATGTATCTATGGTGTCTATGTCCATATCAAAATGCACATCCTAAATTTAGGTTTGGGATGTGACAGTAGCCGGGCCAGCCCAACACGACACGACATGCACATCCCAGTGCAACAATGCACATCCTAAATAAAAAGGCCGGCCCAGCGCGACACGGCTGCAATCTGGCTTGTGTTATGTTTCTGTCAAAAAAGACAAAAAATACATAAAAATCTAAAAAAGGGGGAAATAAAAAAAATCATGTTGTGGCAGCATTGAGGCCTGGATTTGGGGATTGGCCGCATTCCATGGCAGGCCAAAGGTAAGCTCGATCATTTTATTTCCCTGTCGGCCCAGCATTGAGGTCTGGCTTATCGGCTGTGTTCTATGGCAGGCCAAAGGTCAGCTCGATCTTTTCATTTATGTGCCGTGCCTGATAAAAATCAGACACGGCCTTTTTATTTTTAAATTATTTAAATTGCTTATCACATGTATCACGTGGTAAATCAGACACGACCCTTATGGCCAGGTTTGCTGTAGACTCCCTTGATGTACTTTAACGGACGATTGCTCCCTACGCGAAAACAGCCGATGCGATGGGTGGGTGGCCATGTCGACCGAACCCCACCATACCATTACCACGGGCAGCGCCGGCAGCCACCAGCACGCGCCCGCACGCCCCTGCCGTCCCGGTATGCCCTGGCCCAAATGGCTCACCACCAGAAAGAACCAACCGAGGCGTTGGGTGGATCACAATCCATGTATGGTCGGTGCGGTGCGTTGCCACTCTCGCTCGTTCATCCTCGGCACACGCGGCGGTCGCCGGCATTTTTCAAGGAAACATTTGATTTGGACCTCGACCACCCAGCCGACTCCGATTCAACCAGAGCTGTACCTGCAATCATGCCCTGCGGAACACACACCGTCCACCTTTTAGACTCTACTAGTGGACTATGGATGGGAGAATATGGGATCGTAAACTGTGCGTTTGCTTCCAGCAACGTCCAGCCTACCCACATGAAGGCGGACGCTGACCCTGGACCGGACCCAACCCCGCCCCGAGGGAGCCCGGCCAGAGTCCGTCCCGCGCAGCACGCCCGGCTGGACCCGACCCAACCCAACCCGCCGCCGCACCGAGCAACCGAGCCACAATAATTGGTTGCCGCCAAGCAAGCGCCACTAGCCACGGCAGTTTCTGTCACCGCTTCCGAGTCTGCGCTAGTGCGGTCGGGTCTACCTTCCTCCGATCGGGTGGCTCTGGACTGTGGTCGCCAAGCCAGCCATGGCCGCCTTCCCCTCCGTGTCCGCGGCGAGGACGAGGCCGAGACCCATCCTCCTCCTGGTCCTGGCCGCGTCGGTGGTGCTCGCGCGCGGCGCCCGCGCGCAGCTCTCCGCGGGGTTCTACTCGGCGAGCTGCCCCACCGTGCACGGCGCCGTGCGCCAGGTCATGTCGCAGGCCGTCCTGAACGACACCCGCACCGGCGCCGCCATCCTCCGCCTCTTCTTCCACGACTGCTTCGTCAACGTACGCGTCTCCAGCACGTTCGTGTCCGTGTGAATCAGATCCCTCTGACTGAATTGGTTTGCATGATGGCTCTTCCAGGGCTGCGACGCCTCGCTGCTGCTCGACGACACGGCCACCACGCCCGGCGAGAAGAGCTCCGGCCCCAACGCCGGCGGCTCCACCTTCGGCTTCGACGTCATCGACAACATCAAGACGCAGGTCGAGGCCGCCTGCCCCGGGATCGTCTCCTGCGCCGACATCCTCGCCCTCGCCGCGCGCGACAGCGTCAACCTGGTCAGCCCCTCTCTCTCCACCCCACGCTCGCGCCATAGCAATTCTTCCCCAACGTGCCGGCCATGAATGAAACACTCGTCGTGCGTGCGTGCGTGCATTCAGCTGGGCGGGCCGAGCTGGGCGGTGCCCCTGGGGCGGCGCGACGCGACGGCCCCGGACCCGGACGGGGCGAGGACGCTGCCGGGCCCGGACCTGGACCTCGCCGCGCTCGTCTCCGCCTTCGCCGCCAGGGGGCTCACGTCGCGCGACCTGGCCGCGCTCTCGGGCGCGCACACGGTCGGCATGGCGCGCTGCGTGCAGTTCCGCACCCACGTCTACTGCGACGCCAACGTGAGCCCGGCCTTCGCGTCGCAGCAGCGGCAGCTCTGCCCGGCCTCCGGCGGCGACGCCAGCCTCGCGCCGCTCGACCCGCTCACCCCCAACGAGTTCGACAACGGATACTACCGGAACCTCATGTCCGGCGCCGGGCTGCTGCGCTCCGACCAGGAGCTCTTCAACAACGGGGCCGTGGACTCCCTGGTGCGCCTCTACAGCGCCAACCCCACCGCCTTCTCGGCCGACTTCGCCGCCTCCATGATCAACCTCGGCAACGTCAGCCCGCTCACGGGGGCCAGCGGGGAGATCAGGCTGGATTGCAGGAAAGTCAATTCTTGATTTACATACATACATACACTAGTAGTATACATATTGGAAGGAGTAACATGTTTTACTAATTCGTTGATGAAATCGACGAAGCATGACACTGCATCGGAATAGAAATGCGTCAAGCAATTAGTGAGTTGATTGATTCATTGATTGATTTTCTTTCTTTCATGATGATGATGAAGTTGTAGAGCTTTACTATTTTAGGAAGATATCTGACGTAACCATTATCTATATGATCCAAACTACTCTATATATATATGAAATGCACATTGCAGATTTGGTGCTGTAGTGCTACTTTAGTAGCGATCAGTAGCGTGGAAAACTTGAATCTAACAGCAGATCCATAGCCATTTCAAATGTCCAATCAGTGTGGGTGACATTATTTACTCGGACGCTTGTTCGATGGCAGGGTTGGGCCAGCTCAACCGACTACGAAATAATTGTGCGTTCATACTTCATAGTACTCGACAAAAGCGTCGTTACATATAAATAGCTGGAAAATTGCTGAGCGCGCATGTGCCTCTCTGATCAGTTGGTGGCGATCCCGTCAAGGAATATTGCGCTGTGTTCCTAGCGCTAAAAAATGGTTGATGGGCGGATAGGGCAGCGGGGGAGGGACGAAAAGGCATGTCGAGACCCTCGATCGAGATGTGGTTCGTGGAATGGCCCTGAACCGTCTCGAAAGGGACTTTTCACCCGACCAATGCGGCCGGATTGTCTCTAGTTCTAGCCGTGCTAGGAGCAACGCTGCTGATCCATCGATCCAAAAATATCTCCTCCCCCAAGAGAGGGGAAAGGGAAGACCTATGTGAAGACTTGGTGTTGATCATGCACATAACGGTGAAGATAAGGAGGTGTTGTAGCGCATTACTAGTATTTGTGTTCTTGTGGACACCATTTTGCTCATTAGTTGGTCCAGTTTGCCACTTGTTAAAGTTTGGAATGGGAGGTCACTCAGCACTCAGGATATTTTCCTTACTACGGTCACAGGGGGGGTCTCCCCCCTGCGTGCATTCCTCAAAGGTCACAAAGCTCAAGTCTCTACTAGTCTCTACTAATATTAAAGGAGAGTCGGTACCCGAAAAAAACCGAGTTGGTAGGTTCGCGTCATCTTCTTTTCGGGTTTTTCTTCCCATGTCCGCATCCTCGTTTGGTTTTCCGTAGACTTTTTATTAGTAATCTCAAATGATGTCGCATAGAAAAAAAAACTAGTGTATATAGAGTACGTTGAAATAATCTTTGAACGAAATCGATACTTTTCTTTCCTTTTCCTATCATTCCCTTGAAACACTAACAACATTCATTAATTTATGAAACGTCCATAGGGGAAAAAGCACTACGATGTCTCTATTGTGACACTCGTAATTGGTATGAAATCGCTAAAAAATGTTTTCACGTTGCAATGCATGGGTAATTAGTTAGCTTACATAGAGTTGAAGGAGTGGGAAGGTGAGCATTAGCTAGCTTACATAGAGTTGAAGAAGTGGGAAGGTGAGGTCGGGGGCGGAGCCAAGGTTTGAGCATGGAGGGCCGAGCCTAGTTGATAAGATTTTTTTCCCAGCGTAGACTATCATGATATTATAACAAACATTGTTTTATAAAAATATACTTGTTGTGTCAATTTGAATTGGATATATGGAAAATAAATATGTCAGTAATGTTGTGAGAATAAAACTTAGCTGTTAATTATCATGCAATGTCGAAGCAAGTTGCATTCCATTTTGCTTTGAATTAATCTCGACGGTGTTTACTGGCGCTTTTCTCTTCATAACTGCAAGATTTTCATTTATATATATATATAGTGTTACTATTCATCACCCAGGGGGTAGAATAAGTTATTTTTCACCCAAGATAATTTTACGATCATTTCATAATTAAATTACGTTTATATTTGAAATAGTTACATTCCTATTGATTCACTACGTAAAATTTGGCATAAGAAAATAAAAATATAGGTCATAAAATAAGAAAATTTGCAATTTATGTGTATTTATACAACACAAAAAAACACATAGTTCAGATTTTTTTTTATTACCAATAAAATAATATACAACGTTTATTTGGAAAAAATGTTATCGTGATTTCAAAATAGTGTTCAAAACATGTATTTAAAAAAAGTACATGTTCAAAACACATATTAAAAAAAAGGTACATGTTCAAAACATGTATTTTTAAAAAGTACATTATATATTAGAAAAATGCCAATATGCATCATAAAAATGTTTCACATGTGCCCTAAAACTGTATATTGTGTACCGAGAAAAAAGTAGACATGCCTTGGAAAAATATAACTGGTTAAAAGTTACAAAGAAAAAAACAAAGAAAACTAATGTACAACAAAAAAATAAAGAAAACCAAAAAAATGAGAAAACAAAGAAAACCAATGGGAAATGAAAAAAAAACCATAGAAAACCGACGAAAAAACAAATAAAACCAAAGAGAAACAAAAAGATAAAACCCATAGAAAACCTGACCTGAACGAACCTGCAGCTCGTAGCGAACAATTTGCGCTATTGGGTCGGCCCTCTAGATGTCACACTAGACCATGAAGGCGCGTGTTGCCGCGCCCGTTTATCCTCTAGAAAAATATAAACATTTGATAAAATTTTAATGATTTAAATTACAATGTTTCATTATAGGTGCTGAACATAACTGTCGACCATTGATTAGAACTGATCAACTAATCACGAATCCTCTGCTCATGTTTGTCTTATATTACAATCATCGGAATGGTCAAGAAATAGACATAACAAAAAATGTAGTGCAACATTTTATCTTCACCTTGTTTACTCTGGCACATAATTGAACTTTCTGAGAGTTCTTCGGTGGAATATCTCAATAGAATTAGTTATCTTAGATAAAATGGGCATGCTGGAGCCAGGCACAAATGGTATTCAAAATCAGGATCCTTACCAACATTCCAAGCTTCGAATACAAATTTTGACTTAAAAAATAATTTAATGAATTGTATATAACCTTCCCGCAAAAAAAAAGAATTGTATATAACCATGAACAAGTCTAGAAAGAAAGATATGTCCTGTATAACATCTCTGTAGCAAGTGCCACCACAAATTAGTTTTCAGGATGCTTTTAAATGCTAGTTTCCTGAACTTCCTTGTGCGCATCTTCTGCAGTTGATATGCATGTACGTAAAATATATGCTATGCTAAGTAGGTATGATTAGGATAACCTAAGGTAAGTAACTGATTTGCATGCTTACAAATTGCTTGGGTAACATGCAACAACGCCTACAAAGATTCGTGCTGCTGAAACTGCCTTGCTTTGCCAGTGTCCTCAGAGATTCAAGTATAATCTATCTTTACATACATCTATTAGAAGAGAAAGATGAAGGTATAGCTCAAAAGAAAGCCCTATCTCCTTAACATGAACCACATTGCTACATCAATTGTTTGGTTACAAATACTTTAGGCGTCATTACTGTAATTTTCACTTATTGACAGAAAATGTCCCCCATGCGTAATAAGCTGTGAACTGAAAATATCAGGTCAGAACTTCCTATAATTCAATGAGTACAAATTTGTTTACTTAATATCTGGGGAAACCTGTAACAAACAACTGGACATAAGCAGAGTGGGAGTGGAGAAATAAAATCACCAAAGGAAAGAGCTCACCTGGCCTTGGGATTGTTTGCGCCGTGTTGATCAATGAGCAGCAGCGCTCCTCTTACCCCTGAGAGGTTGCTGTCCTCTTTCTCCTAGAGCTGCTGGCGGCAAGGTGACACTCAAGATGATGGCATAAAGGCACCCACATACACGCGTGGCCTTAATCCTTCAGTTGCTCATTCGTCACTGGTGGCGCGTGCTCTGGCCTGCAGCCACCATGGAAGAACTCTGCTGGCCACGACATGGGAAAAAAGAAACCCGTCGTGGGGGCCTGCGGAGGAAGAGTAGAAGGCGCGTACAGGGCATCAATGCCGAGGCAGACAAGAAGTAGAAGCTCGTTGCCTAGACAGAAGACGGCGGCGCGCCGAGGAGGAGGGGACACCTCGAGGACAGGTTTGAGACGTGGCCTGTTAGAGGGACCTCGTGGGCTTTCTACCAAATGGCCCTATTAGGGATAATTAGTGTAACTCGTTCCCTGGAGCAGCAGCCCAGAAAACGGTGCTTTCAGTAGTCCGCGTTCACGACTGAGACGAACAAATCTCGTGCGTAGATGAGAGTGATCGGACGGCTTAGAGCGTCAAAACGCTGTGGGGGCTCGTAGCTAGTTGAGTTATATTGTTTAGTAATGTAGGCGATTCATTTAGAGAGCAAGTAGTTAACAAGCGCTTTTTTGAAAGTTTCACAACGATCAGCGTCACTTGGCGCGCTCTCAGCCGTCCCGTCATCTGTCGTGCTCTGGACGCTCCTTTTTGGATTTTATTTTTTTATTTTTTCGCACGCGTTTTTGGCTTTTTAAACGGTTTTTCCTGAATTTTTTCGACGTTTCGGTTTTTCACCGGTCTTCCTTAACTTTTGGACACAAAAAATTTGCGCGAAAAAACACGTTTTTTTCCTTTCGCGAGAGGCACGTTTTGCTTCCGCGAGAGGCACGGTTTTGCTTTTGCGAGAACCGTGCCTCTCGAAAACAAAAAAAAAACACATTTTCTGTTTTTTCCTTTCCGCGAGAGGCACGTTTGTGCTTTCGTGAGAGGTACGGCTGTGCCTCCTCGAAAACGAAAAAAAACACATTTTCTGTTTTTTTGGTAAGAGGCACGGTTTTTTTCGTGAGAGGTTGGGTGTGCTTTCGCGAGAGGCACGGACGTGCCTCTTTCGGAAAAGGAAAAACCAGTGCTCCCGGTTTGGTTTCTTCGTCTGGTTTAGTTTATTCTTTCGTGAAAAAAAATTTGTCAAAACCTATCAATAAGTGATCTAGTTTTGAAAATCTCGACGCGAGGAATCTAAAGGTAAAAACAGTTCAAGATTTAGACACACGGTTTAAAAGATAAAACATTTTAAATAAACAAAACTACGAAAAAAAGAAAACTTTGTGACAAATGGCGTATAAGGTGGGTGTAATCTTTGCAATAAGTACTCTTAACTAGTGATTTCGATTCACTTCAGGAATGTGTAAGAGCGAGATTTTAGGCTGTTTTCGATTGTCTCGTGGTAGTGGGTTGTAATTTTTCATCGCTCATGGGCCGCATAGACAAGTTGTTCTTTTTTTTATCCTTTTTTCAAGCACTCCGCTTTTCTGCGAATCAAGAGCTTAGAGCATCTCTAGCAGACCCCGCAAAAAGCCCGGACCCGCAAAATAATTGTCAAAATGCGGATCGGCACGAAAAATCCCGCCTGAACAAACCAAAAGCGGCCGGCCCACAAAAAAATTGAAAGGCGCGGCAAAAACTTGACCACAACCCGCGAATACGCGGGTTTGCCCCCCTCCCCGGCCCGTCGGTGCCCTGCATATAGCGGGAGCGGTTGATAGGGAGGACATTTCAGCCCACGCTTTTCCCAACCAACCACCTCCCCTCTCCCCCTCGCCCCACCATCGCGCCGCCGCCCAAGATTCCGGCGAGAGTAGCCGGCGGGAGCACGCCGAAAGGCCGCCACACGCACAAGGTTGTCCTACGTCGGCGGGCCGAAAATTTGCGAATTTGCGACCCTTCATCGCAGGCGACCAGATTTGGCTTTTCCGGCCGCCGGTGGCTGTGCCAAGCGATGGAATGGTCGGGGGCATCTCGCGCAGCCCCGGTAAGGTCGTATCGTTGCATGCAGGTACGGGTTCGTCCTCCCGCCACCGCCGACGGTTTGCGGGCATGAATTCGGCCGGTCGTGCACCGGGCTCGGCGTTGACGCAGCGGCTCTATGGCTCGCCGATGTCGCTCGTACTGTGCGACGACTGCACGCGGACAATGTTGCGGCTAACTTTGGGCACGCCGAAGCATCCCGGATGGGTGTTCTTCAAATGTGAAAACGACAAGGTACAGGCTGTTTTCATTCGGCTCATTTTGATAGCTCATTCTTTGGTTCAATTGCGGTAGCTCATTTCGAACATCATCTTGTGTGTAGGAAGATGGATGCTCATTTTGGTTTTGGGAAGGCGAATACATTGATTTATTGATAGAAAAAAACTTAATAGACGTTCGTGCACTCCTTAGTAGAATCGAAGGCAGTGATGCGGCTGCATGTGCAAAAGACGCTCCAAGATTGCACATATCGCATGAACAAAACGAATCCAAAAACATATCGATACTTGTTGAAGAAAGAGGGGATGCCTTCCGGGGCATCCCCAAGCTTAGATGCTTGAGTCTCCTTAAATATTTACTTGGGGTGCCTCGGGCATCCCCAACCTTGAGCTCTTGCCTCTCTTCCTTTTTCTCACATTGAGACCTTCTCGATCATCGAACACTTCATCCACACAAAACTTTAACAGAAAACTCGGTAAGATCCATTAGTATAATAAAGCAAATCACTACTCTAAGTACTGTTGCAAACCAATTCATATTTTTTTTGGCATTGTGTCTACTGTAGTATAACTTTTTCATGGCTTAATCCACTGATATAAATCGATAGTTTCATCAAAACGAGCAAACTATGCATCAAAAACAGAATCTGTCTAAAACAGAACAGTCTGTAATAATCTGAACATTAACCATACTTCTTATACTTGAAAATTCTACCAAAATTAGGAAAAATAAACAATTTGCATAGAAATACAGTGCAAAAGGAATCAGAACCATTTGACGTTCCAGTAAAAAATGTAAAATCACGCACTACAGCCAAAGTTTCTGTCCTGCACAGTACAAACCAACAAGCATTGTAAACATCCTAAATGCAAACCTTGGCACATTATTTTTATAATACAATGCAATTGTACAAGGGGATAATTATTTTTATTAAAAAGTTTCTGTAATCAAGATTCACAAAGTTTCCGTGAGCATGAACAAAGTTCAAGGCTAGCTCCCACTTCAACAATGCTTGTCTTTCTCATTTTCGCTTTTCTTTTTGAAAAAGTTTTGGGTTGCCCTCTTTATTTTTTTGTTTTTAAACTTTATAAAAGCACTCAACAGAAATAAATGACTCTCTAAAACTTCCAGGTTGTCTCCCTGGCAGCGCTTTCTTTAAAGCCATTAAGCTAGGCATATAGTGCTCAAGTAGTGAATCCACCCGGATCCCAAGGTATGTCTAAGCCAATTTTAATTAACATTGATTTGTAATTTAGTGGTGAGCACAAAGTAAAATATACAATGCAACAACAAAGTCTAACTCTCTTCCTATGCATCGGCATGTCATAAAAGAACAATTCATGCACACATAGTAAATGCCAATGCATAGTATAAACAGTTTCTTGCAATTTTATCGTGTGGGAAACATAGAGAGGTGGAGATATAGTTCCTCTCCAATAATAATTGCAAGTAGGAGCAGCAAGCACATGCATATTATATCTATCAAAATCATCATGTGTAATAGTAAAACGCAACCCATCAATATAATCCTTAATAAGTGCAGACTTCTCCGATATAGTGTAGTTGGAAGAATTCAAAAAGATAATAGGACTATCATGCGTGGGTGCAGTAGCAACAATTTCATGTTTAACATAAGGAACTATAGCAAGTTCATCTCCATAAGCCTAATTCATATTGGCATCTTGGCCACAAGCATAGCAAGCATCATCAAAAAGGAATATTTCAAAAGAATCAACGGGATCATAGCAATTATCATAGCGTTCATCCTTCGGTAAGCATGAAGGGAAATTAAACAATGTATTAGTTGAAGATACTCTCATTAGAAGGTGGGCACGGGTGATCAATCCGCTCTTCCTCCTTTTGTTCTTCGCTCTCCTCCTCATCTTTTTCATCCAATGAGCTCACAGTTTCATCAATTTCTTCTTCCATAGACTCCTGCAAAATATTAGTCTCTTCTTGGACAACGGAGACTTTCTCAATAAATGCATCAATATCAGAATTGAATTCATAATTGGCATAGCAATATTTAAGGATAGCTAAAATTTTCAGGTCTATAAACAGCATCATAAAGATTTTCAAACTCTTTGAACATAGATTCAATTTCATAAGCACCCCAAAAAAGCAACAAATTCTTCTATTTGTTCCACATCATAGTAGTCATATATACCTCTAGCATAAGAAGCCAAAGTTTCATTATCATTAAATTCACATGAAAAGGGAAGGTGTGGAGCCTTCATCCTAGAGCAACAAGTATAATCATATCTCAAGCATAGTTGCCTAGCATACCAATACAACATATAAATTTGATCCCATAATAGTTTCCCTTTTTGAGTCAAGCGATAATCCCTAAAGTATTCATGTTGATCCAACGTGTCTCCCATTACCAAATTGAATGGGGTTTTCTCTGGATTATCAAAGTAGTACATAATATCTGTCACATAACGAGCATCGAGGGTTTTAGGAGGTTCCTCATCTCCATGAGCAGCAAGTACACCTAATTTTTTTGGTATTTTGTGTTCCATATCCATAACTAAAGATAAAGAACAACTAAGAACAACAAATAAAAATTACTTACTGATAAAGCAAACAAGCACACACGAGAATATTCACCCCATGCTATTGCTCCCCGGCAACGACGCCAGAAAAAGGTCTTGATAACCCACAAGTATAGGGGATCAAATGTAGCCTCTTTCGATAAGTAAGAGTGTCGAACCCAACGAAGAGCTAAAGGTAGAACAAATATACCCTCAAGTTCTATCGACCACCGATACAACTCTACGCACGCTTGACGTTCGCTTTACCTAGAACAAATATGAAACTAGAAGTACTTTGTAGGTGTTTTTGGATAGGTTTGCAAGATAATAAAGATTACGTAAATAAAAAGTAGGGGCTGTTTATGTAAAGACACAACTAAGTTAGTTTTAGTAAAGAGCTTTTTGTTACGAGAAAGTTATTTGTCCCTAGGCAATCGATAACTAGACTGGTAATCATTATTGCAATTTTATTTGAGGGAGAGGCATAAGCTAACATACTTTATCTACTTGGATCATATGCACTTATGATTGGAACTCTAGCAAGCATCCGCAACTACTAAAGATCATTAAGGTAAAACCCAACCATAGCATTAAAGCATCAAGTCCTCTTTATCCCATACGCAACAACCCCCTTACTCGGGTTTGTGTTTCAGTCACTCACGCAACCCACTATAAGCAAATCATGAACGTATTGCAACACCCTACAGCGGGGATCCCTCACGCTTGCGCGACACGGAGAGCACCATAGGACAACACCAATAATAAAACATGCAACTCAAACCAATCTTGATCATCAAATAGCCCATAGGACAAAACAGATCTACTCAAACATCATAGGATAGCCATACATCATTGGGAAATAATATATAGCGTTGAGCACCATGTTTAAGTAGAGATTACAACGGGTAAAAGAGGGGTTACACCGCTGCATAGAGGTGGGAAGAGTTGGTGATGATGGCGGTGAAGTTGTTGGTGAAGATTGCGGTGATGATGATGGCCCCCGGTGGCACTCCGGCACCACCGGAAGCGAGGGGGAGAGAGCCCCCCTCCTTCTTATTCTTCCTTGACCTCCTCCCTAGATGGGAGAAGGGTTTCCCCTCTGGTCCTTGGCCTCCATGGCATGGGAGGGGCGAGAGCCCCTCTGAGATTGGATCTGTCTCTCTGTCTCTCTCTGTTTCTGCGTTCTCAGATTCTTCCCTTTCACCATTTCTTATATTCCCGGACATCCGTAACTCCGGTTGGGCTAAAATTTTAACACGATCTCTATCCGGATATTAGCTTTCTTGCAGCGAAAGAAGGGCATCAACCGCCTTACGGGGTGGCCACGAGGGTCAGGGGCGCGCCCAGGGGGTGGGGCGCGCCCCCCTGCCTCGTGCCTCCCTCGGGCACCGTCTCGCGTGGATTTTTCTTCCCAAAAATCATATATATTCCAAAAAAATCTCTGTCAGTTTTTATGCCGTTTGGACTCCGTTTGATATGGATATTCTATGAAACAAAAAACATGCAACAAACAGGAACTGGCACTGGGCACTGGATCAATATGTTAGTCCCAAAAATAGTATAAAAAGTTGCCAAAAGTATATGAAAGTTGTAAAATATTGGCATGGAACAATCAAAAATTATAGATACGACGGAGACGTATCAATGCACAGGAAGAGCAGTTGAATATACAAACATTGTCGACAAAAGCAATGAGAAATACAAAAAAAGGACGACATGATATAATTCACATATATGACGCTTGGCTAAACAGCATGTCATTGCATAATACACATATATAATGCCTTGCAACAAGCTAGCATTGCATAATTCACATCTATAATGTCTTGCAACAAGATGGCATTGCATAATTCACATATATGGTAATTATACACTAAACATGTGGCATTCACACAAAGCATGTCTAAACTAAGCAAATGACGTAGCAATGCAAGATACCATACACACGATATGAGCAACATAACCCTACCAAGTTAGAGCATGCACCTCGGGGGGGGATAGGACTGGTCATCTGTCTCTGAATCCTCCCTTGAGGAGCTATCTGTAACCAGCAAGACATGCGCTTCGTCAGATAGCATTGTCTGCTCTAAAGACCTTGTTTCCACTTCAGATTTTTCCATGACCGTGCCGAATGGCTGATGTACAGGAAGAGTAATTGAATGTACTAAAATTATTAACAAATTTAACATGTAATAAAAAATGATGTCATGATATAATTCACATATAAGATGACTGGCTAACCAGGGTGGCATTGCAAAATTCACATATATGATGCCTGGCTAAACAAGATGGCATTGCATGATTCACATATACGATAAAGAAACTAGACAGATGGCATTGACACAAAGCATGTCTAAACTAAGCAGATGGCATCTTTGATGTATACAGTAAGCAATGCAAGGCACCATATGCATGATATTACCAACATCAGCATGCCAAGTTAGAGCAAAGACCTCATGGGGTAAATAGGAGTGGTCTTCTGCTTCTGAATCCCCCTCAGAACAGTTATCTTCCTCTTGATTACGATCCGAAATGGGTAGAGGGGAGGCTGCCTTTGCGCCCACCATGGAGCAACGTCTGCATGAAATTTTATTGCCACGCAAGGATCATCTCTTTTGCTCTACATGTTCAGTTCCATTGTGTACAATAACTGACATGCATAGGAATAAAACATAGTGAGATTATGTAAGGAGTGCATGCACAAATCCAGAGTGATGGTAGCAAACTATTGATAGACTCAAAACCAATGATACCAGGCAGATAATAGCTTTAGTTAAAAAATATAGATAATGACTCCTTTAATGTTTGTTTGCACCCAACATTAAACTCATTGTAGACACCCGAGATTAACCAGATAGTAGATAGATAGTACTGATTGCTGCCCCAATATGTACCCCACAACCATCTAAAAACTCATGTTTCAGCATAAGTTTGGACCCGACTCGGAGTCTAATAGGTGAACACGATGATAAAGTAGCATGTCATCATATTAAGCAAAGCATAACATAAGCAGACACGGAAGAGTGCGACCTCTCTTGCGGACCCGTGTAGTCCTCAAGGTGATCTGCTTAGTTGATGATGACAATGCAGTTGTCATGGCTGCCGGCGGCGGGGAAGAAGATCTGAGGCGGCGAAAGATAGTGTGGAGAGCGGATCCCTGCTGTGGTGAACCCTTCCGTCATTGGAGCAGCTGAGCTGGGGTGGAACACAGCACCGCAGGAGCAGGACAAACCACACAAGGTTTTCTTTGACACATATCTGTAACAGAAGTAATTGTGTAAGGGCTTGTTTGAATTTGAGGATTCTAACAATGCAGGGATAGGAAATAGACAGGAATAGGATAGGAATGCACGTGCAAAACAGAGAATTTAAAAACACAGGATTTCTGCTAATCTGGGTGTTTGGTTCACAAGAATTGGAAGAACACAGGATGCAAAGAAGCATGGTGAGATTAAGTCAAACCACAAGAAAATGTACGGTTATAATGCTATTATGCTACTATCTCTTAGTCTTGTGCTTCATGAATAGGAATTTGAAAAGGAGGACAAGTGGAAATTAAAATTCCTACGGTTTTTATTTCAAGGAGACACTAAAGGAACAAATCCTACAGTTTTCCTTTGCTCCATTCCTTTGCACCAAATTCATGAAAAGTAGTACCATAGGAAACTTTCCAATTCCTATGTTTTTCATTCACTTTTCCTTTCAAGCACTTGTGATTCTAGTAGGCAGGCTTGAGCAAGGAAAAGCCTACACTAAAAAATGTTTTTGTGCTACTTCTATTACTTTGGACCCAGGCCACTGCCCTACTAGCTCAGCTCCCAGGGCCATCGATAAATGCACAATTCAAACACATAGAGATAAATAATGATGGCGTTCAAGAGAGTCCATCACAGATAGCTAAGTTGCCTTGTACCTCACTGCTTGTCATATAGTAGGATAAAATAATCATATTTCCCATTACTCTGTGTGTTCAGTGGACAATATATATAACATGTAGAGTAAAAAAGAGATGCAACAAGTGTACAACCTCTTTGGCGAAGCCATGTCGATCTCAGCGTGATTGGGTTGGCCGGTGAGGATGCTCCGCCTGACTTGGCTGTCGGAGGAGGGGAAGAAGATCTTAGGCGTCTGGAGATGGAGCCCGAGGTACTGCTCCGCTGTGATGGAGGGTTTTGTCGTTGGAGCAGCTCCAGTGAGTTGTACGATGCCGAGGCTGAAGCAGGACAAGAGAGACAATGTTAACCTGAGTGGAATTCTAATAGCATCTCCAATAGATGATGTAAAATACATAACCACAAAGTGCTAGATGTAAAATACATCAGTCGCTCATCTCTCAACTTAACTGTCGAAACTGAATTTAACTGTTGAAACTAAACTTAACTGTCGAAACTGAATTTTGCTATCGAAACTGAATTTTATTGTCGAAACTGAATGCACTAGAGGTGAGGCTACATGTCAGTAAGTGACTTTTTCATCTCTGGTCAGTCGATTTTGCAGCCGTTTGATACAAAATCAAGGGCCTGCAGTTCATCTTCAACCTCCACCCCCCTGAACCGCCAGCCACCACCGTCCAAACAGCCGCCTCCCGACACCCGCGCCCGGCGGTGCGCCGCCCCGCCCGCCCCGAAAACACTCCCCACCGCCGGTCCGCCACCGCCCCGGCCATCCCT
>NC_041390.1:94564533-94579149 GCF_002162155.2 Triticum dicoccoides
CCACACCACCGCCCCACCACCGCGGGCGACCACCACCCCCACCCTGAACCCTAAGATAGATTGTGGGGTACCTTGATACGTCTCCAACGTATATATAATTTTTTGTTGTTCCATGCTATTATATTATCTGTTTTGGATGTTAATGGGCTTTATTTTACACTTTTATATTAGTTTTGGGACTAACCTATTAACCCAAGGCCCAGTGCAAATTGCTGTTTTTTTGCCTATTTCAGTGTTTCACAAAAAAGGAATATCAAACGGAGTCCAAACGGAATGAAACCTTCGGGAGCATGATTTTTGGAACAAACGTGATCCAGAGGACTTGGAGTGGACGTCAAGCAACCAATGAGGAGGCTACGAGGCAGGGGGGCGCACCTACCCCCTGGGCGCGCCCTCCCCCCTCATGGGCCCTCGTGGCTCAACCGCACTACTTCTTCCTCCTATATATGTTCACATACCCCGAAAACATCCAGGAGCACCACGAAACCCTATTTCCACCGCCGCAACCTTCTGTACCCAAGAGATCCCATCTTGGGGCCTTTTTTGGAGCTCCGCTGGAGGGGGCATCGATCACGAAGGGCCTCTACATCAACTCCATGGCCCCTCCGACGATGTGTGAGTAGTTTACTTCAGACCTTCGGGTCCATAGCTAGTAGCTAGATGGCTTCTTCTCTCTCTCTTTGGATCTCAATACAAAGTTCTCCTCGATCTTCTTGGAGATCTATTCGATGCAACTCTTTTTTGCGGTGTGTTTGTCGAGATCCGATGAATTGTGGGTCTATGATCAAGTCTATCTATGAACAATATTTGATTCTTCTCTGAAATCTTTTATGCATGATTGGTTATCTTTGCAAGTCTCTTCGAATTATCAGTTTGGTTTGGCCTACTAGATTGATCTTTCTTGCAATGGGAGAAGTGCTTAGCTTTGGGTTCAATCTTGCGGTGCTCGATCCCAGTGACAGAAAGGGAAACGACACGTATTGTATTGTTGCCATCGAGGATAAAAAGATGGGGTTTATATCAAATTGCTTGAGTTTATCCCTCTACATCATGTCATCTTACCTAAGGCGTTACTCCGTTGTTATGAACTTAATACTCTAGATGCATGCTGGATAGCGGTCGATGTGTGGAGTAATAGTAGTAGATGCAGGCAGGAGTCGGTCTACTTGTCACGGACGTGATGCCTATATACATGATCATGCCTAGATATTCTCATAATTATTCGTTTTTCTATCAATTGCTCAACAGTAATTCGTTCCCCCACCGTAATACTTATGCTATCTTGAGAGAAGCCACTAGTGAAACCTATGGCCCCTGGGTCTATTCTCCATCATATAAGTTTCCAATTTATTTTATTTTGCAATCTTCACTTTTGATCTATATCATAAAAATACCAAAAATATTTATCTTATCATTATTATCTCTATCAGATCTCACTCTCGTAAGTGACCGTGAAGGGATTGACAACCCCTTTATCGCGTTGGTTGCGAGGTTCTTATTTGTTTGTGTAGGTACGAGGGACTTGCGTGTGGCCTCCTACTGGATTGATACCTTGGTTCTTAAAAACTGAGGGAAATACTTATGCTACTTTGCTGCATCACCCTTTCCTCTTCAAGGGAAAACCAACGCAGTGCTCAAGAGGTAGCAAGAAGGATTTCTGGCACCGTCGCCGGGGAGTCTATGCACAAGTCAAGGCATACCAAGTACCCATCACAAACTCTTATCCCTCGCATTACATTATTTGCCATTTGCCTCTTGTTTTTCTCTCCCCACTTCACCCTTGCCGTTTTATTGGCCCTCTTTTTCATTCGCCTTTTCTTTCGCTTGCTTCGTCGTTATGGCTAGTCATTTATCTACTCCTCTGTCTCCCAATTTTGAAGTTCTCCACTTCAAACAAAGACAAGAAGAAAACTTAAAATATGCTTGGTATAGCATGATAAAATCTTATCATGATTTCACTATAGAGGGAGACTCTAAGATTTTACTTCGTAATTTTTATATTGGGCTCACCATACCCCATAGGCAACTCCTTGATTTTGCTGCCAAAGGGAATTTTATTGATATTGACCCCAGTGTTGCTTATGAAATTATAGAAGGGATAGTAAGAATACTTCCCCCACAAAAGGGACCATCTCCTGAGGGAACCCAAATCTTAGAGAAATTATGCGAATTGCGGAAGTCTATTGAACCTCTTAAAAATGTTGGAGGGAACCTTCACCGCATGAATACATTGATTACACTTTGCAATAAGCGGCTGGATGCTCTAGATCTAAAAATCTCTGAGTATGAAGGGAAATGTAAGGAACCTCCCAGATTCGAGCATAACTCCATTAAAAAGATAAATACCAAAGATGATAATACCTAGATCTATCCTTGCTTTTATGCCTAGCTAGGGGCGTTAAACGATAGCGCTTATTGGGAGGCAACCCAATTTTATTTTGTTTCTTACTTTTTGGTTCTGTTTAGTAATAAATAATTCATCTAGCCTCTGTTTAGATGTGTTTTATGCTTTTAATTAGTGTTTGTGCCAAGTAGAACCTTTGGGAAGACTTGGGGAAAGTCTTTGCGATCTTGCTGTAAAAAACAGAAACTTTAGCGCTCACAAGATTTGCTGCCATTTTTTATTGGAGTGTGCTATTTAGTTAATTCTTTTTGAAGATGATTAATAGATAAATTACTCACGTCCAGAAATTTATTTTAGAATTTTTGGGGTTCCAGAAGTATTCTAAACCTACAGATTACTACAGATTGTTCTGTTTTTGACAGATTCTGTTTCTCGTGTGTTGTTTGCTTATTTTGATGAATATATTGCTAGTAATAGAGTTTATGAACCATAGAAAAGTTGGAATACAGTAGGTTTAACACCAATATAAATAAAGAATGACTTCATTAGAGTACCTTGAAGTGGTTGTTTGTTTTCTTTTACTAACGAAGCTCACAAAGATTTTCTTTTAAGTTTTGTGTTGTGAAGTTTTCAAGTTTTGGGTAAAGATTTGATGGATTATGGAACAAGGAGTGGCAAGAGCCTAATCTTGGGGATGCCCAAGGCACCCCAAGGTAAAATTCAAGGACAACCAAAATCCTAAGCTTGGGGATGCCCCGGAAGGCATCCCCTCTTTTGTCTTCGTCCATCGGTAACTTTACTTGGAGCTATATTTTTATTCGCCACATGATATATGTTTTGCTTGGAGAGTCTTGTATGATTTTATTCTTTGCTTTTTAGTTTACCACAATCATCCTTTCTGTACACACCTTTTGTGAGAGACACACATGAATTGGAATTTATTAGAACACTCTATGTGCTTCGCTTACATCTTTTGAGTTGGATAATTTTTTCTCTAGTGCTTCGCTTATATCTTTTAGAGCACAGCGGTGGTTTTATTTTATAGAAATAATTGTTCTATCATGCTTCACTTATATCATTTTGAGAGCCCTTTAGAACAGCATGGAAATTCACTATGGTTATAAATTTTAAATGCTAAGAGAAGTTGGATGCTTGATAGATTGTTTCAAGATATAGAGGTGGTAATATTAGAGGTGTGCTAGTTGAGTAATTGTGAAATTGATGAATACTTGTGTTGAAGTTGGCAAGTCCCGTAGCATGCACGTATGGTAAACTTTATGTGACAAATTTGAAGCATGGGGTGTTCTTGGATTGCTTTCCTTATGAGTGGCGGTCGGGGACGAGCGTTGGTCTTTTCCTACCAATCTATCCCCCTAGGAGCATGCGCGTAGTGCTTGGTTTTGATGACTTGTAGATTTTTGCAATAAGTATGTGAGTTCTTTATGACTAATGTTGAGTCCATGGATTATACGCACTCTCACCCTTCCATCATTGCTAGCCTCTTCGGTACCGTGCATTGCCATTTCTCACCTTGAGAGTTGGTGCAAACTTCGTCGGTGCATCCAAACCCCGTGATATGATACGCTCTATCACACATAAACCTCCTTATATCTTCCTCAAAACAGCCACCATACCTACCTATTATGGCATTTCCATAGCCATTCCGAGATATATTGTCATGCAACTTTCCATCGTTCCATTTATTATGACACGCATCATCATTGTCATATTGCTTTGCATGATCATGTAGTTGACATTGTATTTGTGGCAAAGCCACCGTGCTTAATTTTTCATACATGTCACTCTTGATTCATCGCAATCCCGATACACCGCCAGAGGCATTCACATAGAGTCATATTTTGTTCTAAGTATCGAGTTGTAATTCTTGAGTTGTAAGTAAAAAGAAGTGTCATGATCATCATTAGAGCATTGTCCCATGTGAGGAAAGGATGATGGAGACTATGATTCTCCACAAGTCGGGATGAGACTCCGGACGAAAAATAAATAAATAAAAAAGAGGCCATAAAAAAGTCCCAAATAAAAAAATGAGAGAAAAAGAGAGAAGGGACAATGTTACTATCCTTTTTCCACACATGTGCTTCAAAGTAGCACCATGATCTTCATGATAGAGAGTCTCTTATTTTGTCACTTTCATATACTAGTGGGAATTTTTCAGTATAGAACTTGGCTTCTATATTCCAATGATGGGCTTTCTCAAATGCCCTAGGTCTTCATGAGCAAGCAAGTTGGATGCACACCCACTTAGTTTCTTTGATGAGCTTTCATATAGCTCTAGTGCATCCGTTGCATGGCAATCCCTACTCCTTGCATTGACATCAATCGGTGGGCATCTCCATAGCCCATTGATTAGCCGTGTCAATGTGAGACTTTCTCCCTTTTTGTCTTATCACACAACCTCAATCATCATATTCTATTGCACCCATAGTGCTATGTCCATGGCTCGCGCTCATATATTGCGTAAAAGTTGAAAGAGTCTGAAAAGGCTAAGTATGAAACAATTGCTTGGCTTGCCATCGGGGATGTGCATGATGGGAGCATTTTGTGTGACAAAAATGAAGCATGGCCAAACTATATGACTTTGTAGGGATAAGTTTTCTTTGGCTATGGTATTTTGATAAGACATAATTGCTTGATTAGCATACTTGGAGTATTACTACATTTATGTCAGCAATAAACTTTTATCTTGAATCTTTCAGATCTGAACATTCATGCCACAATAGAGAAAAATACATTGAAGAACATGCTACAAAGCATTCCACATCAAAAATTCTGTTTTTATCATTTACCTACTCGAGGACGAGCAGGAATTAAGCTTGGGGATGCTGATACGTCTCCAACGTATCTATAATTTTTGATTGTTCCATGCTATTATATTATCTGTTTTGGATGTTAATGGGCTTTATTTTACACTTTTATATTATTTTTGGGACTAACCTATTAACCCAAGGCACAATGCAAATTGCTGTTTTTTGCCTATTTCAGTGTTTCGCAGAAAAGGAATATCAAACGGAGTCCAAATGGAATGAAACCTTCGGGAGCGTGATTTTTGGAACAAACATGATCTAGAGGACTTGGAGTGGACGTCAAGCAACCAAGGAGGAGGCCACGAGGCAGGGGGCGCGCCTACCCCCTGGGTGCGCCCTCCCCCCTCGTGGGCCCCTCGTGGCTCAACCGACCTACTTTTTCCTCCTATATATGTTCACATACCCCGAAAGCATCCAGGAGCACCACGAAACCCTATTTCCACCGCCGCAACCTTCTATACCCAAGAGATCCCATCTTGGGGCCTTTTTTGGAGCTCCGCCGGAGGGGGCATCGATCACGGAGGGCCTCTACCTCAACTTCATGGCCCCTCCGATGATGTGTGAGTAGTTTACTTCAGACCTTCGGGTCCATAGCTAGTAGCTAGATGGCTTCTTCTCTCTCTTTGGATCTCAATACAAAGTTCTCCTCGATCTTCTTGGAGATCTATTTGATGTAACTCTTTTTGCGGTGTGTTTGTCGAGATCCGATGAATTGTGGGTTTATGATCAAGTCTATCTATGAACAATATTTGATTCTTCTCTGAAATCTTTTATGCATGATTGGTTATCTTTGCAAGTCTCTTCGAATTATCAGTTTGGTTTGGCCTACTAGATTGATCTTTCTTACAATGGGAGACGTGCTTAGCTTTGGGTTCAATCTTGCGGTGCTCGATCCCAGTGACAGAAAGGGAAACGACACGTATTGTATTGTTGCCGTCGAGGATAAAAAGATGGGGTTTATATCAAATTGCTTGAGTTTATCCCTCTACATCATGTCATCTTACCTAAGGCGTTACTCCGTTGTTATGAACTTAATACTCTAGATGCATGCTGGACAGCGGTCGATGTGTGGAGTAATAGTAGTAGATGCAGGCAGGAGTCGGTCTACTTGTGATGGACATGATGCCTATATACATGATCATGCCTAGATATTCTCATAATTATTCGCTTTTCTATCAATTGCTCGACAGTAATTCGTTCACCCACCGTAATACTTATGCTATCTTAAGAGAAGCCACTAGTGAAACCTATGGCCCCCGGGTCTATTCTCCATCATATAAGTTTCTAATTTATTTTATTTTGCAATCTTTACTTTCAATCTATATCATAAAAATACCAAAAATATTTATCTTATCATTATTATCTCTATCAGATCTCACTCTTGTAAGTGATCGTGAAGGGATTGACAACCCCTTTATCACGTTGGTTGCGAGGTTCTTATTTGTTTGTGTAGGTACGAGGGACTTGCGTGTGGCCTCCTACTGGATTGATACCTTGGTTCTCAAAAACTGAGGGAAATACTTACGCTACTTTGCTGCATCACCCTTTCCTCTGCAAGGGAAAACCAGCGCAGCTCTCAAGAGGTAGCAAGATACCTCTCCGGCGAGCCCCCCTCCCCGCTGCGGCTGGTTCTTCCTTAACTCCGGCGAGGCCCCCACCCCCTGAAAATCGACTAACCCAAAAGTCGATTCAGTCAACTGAAGTGTAGCTAAATCGGAGCAGCATCGCAAGCAAGAGCAAGAGCGAGAGCAGCAGCACGAGCAAGAGCAAGAGCAGACAAGGCAGGGGACCGAGAGCAAGAGTAGAGTAGCAGCGCGAGCGAGAGCTAAAGCAGCAGCAGCTTGTATTGATGTGGACGTCGCCGCTGAGGGAGCGATTCCATGGAGGAAGTGGTCGGCGACGCTGCCGTGGCTGGAGCCGCATCATGTCGGCTCGGGACCAAGCGTCGACAGCACCGTGAGATCGAATCAAGAAGAAAATGCGGCGATTAGTGTACAACCTCTTTGGTGGTGCCGATTAGGCCGCAGCTTCATCCGAGGAAACGGTGATGATGATGCTCTTCCGGTGGTGCAGGTGAAGACGGCGGTGTGGGAACGGAGGTGGCGTGAAAGACGAGGGGAACGTCGGGGCAGCTCCTTGGAGGTGGAGGATGGGGTGGCTGAACCGGCGGGACGACCAGATCGACAATGGATCCTCATCCGGTACGGTGGATGAGGTACGTTGAGGTGTTGCTGTGGACGACGTCGTCGGGGAAGAGGCTCTGACTGGGTGGCGGATGAAGGAGGGTGTGGGGGCTTCACGGGTTTTCCCGGCCTCGGTGCATGAATGGGTGGACGGATGGGATGGGAGTGGGAAACCATGACTTAGGGACGCACTTGTCTGAAATGTGGGGTAAGTTACGAAAGTAACCTCACCGATTTGAGGCGGTTCTTTCGGTTCAGGGGTATCACGGGCATTTTGCGTGTCAGGATTTCATAGGAGGTGGGAGTTTTCACGCGCGTTGTAATTTTGGAATAGCAAGGCGCGGGTTGAGATGGAGGGTGTTGTCGGAGGACAATGAGACAAAGATATATCTTAAATATTTCGGGCTAACAAGGCGCGGGTTGAAATTTCCGGACAAGCCTAACATGTACTGTACCCTATCAATTCGCACTACTAATGTCATTCAAAACTTTGAATTCATGTTATGTTCAATTAAAATATTTCGCTATGTGTATAATGCATGCAACCTACTACTCAAATGAACGTTTTAGCGCATTCCAAATGTATATACTACCGCTTCAATATGAACTAAATTTGAATTCATTTCTCTATTTGAATAAGATCTAATGATTGTTGTTAAGTCAAAGCATGTGAATTCATTTCTCTGTTCTAATAAGATCTACAATCATCATTATTGTCAACTTAAACCATCGTTTGTGTATTATCTTCACACCACACCACTTGATTAGTCTCGAGTTACATATGAACTATGTGTACTATATGAACTCGAACTCGATTTTTTGAATCCACTTTATGTGGATTTCAAATCATAGTACATTTCAAGCTCTAGCTATATCTTCATAATCTAAACCATGTCTCATATGTATAATGTGTTTATCACATTATGTATGGTGCCACGCCCCCTACGCCTACAAGTATTTAGATGTGAGTTGCAAACACCACACATTACCACAAATTCAAATAATATGTGAGAATGTCTGATATATAGTATTGTTTAGATTGTTCGATATTTAGTTGTAAGCTGCAAACGCCACACATTATCACAAATTCATGCATATGCAAAACTACAACACGCGTATCACCGCTATATTCATGCATGCATATGTTTAAAACACTATGATCTCCTATTCAAATATATGAATCCACTTTCATATCAAATTATGATCTTTATTAGTCTCTTACACCCACACAATCCTCTAACCTTTGTAGCTACCACTAACTTTCTCTCGTGCATGCACACGCCCTCCTCACCCCCCCTCCCTCAGCATTCTATCCATCGCGCACATTCATTTTCTTCTTCTTTAGGTCGTTCTCCCACAGTCTCCACAACTCCTTTCCGACACACACCGATCGATAAACCTCTCCAGCGATGTCTGCCTACAACATACACACGCACCTTCAATCTCCTCTTTTATGTGTCCTTGCCTCATGTCTCTCATACGGTCCCACACACGTGTAAACTCTCGCCCCTCTTTTCATTGATCTCACAACCGCACACTCCTCCCCCTATCTAGCTAGTACCTGGGCCTCTCGCACCACCTCCTAGCTCCATTCTCTCTGTCTATCCGTCTCGCCGGGCCTTATTTGCCTCTAACAAATGGGCGTACACTGACCGATCTCCCGCTATACATATAGCTAGCTAGGTCCTTATAACTCGTTTTCCCCACGCGTCGATCGATCTACCTCATTAGTTATGTCTCTCCCTTCCTCCGACAAACAACAATTGATCTACCGATCTAGTTAGGTTTGCTTACCAAACACATGGTTCCCCTTCATCATCCATGGATGCGTCCCGACAGATCTATCACGCACAGGCACACACAGAAACACATCCCCACTCTTATGATAATATTGCAGTTCCACCCTCAGTTTGTATAGTAGGCCTCTCCCACCATCTTCGAGAAGTAACTCCATCACCCATCCAGCACTCTACCCCTCTCCCTCCCTCTCTCTCTCCGCTCTCTCTCTCTGTCCCATCCTATTTCCCGTCCTTCATTTATGTATGGATGTTGACCGATCTCCCTCAAGACATAGCTGGGTCTCTCCTTCTCAACACATATACGAGTCGTTCTACCTTTATAGTTAGGCCTCTGCCTACCCCTCCCCCACCCCCCTCCCACACACACACACACCGATACATCGAGCGCTCTAGTCATGTCTCCCTGCCACACACAAACTTGACATGTGCCCTCTGACGTTCCGGTAGGTCAGTTGCCCTATATCTTTGACTTGCACACACACACAATTTCGATGGCTCTCTTCATCGATCTCGCACCCACCCACTTGATCCTCTCTTCGACTCTATCGATATCGATGACCCCTCCCTCTCTTCTCGTGGATCGCCCGACCCTCTATATATGATATGGATAGGCCTCCATTTCACACACATTGCATGCAAAATTTTGTTTGAGATGTCATCGACACATATTCCCACAAATACATTCACGAAATCAACCTCCCCCCAAAACAAAAAACACTCACGAACGCACAAGACATTTGTCTAGGTTTGTATCTCTCACACACACCCACATAGGTGGGGGACGTGCACGAAGAGAAGAGGTGCACGCACGGCGCACGTACTCCCGTCTCTTTCCCAACCACACCCGCGCGGGTACATGGTGGAGCTCATTTCTGTATGAAAAGGCAGCCCACATGGTAATTTGACACATGTACTGGTTGTCCACTAGATGGAGGGAGGATCGTCTACCACGGGTGAACAAACAAATTGCGACTTGACGCGTTATGTTAAAAAAGAGGCAAACCATGTGGGGCCTACCTTAGAGGCAAGGCTCTATATACTGGAGTACTTTTGATGTGTCCCGTCAACTCACAGAACGAGGAGAAGCTTGCTTAGTACGTCGTCTCCCCCGCACATGGGCATGGTGGCTCGCAGGATGAGGTGAAGCTTGCTTACTAGTAGTAGTACTGTACGCCTTATGCCCGCTCCCTC
The DNA here is from genome assembly GCF_002162155.2 of Triticum dicoccoides. Lineage (NCBI taxonomy): Eukaryota > Viridiplantae > Streptophyta > Magnoliopsida > Poales > Poaceae > Triticum > Triticum dicoccoides. The sequence continues at coordinate 94,574,876 of NC_041390.1, forward strand.
GCCCATGCGCGCGGTGGCTCGCAGGACGGGGAGAAAAATTTACTACTCCCTTCGTTTACTCCTCGTCCGTACTACCTTGGTTAGAGAGATTATCATATTGTTTGGAATATATATGTCCTTTAGTAGATTTCAATATGAACTACTAGTACATACTCCAAACACTGATGTATATAGACATATTTTAGAGTGTAGATTCACTCATTTTGCTCCATATGTAGTCCATATTGAGGCCCTGTTTGGTTCATAAGTCCTAGGACTTTTTCTAGTCCCAACTAAAAAGTCCCTACTCCTCGTCCCTCCTTGTTTGTTTTCAGGGACTAAAAAGTCCCTAGTCCCTCCCTAGAGGTTATCGAATGACCATGTTACCCCCAGTATACAGAAAATAACAACCAAACAACACCATGGGGCAGCGGGGCAATGGGTGCAGGGAGGGGCATTGTTGGAAAAGTCCCAAAAAAGACTCTCCTTGAGAGTCTTCTTCATTAAGTCCCAAAAAGCAAGTTTTAGTACCTAGTAGTCCCTCCTGTTTGGTTAAAAAGTCTCTAAGAGGGACCTTTTCTAGTCCCTACACTAAAAAGTCCCTGGAAACAAACCCCCCTGCATAAAGTTGAGACACTTATTTTGGAACGGAGGGAGTACATATTTGCTATGATCTGTCAATCATTGAGACGCAATAGCATGCATGTTAGTCTCCTTTGTATTTGATGAAATGTTGCAACGGGCAACCTTGGACGCAAGATACATGTAACAGAAGCTGGAAGCTTCATAGCATTGTACTATCTTGCTGATAAGTTATAGTATGTACTATACTAGTACTACTACGTAAAGAGTTAGGTATCGCACGGTGTCCAGAAAATATGGTGATAGTGTGAGGTGGGCCATGTAATCACTGAGCCTGTGTGTTTTCACTTCTCTTGCACTCCTCCGCTGTAAGAATGGAGAAAATTGTAATCTAGTAGTACCTCCTTTCACCGAAAGCGTGGGACATCCAGCAGTCCTACCACCTTAGTAATAATGACCAATGAGCCGTCAAATCACATAGACCCAGCAGTAAGTTGGACGGACAAAGCAACCATCACTCTTGAATCCGCTTCTCCCTTCAACGCAGGCGTGTAACACCCACAATGCGGCTATATCTCCCACTTGTCGGGGCACGACTTAGAGGCATAGCCACATGGTAGGCTTGTCGCAAGAGGGGTAATCTTCACACATCCCATGTACTGAATAAGAAAGGATAAAGAGTTGTCTTACAATGCCACTTCACACAATACATAAACAAATCAGACATCATCCAAAGTACAATCAAGGTCTGACTACGGAACCAAAATAAAAGAAGACAACCCCAAATGCTAGGTCCCTGATCGTCCCAACTGGATCCACTACTGATCAACAGGAAACGAAACAAAACAATGATCAAGATCTTCATCGAGCTCCCACTTGAGCTGGGTTGTTTCACCTGCACTGGTATCATCGGCACCTGCAACTGTTTGGAAGTATCTGTGAGCCACGAGGACTCAGCAATCTCACACCCGCGAGATCAAGACTATTTAAGCTTAAGGGTAGGAAAGGGTAGTGAGGTGGAGCTGCAGCACTAAGCATATATGGTGGCTAACATACGCAAATAAGAGCAAGAAGAGAAGCAACACAACGGTCGTAAGCTAGAAGTGATCAAGAAGTGATTCTGGAACTACTTACGCACAATCATAACACAAGAACCATGTTCACTTCCCGGACTCCGCCTAGAAGAGACCATCACGGCTACACACGCGGTTGATGCATTTTAATTAAGTTAAGTGTCAACTTCTCTACAACCGGATATTAACAAATTCCCATCTGCCCATAACCGCAGGCATGGCTTTGAAAAGTTCAAACCCTGTAGGGGTGTCCCAACTTAGCCCATCACAAGCTCTCATGGTCAATGAAGGATATTCCTTCTCCCGGGAAGACCCGACCAGTCTCGGAATCCCGGTTACAAGACATTTTGACAATGGTAAAACAAGACCAGCAAAGCCGCCCAATGTGCCGACAAATCCCGATAGGAGTCGCACGTATCTCGTTCTCACGGCACACCGGATGGGCCAGGCGTCGGGTTGGCATAAACCCTGGTTGCCCAGGGGGCGCCGGACATTGCCCAGTTTGGACCAACACTCGGAGGAGCACCGGCCCGGGGGTTTAAAATAAAGATGACCCTTGACTCTGCAGAACCCAAGGGAAAAAGGCGTAGGTGGCAAATGGTAAAACCAAGGTTGGGCCTTGCTGGAGGAGTTTTATTCAAAGCGAACTGTCAAGGGGTTCCCATAACACCCAACCGCGTAAGGAACACAAAATCAAGGAACATAACACCGGTATGACGGAAACTAGGGCGGGAAGAGTGGAACGAAACACCATGCATAAGGCCGAGCCTTCCACCCTTTACCAAGTATATAGATGCATTAAAGTAAATAAGATATAATAATGATATCCCAACATATCCATGTTCCAACATGGAACAAACTTCAACTTCACCTGCAACTAGCAACACTATAAGAAGGGCTGAGCAAAAGCGGTAACATAGCCAAACAACGGTTTGCTAGGAAGGCGGGGTTAGAGGATTGACATGGAAATATGGGGACATGATATAGCAAGTGGTAGGTAGCGTGACAAAGCGATAGAGCGAACAACTAGCAAGCAAAGATAGAAGTGATTTCGAGGATATGGTCATCTTGCCTGAGATCCCGCAAGGAAGAAAAATAAGTCCATGAAGAAGACAAATTGACGTAGTCGAATGGATCCTCACAACTCCGAAATGAAACCGAAGCTAACGAGAGAAGCAACCCGGAAAGAAGAAGGCAACATAGTAAAAAATCATCACATAAACATGGAATGATGCACAACCAAGTAAGATGCATGTTCGGTTTAATGAGGCACGGCATGGCAAAAGTGCACAAACAATACTACAAGTTAAGTGGGGCTCAATATGCAACAAGTTGCATATTGACGAAACACCACATCAATTATTTAGTTCACTCCCGGTTATGTACCCAACAAAATTAAATGTTCTTAACATGGCAAGAGGTGAAACATGAGTAGAATACACAGTTAGGCATTTTAAATGAGGCCAGAAACATCAAACAACAATTCCGGTATATCCTCATCTGCATTAGCAATTTAATGCAACTACAATTTTAAACATTTTAAATGTTATTATCATGATGCGGATGACATGTTCAACTTATGCAATTTTTATGAAAATGTTGACATAATAAGATACGAGGCATTTGTCACCGTGGTGGAAAGAAAGGGTGCCAAGGCGACGAATTCAAAAATGATGCCACGGCAACATACCGGTTTCGGTAGCTCATGGAGATACCGGTGCAAAAGGAAATGTGGCGGGAGCGTGCAAAAGATGGTGGGGTGATCCCGGTTACCGGGTTCCCACGAGTCGATGGCACGAAAGCGAGAGACACTACGGACACGGTGTAGACAAAGGGTGCATCTCATACAACACAAGCAATCATTCTCGGACGATCGTCTCGGGGTTATACCTTCATCGCATGCAAACGGGACGGTTCAAGTTCGTCGAGGGAAGTAGAGGAAGTAGTCGTTCCATGACGGTAGTACAAGTAGTGGTTCTACCGGTCCTCGTCGGTAGTGGTACACGAGCCGAAGAGGAAATGGTCGTTCATGTTCGGGAAGCGGTAGAGGTACGGGTCTTCGACAATGGTCGTCGTACACGTTTCAAGGTCGTGGTAGAGGTTCTCGCGATCTCGGCGACGGTAGTGGTACCCGTTTTCATAGACGTTCGGGTTCGTGGGTAGTTGAGCACAACCCTTTGTTGGACTTGACGGATCCGATGCCTCCGGGCGTAGCGGTACATGTTCGTTTTCGGAGAGGTACTTGGAGTTCTTCGTCTCGCAATGTAGTGAAACTTGACGTATCCGAGAGCTCCGGGCGTCGTGGTACTTGTCGAAATCCACATCGAATGTAGTTGAACATCTTTAAACGGAACTTGGCGCATCTGATGTTCCCGGGGGTGACGGTAGTTGTGCACAATCGTTGTTGGACTTGACGGGTCCGAGGTCTCCGGGTGTAGTGGTACTTGTCGTCTCGTCGTGTAGTCGTTTGTCGTAGTCGGACTTGAAAAAAAAGCACACCGGCTGTAGTCGTGGTACTTGGTAGCAGAAAACACACAGCATGGGTACACGAACTTATCGTAGGTAAGTTCTCTGGGGATGGCCTTCGAGCTTGCCAGCGTGTGAAGCAGGGAAAGCAGCGGCAGCGGCAGGACATGGCAG
>NC_041390.1:94579686-94668130 GCF_002162155.2 Triticum dicoccoides
GGGGTTCGGCGAGATGGGACCTACAGGCACGGGAAACAGCGGGGATCCACCGGATCTGACGAGGGGATCCGGTCCCCGATGGTGCGAGTTGAACATGACGACGACGAGGCCTTCGAAGCTTCGCCAGAGGCGTGCGGGCGCGGCGACGCTGCCGGAGAAGATGCAAGCGACGAGGAGGGTTCGGGATGGGGATGCCTGCGTGGCGAGGAGCGCTCAGGCTGCGGCTTGCTCGCCGGCAATGACTGGAGGCGGAAGTCGCCGGCGCAGGTTGGTACAGGAGGGCGGCTGGCGTCCTCGGGGTCCCCTGCTCGCGAGCACAGGGGTGCGCAGGGCGTAGGAGGAGGCAAACGGGCGAGGGGACGTCAGAGATGGTGCATGACAGGTTGGGTCACCGGCGCGAGCGCCATGGTGGGAGGCGGGGAGGCAGCGGCAAGGTCTTCCGGTCGTTCATGGAGGGGCAAGGCAGGGCATGAGGTAGGAGAGGGCGTCGGGGAGGATGGGATCGAGGGAGAGGGCGAGGAGGCGCTGGTTCTGCCCTCTACGCGTGACATCGCCTTGAGGGAGATGGGGATCGAGAAGGAGGAAGGAGCGGCCAGTGACGCTTGGTGGAGGGGCGCGAAGGACGAGGGGGAATCGGGCGAGAGAAGGAAACGGGCGCGGGCGCTCCTCTCCTGGCGGCGCTGGAGGGAGGATGATATGGAGAGGGTGAGATCGGGCAGAGGGGGTGCAGCGTGTGCGTTGGCGGCGCTAGAGGAGGGGACGAGGGAGAGTGGGGGTCGAGCAAAACGGGCTAGGGTCAGGAAGGAGTGGGGCGGCTGGGCCTTAGGGAGGCCGCGGATGGCTGCTGAGAGGCCTAGCTGGGCTGTGGGGAAGTAGGACGGCCTGGCCGCTAGGCTCTCTCTCTCCTAATTTTTTCCATAGCAGAAAAATAAAAGCAAAGAAAGGAAGGAGAGAAAAGAAATGGTTAGAGGAAGGACTTGGGCACGCGGACTATATTCTCGGACTCGCAAAAATGTGTACGATCCAAGAAAAATGGAGTGGGCATTTTTCAAAGTTTAAATTCAAACTCATTTGATTTAAATTCAAATGGTTCGAATAGGAGGAAGGTCCAAAAATGTTCGGATTTTTGGTGGAGCTCTGGAAAATGATGAAAGAATATATGGCAAGGTTTGAGGAGCAACTCGAAGCAGAAAAAACTTGAGAGTTTAAATTGCAAGTGTGTTTGCGGTTAATTCCAATCTAATGGAATATTATTTTATAGCTCCCTAATAATATTAGGAGGATATATGTTATAAAGAGAAAATCACCATGTGCATTTCCTTCGATTTAAATGGATCAAAGATCCATACAATTTATTTATAAAAGTTATAAGATTAATGAAATGATGGCATGATGACATGATGCGATGCAAGAGGTGACATGATGAAATGCAACACGCAAGCAAATGACATGGCAACATCAACGCATAACTGGAAGACACCTGGCGCATCGGTCTCGGGGCATCACAATACTCCACCACTACGAAAGGATCTCGTCCTGTGATCTAGGATGGCACCGGAGAGAAACAGGAGAGGAAGAGAAGAGGTAAACTAAATTGCTTCTTGGACAAACGAGTGAAACCACGAACCTTGAGAGGTTGAACAAATTGAAAGAAAGAAAAACAACGAAGATGAACAAAGTTGAAAACAATCCATTAGAAAAGAGGAACAAGGAACATTACGAGAACCCTGTAGGTTGAAAGACATAAGAATAAGGGTTGCAATGGACATGAAGTACATGCAAGCACTCCGGATGAAACGAGATGTACAATGAACAATAAGGATCAATTAAGACAACACTCCGGTTGAAAAAAGGAAGGTAAAGAATATGAGCTTGGTAAAATGAAAGCGCTTGGATGAGAGTCCGGTTAGAAGAGGAATGATAGCCACAACACTCTGGTTAAAACAAGATAGAGAAGGAATAAGACTGATGTAATTTGGGCAGCACTCCGACTGTAAATGGATGGAACTGAACATGAGCTTGACAAGATGAGACGCTACTTGATGAAATCAACAACACACTACCTCCGGAACTATTGAAAGAATGGCACAAGGGGTAAGAACAGTTTCATACAGCACTCCGGTTGAGAAGGGAGGCAAAAACTAGATAAGATGAGAGAACTTGAATGGAGGACAGGACACTCCGGTTGAATGGATAAGCAAAGGAAAGCTTATGGTCTTCACAATCCGAGATGTTGGGTGAAGAGAGCAACATCACTATGCCCCTGGAAGAAATGAAGGAATGGAATGGAATTAACGGTGGGAAAAAAGATCTTGAGAGAGCACGCTTTCAACAAATGCTAGAACAGAGTTGTTGGATTATCAACAACGAAAGGATAAGCTTGATGTGGGCTTATGGAAGACATCTCAAGATTATGAGGTGACAACCTGCCACTAACGGAAACAAAGATTGGATTGATATCAACAAGGAGACGAGAAACTTATTTCATCGGGAGGATAAATGAAGAACTTGGGTCATTTATAAGCACCATAAATAGCGACAGTCCTTAGGGAATGCTTTAGGTGAAATATTACTCAAGATAACTCCACAAAAGAGATTGATGGGTTGCAAAGGATCTCATGAACGAATTGAAAATGATGGGTTTAAAATATGTCATTCCTGACAACTTGTGAATCATGGAACATGAAGGGAAATTGTCAAGAGTGACATAACACCACCTCAAAAGATAAGAGAGAAAGAATCGCACTTCGGAATACAAGATGAAGAATGCTTGAACTCCTCAAATAAGTCATGTGTTGAACACCATGTTTATTTTTAGAGTATAGCTTGGCGGATCTTAACTTCCAGAGAAAATCTTGAAGAACAAATGCAGAATGAAAAGAATCCTTGACGAACCACCATGTAGAGCCTCCACGAAGAACTCCGGTAACAAAAGGATGATCAAACAAAAGGAAAGAGAAGTTGAAAACACAAGGTGAAGCCTTGTAATGATATAGATGGATCTTCGTGATGATAGAATTGAGTGAGCTTGGAACTCCGGGAAAATAAAAGATGAAGCATCTCGAACCGAGAAATGTGACATGATGAAAAACTTTGGAAAGAAGAAACTAGATCACTTGGATGAAACAATAATAAGAATTATGTTATGTGTATCCTTCACCAATTTAAATTGATGACAAGCAGCGGATTTGGCATACTGCTTATTCTCATTGGAAGGATTAAGAGAGATATAGTGTAAACTTGAGAAGGAATTCAACGAACCACCGGCAGGATTGGAAAAAACGAATGAATTGATATGATAACAAAGGAAAAGAAATCTTGAATGAACCACCGTAAGAATTTAAAATGAACGTAGCAAAGGCACAATTCACCGGGAAGAAATAGAAAACGAACGAAGATACTTGGGAAAATTTAGATACAAGAGAACGGAGAGATCATGAACTGATTAGAGGATATTTGAACGATTCACCGGTAAGATTTGGAGAACGATAACAACATGTTGAGAATGAATAATTCTGAGATGATGGGCTCCGGAGAATCAAACTGAAAAGACTCCTGAATTGCTCCAGAAGGGTAAAAGGAATGCTCATAATCGAAAACAATTATGAGAGGAAAGCATCAAGCTAGAACCTCGCATCTTTGGAAGAACGGGTGAGGATTTAAGAGGAACTCCTCTTCGGTCTTTCAAAATCCGAGAATGACGACGAGAAACACCACCATGAATTTTTTGAGGCACTCCAGAATGAAAATTAGAAAGGTTGAACCAACGATAAAAAGAATTTGAAATATCTTGGAGAAAGACATAAGACTGATGATAATTCATTCTTATGTTAAACTTTGAAAAGATTTGAAAATACCTCTGAAAAATTAAAAGAGTCAGGTAAGATCCTGGGAAAAGACCTGTGGGTTAGGGCCCACTGAAAAGAAACACCGTTGAACGATTTAAAAGATATATTGCACCGGCTGAATTAAATGGCTTGAATAAGGTAAGACCTCAAAATAGCTTGAACGGAGGCAGAGTGGAAACATGAATCTTTGAGATATCTTCAGCACTCCGGAACAATTGAATAGCAAGCGAGGAATGATTAAGAGGTGCACCGGCATGAGAAAGCATTTGCAACGAGGAAAAGATATGATTGGCAAAGCTTGAATTGAATCCACCGAAGAAGAAAGAGAACAAAGAATGATAAACTTGAAGCTCCGCTAGTATCTTCCTGATAATCACCAGATAAGGATATTGACGGAAAAGAATGATGATACTTCCCATCAATAAAAGGATACTTGAATAAGAAATCTGAGTCCTTGAAGAAAAAGGGGTGGGAGGGCAGGAAAACAAAGGCAATTTGGGACTGATGAAACAAACACCGTTGAAAAGAAGTGATAAATGATCTTGCAATGTTGAATTGATTGGCTTAACTTGAAGAGAAGCACGCCGGTTGAGAAGAAATTGAGATGACAAATTCGATGATCAAGAAGGATTATAATTCACATAGGAATATAAGAACACCACTTAGAAAGGTATGGAATCCACATTTGATTTTGAAGCAACTCGAATACCACAACTCAAAACAAAACAAAGGATTTGGCTTGCAGAATAAACCGAAAACAAACATATGATAGACCCCATATCGTATCATGTGTCTGTTGGAAAGAATTCCTACGTGATACTTGAATTCCCACTTATAAACTCCCGAAATTTCTGATTATGCAATCATGTGTTGGGGACACAGGGGAAGCATAATATCTCGCCCAAACTAACAATCCCTACATCCAACGGTATCCATCCTTCAACGCATAATCAAGAAACCTTCGGAAATCGTGTACCTCAACCTTCAAAAAGCATCCGTTATACGAGTTATGGCAATACTCCCGAACTCCCGCCCCAGTACTGGGTGGCATCGAGGTTATCTCACCAACAACTGCATAAAAGAGATTTTCGATGTTGGCGAACTCATGTATACCAGAACTGCAACGATAAAATTGTGACGACAACACCTCAGAGCTCAACTCCCCGAGACACTGCCACAACCCCTAAATGTCAGGAGGCACCAAGAACAATGTTCTCGTCACAAGAATATCGGAACGATTCCAAGATACCCGTGTGATCCTAAAAAAATTCGTGAAATTTGAGGAGAGGAGGGTCAAAACTTCTATGCCAGGAGGCCTCACCAGAGCGGCAAAGGGACCGAGGAGTAAAAAGAATCCTACTCTCCGATATATAGATTCCTAAGACTCAAAACATTTTCTTCTAGACTCAACAACGTCAGCAATTCGATCAAGCAGGGGGCTCCTAAGTTGGGGAAGGCTCTGATTACCAACTTGTAACACCCACAATGCGGCTATATCTCCCACGTGTCGGGGCACGACTTAGAGGCATAGCCGCATGGTAGGCTTGTCGCAAGAGGGGTAATCTTCACACATCCCATGTACTGAATAAGAAAGGGATAAAGAGTTGGGTTACAATCACCACTTCACACAATACATAAACAAATCATACATCATCCAAAGTACAATCAAGGTCCGACTACGGAACCAAAATAAAAGAAGACAACCCCAAATGCTAGATCCCCGATCGTCCCAACTGGGCTCCACTACTGATCAACAGGAAATGAAACAAAACAGCGATCAAGATCTTCATCGAGCTCCCACTTGAGCTGGGTTGCGTCACCTGCACTGGTATCATCGGCACCTGCAACTGTTTGGAAGTATCTGTGTGCCACGAGGACTCAGCAATCTCACACCCGTAAGATCAAGACTATTTAAGCTTAAGTGTAGGAAAGGGTAGTGAGGTGGAGCTGCAGCACTAAGCATATATGGTGGCTAACATACGCAAATAAGAGCGAGAAGAGAAGCAACACAACGGTCGTAAGCTAGAAGTGATCAAGAAGTGATCCTGAAACTACTTACGCACAATCATAACACAAGAATCGTGTTCACTTCCCGGACTCCGCCGAGAAGAGACCATCACGGCTACACGCGCGGTTGATGCATTTTAATTAAGTTAAGTGTCAGGTTCTCTACAACCGGATATTAACAAATTCCCATCTGCCCATAACCGCGGACACGACTTTTGAAAGTTCAAACCCTTCAGGGGTGTCCCAACTTAGCCCATCACAAGCTCTCACGGTCAACGAAGGATATTCCTTCTCCCGGGAAGACCCGATCAGTCTTAGAATCCTGGTTACAAGACATTTCGACAATGGTAAAACAAGACCAGCAAAGCCGCCTGATGTGCCAACAAATCCCGATAGGATTCCCACATATCTCGTTCTCAGGGCACACCGGATGGGCCAGACGTCGGGTTGGCATAAACCCTGGTTGCCCAGGGGGCGCCGGACATCGCCCAGTTTGGACCAACACCCGGAGGAGCACTGGCCCGGGGGTTTAAAATAAAGATGACCCTTGAGTCTACAGAACCCAAGGGAAAAAGGCTTAGGTGGCAAATGGTAAAACCAAGGTTGGGCCTTGCTGGAGGAGTTTTATTCAAAGCGAACTGTCAAGGGGTTCCCATAACACCCAACCGCGTAAGGAACGCAAAATCAAGGAACATAACACCGGTATGACGGAAACTAGGGCAGCAAGAGTGGAACAAAACACCAGGCATAAGGCCGAGCCTTCCACCCTTTAGCAAGTATATAGATGCATTAAAGTAAATAAGATATAATAATGATATCCCAACATATCCATGTTCCAACATGGAACAAACTTCAACTTCACCTGCAACTAGCAACGCTATAAGAAGGGCTGAGCAAAAGCGGTAACATAGCCAAACAACGGTTTGCTAGGAAGGTGGGGTTAGAGGCTTGACATGGCAATATGGGGGACATGATATAGCACGTGGTAGGTAGCGCGACAAAGCGATAGAGCGAACAACTAGCAAGCAAAGATAGAAGTGATTTCGAGGTATGGTCATCTTGCCTGAGATCCCGCAAGGAAGAAGAACGAGTCCATGAAGAAGACAAACGGACGTAGTCGAACGGATCCTCACAACTCCGGAACGAAACCGAAGTTAACGAGAGAAGCAACCTGGAAAGAAGCAGGCAACATAGTAAACAACCATCACATAAACATGGCATGATGCAAAACCAAGTATGATGCATGTCCGATTTAATGAGGCATGACATGGCAAAGTGCACAAACAATACTACAAGTTAAGTCGGGCTCGGTATGCAATGAGTTGCATATTGACGAAACACCACATCAATTATTTAGTTCACTCCCGGTTATGTACCCAACAAAATTAAATGTTCTTAACATGGCAAGAGGTGAAACATGAGTAGAATACACAGTTAGGCATTTTAAATGAGGCCAGAAACATCAAACAACAATTCCGGTATATCCTCATCTGCATTAGCAATTTAATGCAACTACAATTTTAAACATTTTAAATGTTATTATCATGATGCGGATGACATGTTCAAGTTATGCAATTTTTATGAAAATGTTGACATAATAAGATACGAGGCATTTGTCACCGTGGTGGAAAGAAAGGGTGCCAAGGCGACGAATTCAAAAATGATGCCACGGCAACATACCGGTTTCGGTAGCTCATGGAGATACCGGTGCAAAAGGAAATGTGGCGGGAGCGTGCAAAAGATGGTGGGGTGATCCCGGTTATCGGGTTCCCACGAGTCGATGGCACGGAAGCGAGAGACACTACGGACACGGTGTAGACAAAGGGTGCATCTCATACAACACAAGCAATCATTCTCGGACGGTCGTCTCGGGGTTATACCTTCATCGCATGCAAACGGGACGGTTCGAGTTCGTCGAGGGAAGTAGAGGAAGTAGTCATTCCATGACGGTAGTAGAAGTAGTGGTTCTACCAGTCCTCGTCGGTAGTGGTACACGAGTCGAAGAGGAAATGGTCGTTCATGTTCGGGAAGCGATAGAGGTACGGGTCTTCGACAATGGTCGTCGTACACGTTTTGAGGTCGTCGGTAGAGGTTCTCGCGATCTCGGCGATGGTAGTGGTACCCCTTTTCGTAGACGTTTGGGGTCGTGGGTAGTAGACCTCAGTCGTTTGTTGGACTTGACGGATCCTATGCTTCCGGGCGTAGTGGTACATGTTCATTTTCGGAGAGGTACTTGGCGTTCTTCGTCTTGTAGTGTAGTCAAACTTGACGTATCCGAGGGCTCCGGGCATAGTGGTACTTGTCAAAATTCACATCAAATGTAGTTGAACATCTTTAAACGGAACTTAGCGCATCTGATGTTCCCGGCGGTGACGGTAGTTGTGCACAATCGTTGTTGGACTTGACGGGTCCGAGGTCTCCGGGTGTACTGGTACTTGGCGTCTCGTCGTGTAGTCCTTTATCGTAGTTGGACTTGACAAAAATGCACACCGGCTGTAGTCGTGGTACTTGGCAGCAGAAAACACACAACGTGGGTACACGAACTTGTCGTAGGTAAGTTCTTTGGGGACGGCCTTCGAGCTTGCCAGCGTGTGAAGCAGGAAAAGCAGCTGCAGCCACAGGACATGGTAGCAGGGCGAGGCGGCGCTGCTGATGGGGGGTTCAGCGAGATGGGACCTGCAGGCAAGGGAAACAGCGGGGATCCACCAGATCTGACGAGGGGATCCGGTCCCCGATGGTGTGAGTTGAACAGGACGACGACGGGGCCTTCGAAGCTTCGCCAGAGGCTTGCGGGCGCGGCGACGCTGCCGGAGAAGATGCAAGCGACGAGGAGGGTTCGGGATGGGGATGCTTGCGTGGCGAGGAGCACTCGGGCTGCGGCTTGCTCGCCGGCAATGACTGGAGGCGGAAGTCGCCAGCGCAGGTTGGTAAAGGAGGGCAGCTGGCATCCTCGAGGTCCCCTGCCCGCAAGCACAGGGGTGTGTAGGGCGTAGGAGGAGGCGAACGGTCGAGGGGACAGCAGAGATGGTGCAGGACAGGTCGGGTCGCCCGCGCGGGCGCCATGGCCGGAGGCGGAGAGGCAGCGGCGAGGTCTTCCGGGCGTTCATGGCGGGGCAAGGCAGGGCGCGAGGTAGGAGAGGGCGTCGGGGAGGATGGGATCGAGGGAGAGGGTGAGGAGGCATTGGTTCTGCCCTCTATGCGTGACGACGCTTTGAGGGAGATGGGGATCAAGTAGGAGGAAGGAGCAGTCGGCAGCGCTTGGCGGAGGGGCACGAAGGACGAGGGGGACTCGGGGGAGAGAAGGAAACGGGCGTCGGCGCTCCTCTCCTAGCGGCGCTGGAGGGAGGATGAGAGGGAGAGGGTGAGATCGGGCAGAGGGGGTGCAGCGCGTGCGTTGGCGGAGCTAGAGGAGGGGACGAGGGAGAGTGGGGGTCGAGCGAAACGAGCTAGGGTTAGGAAGGAGTGGGGCGGCTGGGCCTTAGGGAGGCCTCGGATGGCTCCTGAGAGGCCCAGCTAGGCTGCGTGGAAGTAGGCTGGCCTGGCCGCTGGGCTCTCTCTCTCCTAATTTTTTCCATAGCAGAAAAATAAAATCAAAGAAAGGAAGGAGAGAAAAGAAAGGGTTAGAGGAAGGACTTGGGCACGCGGACTATATTCCCGGACTCGCAAAAATGTGTACGATCCAAGAAAAATGGAGTGAGTGGGCATTTTTCAAAGTTTAAATTCAAACTCATTTGATTTAAATTCAAATGGTTCGAATAGGAAGTGAGGGTTAGGAAGGTTCAAAAATGTTTGGATTTTTGGTGGAGCTCCGAAAAATGATGAAAGAATATATGGCAAGGTTTGAGGAGCAACTCGAAGCAGAAAAGACTTGAGAGTTTAAATTGCAAGTGTGTTTGCGGTTAATTCCAAACTAATGGTATATTATTTTATAGCTCTCTAATAATATTGGGAGGATATATGTTATAAAGAGAAAATCACCATGTGCATTTCCCTCGATTTAAATGGATCGAAGATCCATACAATTTATTTATAAAAGTTATAAGATTAATGAAATGATGGCATGATGACATTATGCGATGCAAGAGGTGACATGATGAAATGCAACACGCAAGCAAATGACATGGCAATGTCAGCGAATAACTGGAAGACACCTGGCGCATCGGTCTCGGGGCGTCACAAGGCGCCAGTGGGAGGTCACGTCTGCTCTGCCCGGGCATGAATGCGGCACCGATTCTATGGAGCGGCGCTGACCGTTTCGGGCGGGAAGCGCGCGCGGGCGATGGAGGGGCTTTGGGTGGGCCAGGCTGGTCAGGAGCGGGCATGGCAGCTGTCCGCCTGTCCCTACTGGACGCCCGGAAACGAGAGGATGCACTGACTCTCGCGGCTAAAATCATACACTACACACCATCTCTCTGTAGGAGTAGGTCGATCTGTCGCTCTCTCTAACACACACATGCTGTTAAGCACACACACACACACACACACATGTTCATAGAATAGGAAAATCGTGCGAGTGCGAAGCCAGAGGAAGTGAGATACAAATGGAGTATGTACAAGAAGTGAAGAGGTGACGAATATTCCATCAAACCTGGACTGAGGAGTAGTACTCCCTCCGTCTAGGTGTTAAGTCATCTTACGGAAATCAGATATTCCCAAAATGTTTAGGCGTCGTCCATTAACTTTGCATCTCAGTCTCCTCCTGGCCTCGTTGCTAGCAAGTGTTGTTACTTAGGGAGCGTTTGGATCTTTAGCAAGAACAACTTATAGCATAGCCGGGCAAGGTTAGGCGTTTGGAACTGTTAAAATATGTTAGCTTTTGTGGCCAGCTAGCTTGGGTGGGCTAGAAAAACCTTGCTAGCTCAGGAGAGCCAGATCGGCTCGCTTCCGACGGCAAACTTCGCGTAGTAGTAACATAGACTAGTAACATATGCATGTTACTAGTCCAAGTTACTCACCACTATGACCAACCTAAGCAATGTAACCAAACGCTCCTTATTCTTCCATATTATGTCCCTCGGAAACCCAATGCATCGAGCGCAACTACGCGTTGATCAGTCAAGAAATGAAAGTCGCCTTGCATGCGAGTTAATACGTGGCCTTGCATGGTAGCTAAAACAGCATCTCTTAGTTGTTTGGATTAATTGTTGCGTTTAGAGACATAAATCAGGGCTTTGATTGGAGGAATGACCGGTCAAGTTTTTCCTTCTCCTCCAATCTGCTTGCACCTTGGTCCTACTGCATCTTCTAACGTGACTTATTACACCTAGACGGAGGGAGTCATACGAGATACGGTGGCACACTGACTTAGGTCGAATACAAGTGCCCAAAATTGTGTGCATGTTATAATAAGGATTCACTTAAAATAGTACGTGAGCGAATAGAGGGATCAATTGGACAGTGTCCCCGAGCAGTAGCGAGATGTGTGAGGTAAGATACACCACTGGCGCTTTTAATTTTTCTTATTAATTTGTTTGTTTCACCCTCTGACTGGTGGGACCCAACATACTACATGGAGAGAGGTAAGGTGACTAAGGATGCATTATTTCTGCACCACTGTGGATAGTCTTACCACCAAAGCCACATGACACGATTATGTTTTAAATCCCAATGACTCCACACACAAAAAAACACGGCATGCTTGTCACATGAATGCAGGAATGTACAAAAGGTTATTTTCCTCTCGTTGAACATAATGGGAGGGTTGTGTAGCTGGTTAGCCTGTTCTCTCATCAAACTTGAGGTCTCGGGTTTGATAACTACACTTGAGTATAATTCGTGCCAGGAGGATTATTTGACTGCTCAAAATGGATGGATACGGAGCTATACGATCAGCTGCAGCCTCGACGCTTGTTTTCTAGGGTTTGCACTCTTGACACTCTCTCCAGTATATATATACACGCTAGAGCCTCAACGCTTGTAGTTGCTCTCTTCACACTCCCTCACCCTCTCCAGATATAAACAAGACTTCGTTGGCCTCTCTCTCCCCTCACTGCTGGTCTGCTTGTAGTTTCTCTCTTCACACTCTCTCACCCTCTCCAGATCTAAACAAGACTTTGTTGGCCTCTCTCTCTCCCCTCACTGCTGGTCAAAGAGCCGGCAGGATCCATCCGCCAGGAAGGGAAGGAGGCTTAACACTGTCGCTGTCGGCGAGGGAGGGAATCCACTACCGGCGTAGCTGTTCACTTTCACCCAGCGGCGGCGCGGGAGGGCCTCCGACCCCTTCTTCTTCGCCGCTGTACATAGTATGGGCCAAACGGCCTCCCGTCGCCCACCGAACCACACCCCAAGAACCTTAAGGTTTAATTTACTTATTCCACATGCATTGCTCTAGCTGCATGTGGGCTTTTTCCGCTTCTACACTCGAATCTAGGTGTTGGATCAAACAGGAAAGTAGTGGGGAAAGTTGTATACCTTGAATCTAGGACGTGGTTCAAAGAGGAAAGGAATGGGGGAAAGTAGTGGGAAAAGTTGTATAGCATGAATCTAGGACGTGGTTCAAAAAGGAAAGGAAGGGTAAAGTAGTGGGGAAAGTTGTATTGCATGAATCTAAGATGTGGTTCAAAGAGGAAAGGAATGGGGGAAAGTTGTGGGGAAAGTTGTATATCATAAATCTAGGACGTGGTTCAAAGAGGAAAGGAAGGGGGAAAGTACTAGTACAGACTGGCTATCCAGCACCTACGTTGGTCGAAAAGGGAAAACAATGACAACCGTAGTACGCACATCTGTAACGAACTGATCTTTTGTTTTGGGGGACAAGGCTATAGAGTTTGAGCAGGACTAGATTTGTTGCGCTCACATAGGGAAGGGTGTCTAAAGATAACAAAACTGGGACCAACACAAATATGCTCCTTGGTTGTTTGTTCTTTGTTGCAACAGACTGTGCATCACCCCAGTACATCAGTAGATGCACATGGTGCTGGTGCGTCCACTGTCCCGTGCAACTCTTTAGCTGTTGTTAATCTAAGGCCTTGTTTGGTTAAAAACTCCCTAGTCCCTACCTGCTTGGTTCCAGGGACTAAACATGGACTAGAGGTTATTAAATGACATGCTAAAAGACCATGTTACCCCTAGTCACTGTTCAAGAAATCTTCCGATTCGGCGATTAATCTTTCAATTTATCGCTAATTGGGGGTGACCGATAAGATTATGCCTTATCGTCACCATTTATCTTTTGGACCGATTTATCGCTCTGACAAGCGATTTACCAAGAATCTACCGATAAATCAGACCTATTCATAGCACTATGTTTGCAAAAACTATGTTTATTTATGTTTTGTGGACCTTGTTACGCAATATGTATTGTTGTCCTATTTTTTGTCATTACACAAGGATTCAAAGGCTAGGAATCAAGGTAACACTTATATCAAATATTGTTTTGGTGTTGGATATAGCGTATTTTAGTGTTGGGAACCTAAGATTTGCAAAAAATATCTGATTAATAGTCGACCGATAAAATCAATTAATCGGCTGATTTCCGATTAATCTCTAATCCCTAGCTGACCGAGACGATAACGATAAGCGATATCCTCAACATTGCCCCTAGTAATGAACTAATAGAGACAAGGTGCGATGCGTGGCAGGGGCAACTATTGGAAAAAGTCCCAAAAAGACTCTCCCTCGGGGTCTTCTTTCTTTAGTCCCAAATGCCCACTTTTACTCCCTAAAAGTCCCTCCTGTTTGGTTTAGATGGGACTGACACGGAGTTTTTTAGTCCCTCCACCAAAATGTCCCTATAAACAAACACCCTCTAATAATGCCTCTGGAAAATTGATGCAATGCCATAGTTAAAAGAAAATTACATGTTTAACGAATTTTATTTTTAATATAATCTCTCTGTTAATATTAATCAATGCCACCATTTGAGAAATGCTACTTTCTTGCTTTCATTCCCATTTAGATAAGGTAGATGCTTCTTTTTGTTGGCTTCTGTGTCATCCACCATTATTGACCACTAGTTGTTTAAACAGGGTTATCTACTTCACCTCGTTGCCATTGTGACCTTTTGTTGCACTACACAAAACACTTTTGTTTTAAGAGTGTTTTGTGCAGTTCAACCGAAATGTCACACCGACAACGTTGCTTGATTGCTTGATCTTAGTGGAACTGCACAAGAGGAGATCTTACTTCCTACCCGTGTTGGCAAATTTGGTTCAGATCTTCTTCTTGTGAGTTGTTTGAATTCCGCGTCATGAGAGGTCAGTACTAGCCTTCTTTCACATGATTCTGCAGTGTGCTTTCATATGTTGTGCTACTTGTATGGTAATGTTGCTTGATTTTAGTGAACTGCACAAATGGAGACAAGACTTCCAATCTGTATGTGCACCGTAATATCCCATTGAGGTAAGATAAGGATATTTCACGACTGTTGGCCTATATTTTGCCACTTTCATCAGAAAATTAATGTCATTGTTTAGTGCTATACTTGTGCAACCTAATTTACATGCCAAATCTTAAATTGAAGGAGAAGCTTATCTGTTATTGAACCAAGTGATGAAGGGGAAGAACAAGCGGAAGAAAAACAAAAATCAACTCCCGATGCTGTAATGAAGCACTGGAACTGTGATGACACAAGTAATGATATAGTTTTGCATCTTAATTTATTGCTATGGCTGGAACGAACAATTGTTTTGCCACTGGTTTGATGCCACTCTTAATGTAATACATAATTATCTCTACTTGTGCAAACAGGGATCTTCTTCGAAGATACCATATATTTTAGTGGAAGTGCACAAGAAGATGTTGGAAACATTAAACTAATCGAGGAGTATATAGTAAGCATGGCCACCATAATAGATAGCAACAAATGGTTCCGGAGAAGTGCTTTATCTGTATGCTCTACACAATAAGCCTCCTAACAAAGGTTGGTACTCGCCCACTGATTTCATCCATATGATTGAGCTTTGTCATCTCTATTGGTGTTGTGCTACTGTTTAGATACTGTCATGAAAAGGTGGTATTGTCCTTGAGAAGTGCTTCATCTGTGTTGTTTTAAATATTCCCTTTCCTTTTTTTCAAGCAAACAGGGATGCTAGCATTTAGTTATCCTCTTGTCTTTGCACAACATGATCATCCTCCTCTGAAGAAGAATATGGAGTACGTGAAGTGACTAGTTCCGATTATGCCAGGATGAAGAAGCCTTGTCTATCTTCTCATCTGAAGGAACAATTGAAGGATGGTTACATTACCCCCACAAGACCAAACTAACTTCAGCTCAGAAGGACTAACAAATCTCCATTTTCTTGCCGTGATGCGCAAGTACAATGTTGTTCTAGGATTCTTTCCGGTGAGTTCCATTTTTCTAAAAGTGTGCTCTACATGGACCATGTAGGTGTCTGTTTAAACTGTCAATTCATAGTATAGTTTGCTTTATACTAAACACTTTTTTTTGTATTTGTGCAAACAAGGGTGCTCATCTTGATTTCAATGGGAACTGCACAAAATGTTCATGAATACATCGAATCATTCATTTCCACCACAAGAAAGGAGGTGCCGAGCGAATTTGGTTTATTTTGGTGGAACTGCACAAGAAGAACAGTTGGTTTATTTAGCATGAGGTTCCATGTCAATGTCCGAACTGATGGCAAACCCTGCCCATTCCACAACCGTAGGCATTTGATATTTTGGAATGGGACAACCTTGTCAAATTTTTCTCATTGATTTTAGCAAGAAGACATGCGTTTGATATTTTCGAATGGGACGCCCTTTGCTGTCAGCAGCATCGATCCATTTTTTCTTTATTCTTTAGTTGTGAAGTAAATATTGGCACTGACATGTGAATCGCTGAGATGCATAATCATCGATTGTTTTGAATGTTCTCTATGAATTGCTAGGCTTGTGTGTTTGATTGCAATGTACAGGAATGCTAAAATGCTGCTCAAACTCTTTGTACTCCTTCTGTTCCTTTTTACTTTGCACATTGTGAAAGTGCATACTTTTTTCTATAAGATTGGTCAAAGTAGAGATACTTTGATTGTAGACAAAACTTGTATGCAGACTAGAAAGGACCGGAGGGAGTACATGTGAAACTGCTGCAAGCGAGGTGATCACCCTGGGAATAATGCTAGTACATATTGTTTTGCATGTTCATCCAATGCCATTGATACAAGAATTCGAACTAATCGAAATAAATTCATTCATACACAGTCGGATTTCATATAAACATACCGGATTTCATTACATTTCATACATTCTGTAACATCCCAAATTTTCAATTTGGAATGTTATACATTAGGTCATCATTGCATATCATATTTTATTGCATTTTGGCTTGATCCTAGAAATTCTACGCAACTCAAGGACCCACGGAGAGAGTTGGGGATTTCGTTAATTTCATATTTGGGTTTTCTCAAATTTTGAAAAGAAATCATTTGGTTTTGATTATTTTTCCTTCCTAATATTTCTAAAATAAAAATATATGAGAGGAGATAAAATGAATTCTCCAAGATAGATGAAATATTAGAGGAAAAATATTAAAATCAAATAAATGTTTTAATTGGATTGCAAAAAAAAAAATTGCATTAGAAAAATTGCATGTTTTCAAAATTGCATTTTAGGGCCAAGAAAATGTTCATCTTGTTCTAAATATTTTATTTAGACGGTGAAAATTTGTTTTGGCATTTTTAGATTTTTATTTATTTTTCTAGGATTTATTTTCATCGGAACGTAATTTAAAAAAAGTCAGCGCCCGATTGGGCCGAAGCCCAGCCGAGCCGACCGGCCCAACCCCGCGCCACCGCCTCCCTCGCGTGCCCCGTGCCCGCACCAGACTCCAGCGGAGTCCGTGAGACCGCTGCCGCCTCGGGTTGCCCCTCCCCCAAGCCGACCCCGCCCCTTTCCCTCTTAAATACCCGCTGCCACCGCCCCACCTCGTCACCCAAGCCGCAGCAGAAGTGCCCGCAGCCACCGCCGTGCCTCGCCGTCGCCCCGCGCCACACCACCCCGCCGTCGCCGCCACCCCGCAGCCCCACCTCGCCCCGCCGGAGCCGCCGCCTCATCGCCGGAGAAGCCATTCCGATCCGATCCGTTTTGCCGTCATTTTTTTCCGGTTTAGGTAAAAACCGACCGGTTTTTATTTAAACCCTAGTTTTTTTAGATTAGTTCGGTTTTAGTCTCTTTTTTTGGTTTACTTATTTAGCGGACGTTCGTCCGTACATTCGTTTTAACGAACGGTGTTCACTCGTTAGCCGCAGACAGCGAACGTTCGTTCGTTAGCCTGTTCGTCAGTTTTTCTTTTTCCAGGGTTGTTCCGTGATTATTTTCGATCGTGATTTCTGATCTGATTTTCGTTTATTTTACCTTTTCGCTTGTTTATTGAAATCAGGTGATTCAAGCGCCTAGATCTTCGTCTCAAAGCCCTCTTTCCGTTTAACCAACTTGAACAAGATTATTGTATTGTAAAATTTGACTTTAGTACAGATTAGTAATTGGGTCTTGTTTCTTTCGCAGTTTGAGTTTCGTTGCTCCGTTTGATTTGATTCTTTTTGCAAACCGGAGTTCTTAAGTTGAACTTTCTGGTTAGATCTTCTTATTCGTGTTTTACCCGTGCATATTTGCTTGATTGCTTATGTATGCTATTGTTTGTTTGCGATAGAACACCCGGAGTGCGAAGCGTGCTACTACGAGTGTCTAGGTTTTGCGGATCATCAGCAAGGCAAGTAACACTTTGATCATACCCCTTTATCACCCAGTTTTTATGCATTAGTTCCAATCCTCAAACATTGCATGATTAGGTTGTGATATAACATGTGGGTTTGGGAAGTATTTGATGAGGTAGAACCTATTGCCCTGTTATTATCAAACCCTTGGGAGTTACTTCTACGTATTGCTTATATTGCTATGCTATGCTCGTAGACGTGGTTTGGGTGAGTGAATCCATGACAGACGTGAGATTGTTAATTAATGGTTCAACTTAAGGTGGCAACTTTAATACACATCTGGGTGGATTGCTTGTCGGGCACCTGGAGAATCCAGTGTTGTCCTAGGATATCCTGGAGTACCCGTGTGATAATCCTAAGGTCCGCCACCCAGGCTCAAAGGGAACTAAGATATTTCATGCTAGAAACTTCCGTGTGCAGCCACAAGCTATTATGGGCTCTAGCATTGTTAAGTAAGTTGCATGACCTCTTCTAGTGGTAGGCTAGCAGATGTAGAGGGATGTAGGTTGGTACTGTCTACCCGGGGTGAGAGTTAATGCTTCTGAAAGACTGTGTCTTGGTCATCCATTTCTCAAACACCATGGTGTGCGAGCAATCCAATGGAGGAGATCGAGTCTTGTGGGGAAAAGTGCGCAAACCTCTGCAGAGTGTACAATCTAATCATGGTTAGCCGTGTCCCCGGTTATGGACATCTTGAGTATCTAGTACTTGGATTATCATATGTATCTCATCACTCTAATTTAATATTGTTGGGTTGATAATTACTTTTAATTAGGATTGAGTTGGAGGAACCTTCTCAATGATGTTTCAACTACCATGATAGTTAAAGAAAATCTATCCCTTCGTTGTAGGGAAAATTGGCTTTTCGCAAAACTTTAACCATAGAGCCTTTCCACCAGCCAAATATGCATGTAGTGATAGCATTATTCCATTCTTGCTCTACCGTGTTATATTGCCAGCATATTCCATGTGCTGACTCGTTTTCGGGCTGCAACGTATTATGTTGCAGACTTTTCAGACGAGGACTAAGGTTCGTTAGGTCGTTGCCGTGCAGCTCAGCTATGCCGTTGGAGTTGATGGACTCACTTTATCTTCCAAGCCTTCCATTGTTATTGTATTAGATGGCCTTATGCCATATTTATTGTAATAAGTTCTCTTTTGAGACATTCGATGTAATAAGTGTGTGATTGCTACTCTATTATAAATCCTTCGAGTACTGTGTGTGTTAGCATTACCGATCCAGGGATGACACTGAAGCACAGAGACTTGACCGTTTGAGGTCGGGTCGCTACACATTCTTCAACTAAAAAGGGGTGCGCTGGATGTATAATTAATTAACCAAAGCTACCCACCTGTGTTCGGTTGAGCCGAACAGAAGCTTCAGTGACTTAACTGCAGGTGCAGTTGCGTAACTGACATGTGGCCCAAATGCATGTTGGGCCCACGTGTCAGTCAGCCAACTGCACCAGTAGTTTAGTAGAAGCAGCATCCTTCTCCAACATAGCTCTCTAACTCCACGTCGCCGCCAAGAAGCTAATCGGCCATCGGTGGTCAACCCGCCTAGCTTGTCATGGCGATTAGGGCAACTAGGAGCCCAATGATCAGGATCCCCACATGACAAACACTTTTCTTCTTGTCATTCGTCTTCTTGAAGTTCGTGTGTTGCACAGCCTTCTTCTTCCCATCAAACTTTGCTTTACCATCAAACTTTCCCTTGTTCTTGAACTTGTGGGGCTGGAAGTTCTTCTTTTGTACCAGATTGCTCGAGAATGTGTGTCCTTTGCTCTCGCCTTTTCTTCCACATCAAGAGTGCCAATGAGATCCACGAAGGAGGAAGCTTAGTGATGATACCTCCGACAACAAACTTTTCTGGTAGCATATAACCGAAGTGCTCAAGTTCTCTAGCAAATGACTGTATCTCATGAGCTTGCTCAACCACGAAGCGCTCTTCAATCATCCTGTAATCATAGAATTGCTCCATGATGTACAACTCAGTGCCAGCAACCGGAGGGTATCAGCGGTGGCCTTACTTGGACCCGAGCGGCGGCGACCTACCGTGTTCTACTCTTCCTCGTTTTCTGTGTGGCACGACCTCGTTGGCAGCGGGGCGGGGCCTCGGTGGAGCCAGCGATGTCCTCTGTCACATTGCTGGCGGCCGGCGCCTCAGCGGAGCGGGGGAAATCCCCCCTCGTTGCCGGTAGGGTGGGGCCTCGGCGGAGCCAGCGGTGTCCTCTGCCTCATTGTTGGCACCGCAGGGCCTCGGCGGAGCAGGGCCTCGTCGATGCCAGCGGAGCGGGGACTCTCGAAGCCGACATTGTCCTCTGCCTCATCCTCGGTCTCACCAAACAGCGCCTCGCCCGCTTCATTGCCCTCTTTGTAGGCGGCTCCAGCCTCCGCCACCCATATGCCGTACCGCCAGCGCTCGAGGCGGCCCTCACGGGCGGAGCGGTACAAGTCAAGCAGCGCCTCCTGCTCTGCCCACTCCGCGGCGATCTGCTCCTCCGCCTGCAGGTGCTCCTGGAGGAGATTGTGGTTGTAGGCGGCATCGGCCTGCGCCTCCCGGAACTGCTCCTCATGCTTCTGCCTCACCATGTCCATATATTGGGCATGGGCCTCGCCGATGGTCATGGTGCAATGCACCGACGAGGATGACGCGGAGGAGGGGGTTGGCGCCAGATCGTCGACTACCATGTTCTCCATTTAGACGTCGTCGTCCTCCGGCTGCCTGCCGGCCAGCGAGTCGGCAACAATGGCTGCCATCTCCTTATGGTCCATTGTACGCCCGTCCCAAAGAGCGCTGGAGCGCGAGGAAACCATGGTGGGCAGTAGTGGTGTGGACAGGAGAAAGGGAACGGATGCGGATGACTGCGGCTATGGCCGGCGCAACCGTTTATATAGCAATGGTGGGCGGCGGAGGGACGGACGTGTGGCACCGGAGTAGCCGCCTTGGCAACCGCGTATCATTAATGTGGGAGGCAGAAGGACGGACGGACGACACTTGTGTTGTTTGGAGGCGGAGCAATCGCCTGCACCGGGAAGCGTGGTGGGCGGTGCTGACCGTTTCAGGCGGAAAGCGCGCGCGGGCGAGGGAGTTAGTCTGGGTGGGCCAGGGCAGTCAGACTCATGCTTGGCAGTGGGTCGGTCCAACAGCCGGACATGCTGGCTCGCCAGCTAGCTCGTCGAGCTGAGCGACGACAATCAGACGATGGACGTAGCTTCCGACCATGAGCCGGCGCCATTATCCAAGCCGGTTCATGCCGTGTTCACCATAGAGCAGGTGCGGCTGCACTTCGACGCCCTAATGGCGGAAGAGCTACCAGCGCAGGAGGACCTGTGCTGCAACCTCCGTCTCCTCAACAAGCACTGGTGAACAAGTGAGCAACAATGCCGTCGTGGACATGTGGCCCTATGATCTTGGCTTCCCGAATGAGCAGCGGGTGCTGTATCAGACCATCCATAGGGCCTGCGAGGCCCTCTCCGTCATCCTTCGAGTTGTTGCGCTCACCGTGGCACCACCGTCTCGCGTTGTCAACATGGTCAACGGACATGAGGATGAGGAGATGACTTTACTTGGAGAGGATGACAGTGGGGACCCACCAGGGCCATAGCCGCACGTACGCAAGTGCCTCCTTATTAGTATATAAAACTATAAAAAATTGCTTCCTCCTGGTTTCCTGACATCACGGTCCCACACCATTGTCAACCTATGTAGTCAATAAACGAGAGAATTGCACAAAAAGCGGCCGACAGCTGGGACCAAGTAGCTCGAGCAGTATTTGTGTTTTTGAGGTGTGAACACTGCAGAGTTTATCTTGATCGATGTTTAGCCCAGATATTAATTTTTCTCCTCTGAACAACAATGAAAACATCGCTGCAGGTATTAACTGGGCGTGTTGTGGCCCGTCTAGCCCAGGCCAATATCCAGCCCAGATATTAATTTTTTTCAAGCTGAAAATGGCTAGCCCAGCTATACTTTTTTTAGGAATACCCAGGCAAGGTCAAGTTGTTATTCTCCGCCCCGTTGGGCTGCAAATCTTTCCTAGGAGGGATGCATTAGGCTTAACAAGAAAATGGGCTTTAAGAAATAATAAATGGGATGTAATTATAAAAACTGGGCAGTAACTATAAAAAATACACCAGGCACGTAATTACTTTATAAAATATTATTTTTGGATATTGAAAATTTTAATTTAATTAATTGTTGCGAGCGCAATGTTTCGTTGGATTTTTACGTAATATAAATTTATATTGAAATTGTATTTAATCTGACTAGAAATTTTGGGATAAAAATATTTTGGATCCCATCAAAATGTGGGAAATTTTATTGAATTCTGTTTTGAGCGGTTGGTTGAAACGGGCTGTACTTTTAACATACTGTAAATGGGCTGTAGTAAATTCCATTAGAATTCAAAATTTGGCTGCACATTCTTACAAATCTCAAATGGGCTATAAGTTCTCTGCCACACACTTGTGGCCTTACTAAGTTGACGTGTCCCCTAAAAGAAGAGAGTTGACGCGTATGCAAGGCTTTGTCAACTTATAGTCAACACACGGTTCTAGCAGCAGTGGCCGTTGGATGTCCATCCAATGGATGCCGTGCTTCTTCTTCAATCTCAGATATTCTAGCTTCACCCGCCCAAAAACTGATTCCTCCCCCTGACATCTGGGGCGCACCATTTCGGAAGCTGGCATGTGGGCCTACTAAGTTGACGCATACCAAGGGCTTTGTGAACTTAGTCATAAACGATTCTAGCTGCAGTGACCATACGATGTCCATCCAACGGCCGTCGTGCTTCTTCAACCTCCGGTCTTCTTGCTCCAGCCGCCCAAAGCAGTGCCGGTCGTGCCGCCTGCTCCTGCCTCCCGTGGCCGGCTGTGCTGCTGCAGAGGCCTCACCGCCCCCTACTACTCCCACCACTGGCCAGGCCATCCCTCCACTCACCCACACCCCCTGTTATTCTGCGGCGATGGCAGCCTCACACCGCAGCCAAACCAGTGAACCCTCGTACTCCTCTTTGCGTGGGAATCCACTGCCGTGTCTTCCCTGGCTCCGCTCCGTCCCCTTCCTAGGCCTCGCCGTCGTCCACCGCCATGGTGCTCTCGGCGCGCCGTGGTCAGTGTGGTCAACGACCGACTTCCATCGGAAGAGTACTGTACGTGGAGAGGCTGACAGCTGGGTCCACGGCAGCCGCAAGGAAGTGCCTCCTTATTACGCGCAAAATAATTATTCCTCCACCTGACAGCGGGGACCCACCGGACAAGCCACCATATTTCGCGAAAAAACGTTTCCCCCTGACTGTTGGGACCCACCAGCTACATCCTCGCATGCAAGGAAGTGCGTCCGGGCAAAAAAATGATTCGTCCCCCTGACTGCTGTGACCCACCAGCTACATCTTCGCATGCAAGGAAGTGCCTGACAGTCGGGACCCACCTGGTCCAAGCGTACGTAGCGTTTTCATTCTAGTCGCGAACGTGTACGTACATACTGGCCCATGTAGAGGCACGCACGTAGCATGTGCACATACGCACAACGTCTGTGTGCAAGAAAGAAAATACGGCCACGTACGTACATACGGGCAGGGTCTCGAACGCCTACTCGCACATACGTACGGCCAGGGCTCGTGTACATGGCTGGGTCGGAACGGAGAAACAGAGTCATCGTCGTGTTCATGGGGAGCCAATTGGCTGGGTCGAAACAGAATGTGGCATCATGTTCATCAGGAGGGCTTGGACGGAACAGCCGATGGAAACGAGGCCTGGCGTACCGCACAACGGAGGAAACGGCCTTGTGTTCGGCCGACCATGTTCAAAACGGGATCCTATTCATTGGGAGGGGTCTGGCATACCGTAAAACAGAGGAAACAGACCTCCTACGGTCGAAACGGGGTCCTGTTGATCGGGAAGGGTGTGGCGTACCGCAAAACGGAGGAAAACGGACTTGTGTTGGAGCGTTACGGTCGAAACGGGGGTCCTGTTCATTGGGAGGGGAGTGGCGTACCGCAAAATGGGACTCCACGGGATACTGTTCATCTCCACCGTCGACCCCCTCCAGCCTCCACGGGCCACTGTTCATCTACCATCGACCTCCTCCAACCTCCACCTGTGACTGTTCATCCACGGGCTCCTATTCATCCGGCCTCCACCGTACGCTACTCCACCGGCTACTGTTCAACCAGCCCTCTCCACGGGCTCCTGTTCAACCACCCCTCCATGGGCTACTGTTCATCTAGCCCTCCACGGGGTAGTCCTGTTCATCCAGCCCTCCACGAGGTCCTGTTCATCCAGCCCCAACCGGCTCGATCGATCGGGGTCCTGTTCATCCAGAGGCAACACCACGGGGTCCTGTTCATCCACCCCCACCAGGAACTGTTCATCCAAACACCCCCAACAACGCTCAATGTTCATCTAGGGGCAGCATTGATCAGCTTCAGTTAGCAGCAGTGGCAAAGGAATCGCTCGATCGGGTTCAGTTAACAGCCATCGATCGATCGCTCGGGTTCAGTAACGCATAGCCTGCAGTGCAATCGCTCCGGATCAGTAGGCGAACGCCTCGCTCGGGTTCATCTAGAGCCCAACGCCTCGCACCCACGCGCGTGCGTGTACGAGAGAAACGTGCAAACCTCCGTGCATCGCTCGGCCCCGACCACCCACCGTAACCGGGAACACCCCGATATTTTCCTCGCCCTCGCTTCTACCACGGTTTTTTCCGTCATGGACGGCCCAAAGGATGTCATGCAGCTGCGTCTCTAGCCTACCAAGTACGAAAAGCCCATTTTCTGTCATGATTTTTTGTCATAGAAGTAGGATCCCACCACATCTATGATGATACCGGGTTTTGTCACAATTATCGTCATAGAAGTATCATAAGTATTACAGAAACAAATTTCGTTCGACCCAAAATGTCATGGATGTGTCTTTTTTTGTAGTGATGATATTCATCATATAACAGTCATAACCTAGGGTGATACAACACTAGCTCTAGTTCATAAATATAATGTAGGCATGTATTTCATAAATAGTCATACATGCTTATGGAAAGAACTTGCATGTCATCTTTTGTCCTACCCTCCCGTGGCAGTGGGTTCCTATTGGAAACTAAGGGATATTAAGGCCTCCTTTTAATAGAACCGGAACAAAGCAT
The DNA here is from genome assembly GCF_002162155.2 of Triticum dicoccoides. Classification (NCBI taxonomy): domain Eukaryota; kingdom Viridiplantae; phylum Streptophyta; class Magnoliopsida; order Poales; family Poaceae; genus Triticum; species Triticum dicoccoides. Next base: position 94,604,337 of record NC_041390.1, read on the forward strand.
TAACACACGGTGAATACATGAACTCCTCAAACTACAGTCATCATCGGGAAGTATCCCGACTTCTGTCACTCCGGGTTTGCCGACTCATAACATGTAGTAGGTGACTATAACTTGCAAAATCGCATCTAGAACATAGATATAATGGTGATAACATAAACAGTTCATATCTGAAATCATGGCACCCAGGCCCAAAGTGACAAGCATTAAGCATGGCAAAGTCATAGCAACATCATCCTCAGAACATAAAGGATACTAGGGATCAAGCCCTAACAAAACTAACTCGATTACATGATGAATCTCATCCAACTCCTCACCGACGAATGAGCCTACACTACAAAAAATATACACTTCCGTGATGATACGTGTTTGTCACAGTAGGTCACGTTTTCTGTCATGCATGTACATCCATGACAATTTTATGACAGAATCAAGATAGTCATACCTGTGCTGTCGTAGAAGTGTTGCATGACATTACCAAAATTATCATCACGTTAGTGTCCACTTCCAAGATGATAAATCACGCGTCACATAAGTGCTTTCGTCAAGGGTGACCGACACGTGGCATCCACCGTAACGGAACATCGTTAAGCTATCAGGTCCGATTTTGGATCCGATAACCCGTTAACAACCCTGACCAATGGGGATTTTCCACCTGTAAAATCATCATTGGCTGGAGGAAACACGTGTCGGCTCACCGTTGGGAGAGATGTCATCCACTCACTGGACCCAAAGCGCCTATGATACATTGACACGTGGCACGACCCAATAGAGGCCCATTCTTGTGAAAAGGCCGACCCGTTTGACTTGGTCAAAAGGTGGCGGGCCGGCCCACGGCAAACCTGTTAACGACCTGTTCGCATATAGCCCATTTACAGCCTGCTAACCTAGGGCCCGTTTACGACCTATCCTAATTAGGCCCAGTATCGTCATCTGGGCCGTCCAATATAATTCCATCCCGTTTTAACTTCCGGCCCATGTATGGCCCATGACGTCTTTCGGCCCATATGAGGCCCTTAGTAACTCTCGGCCCATTAACGACCCGTGGTAAAACAGGCCCGTAATGAACAGTGTATCACTTTATGCCCATTAACGGCACGTGGTGAAACTGGCCCGTAATGAACAGTGTATCACTTTATACCCATTAACAACCCATTATTCCATTGGGCCGGTTCTAGCCCATGTTATCTTTCAGCCTTCTCAGGGCCCATTTATTCTTGGGCTCATTTCTAGCACTCGTTTACTTATAGCCTGTTACTATCATTTTCTGCTCGTGGGCCAAATTCAGCCCGTGGTTACATTCGGCCCGTTTATGGCCCGTTAATACGTTGGGCCGTTTTCATAGCGTCATCAAATATGGCCGATTAACGTTGGCCCGTTATGGTCGGCCCATGAATGGACAATTTCAACTCTAGCCCATTTACGACCATAATGTGGTCTGTTAATGGCCCATGTTTGGCCAACCGATCATACGACCCGTAGAAGGCCCATTGATGATACGACATGTAGAAGACCCATTGTGTCTACGACCCGTATAAGGCCCATTGTTTCTACGCCGCAGAAGGCCCATTGTTTCTACGACCCTTAGAAGGTGCATTGTTTCTACGGCCCGTAGGAGGCCCATGTTAACTACAGTAAATATGTAGCCCATGGTTATTGTGGCCTAGTTTTAAAAAATAGGTTATTGCGGCCACTAGAAAACCGCGGAAAAAGAACTGCACTGACTACAAGAAAACAAATAAACAAGACAATAAGGAAATAAATAAGCGAGCAACTTACGCTATGCTATCACGGCTATTACACATATTACATCCACTGGGCATCAAGGTTAGCCACCAGTGCAAATATAGGGAACAAAGCAGCATATAAATGCCGCAGCAAAACAAGTCCAGAACTGAAACCACTTCAGAAGAGCTCAAGAAACAATATCCTGAGTACCCATAATGCTGGCAAGATGCTTAGCAAGCTTATTAACTTTCTCTTGCTTGGCGCTTAAATCCTCCAAGACTTGCTGTTGCACTAGAAAGTATGCATCTGAATTCTGCAGGGACTTCCTTAGTCCTTTGACTTCCTGTCGCATAACATCTGATCGATGCCTTTTAACTTGAAGTTGAGACTCAAGAAGCCGAACTGATTCAGACAACGAGTTCGAAGAGCTGGTGCCAGTAGTAGTAGCCAGTAACTCGAACACTACATCAAAACATGACTTTGGGATTGTCTCAGTGTCTTCAATATAGTTTTTATCAGCTTTCTTGGAGACCAACATGGATGTATCACTATCTTGAACCTTATATGCATTACTTCCTTTACCATTGCATAACAGGGTACTCTTCTCCAATATTTTATCCGCGTTCTAAAAGAGAAACAAACAAACACATCACAAGTTTACAATGTAGTATATGAAACTCATTTTGGTAAACCAGTTCAGTAGTAAGGTGGACAGGATAACAACATGAAACAAACATATATCTATGTAGTATGGTCACTGTATGGTCTATATCATTCTACTTTATGTTGCCAAATCAAGATAGATACAGTTCAAATCATATCTATTTACGATAAAGCAGCATAGACAGAATATAAGTGTGGGAAACTACACAACAATAACAACACTTGTAATGTGCATGGCATGAGAACATAACTGTTTATTCAATTGAAACTGAAATCAACATAGAGCAAGTTATAACAGCAAACACGTTAAAGAAACAGGTTTAAAACATACCTGTTGCGCCATTGGAGTTTCAATTGCATCCTTCAAATTTGAAATTAGTTGGTATGAGTAAATACAGTGATGCAAGAGCAAAGTAGTATGAACCATAGCTACGGAACCTGACCTGAGAACAATTCTTCTTCTGCTTTAAGCGTTGACTTGGGGTTCGGAGTGGTGGTCCTCGTGCTTTGGGCACTTCAGTTGCCTTACTAACTGCTCGTGTTTGGGTGCTCAGTGGTGGAGATATTGTTGTGTCAACGGGAACTGGATTACTATCTGGTGGGGTTGGGGTTAGAAGGGGTGTAGTTGGTTCTTTGTCCAACTGGGTAGGGGTACAATCTGCGTGAGTCTGGGTTATGTGTGGTGGGGCTGGTACTTGGGCAAGTACAACCGTGGTTCTATCTCCATTGGCAGGTAGCACGATCTTTTCTGAAGACCGTGTTTTACTCCCACAGATACTGCCATCACCCCCTCTAGTTGAAATGGCTGATAGACAAGGAAAGTAATTGAATGTACATACATTGTAAGATAGACAGGTGCAATGGGTAGTAGGGAAGAAAACATGGCATGAAATAATTCACATTTATGTTTTCTAACCAAACAGAATAGCATGGCATAATTTCACATATATGATGGCTAATTAAACAGGATAGCATGACACAATTTCACATGTATGATGGCTAACTAAACATGATAGAATGACATACTTCAAAATATGATGACTATGTAAATAGGATGACATGATATTGTTGGAAATATGCCCTAGAGGCAATAATAAATTGGTTATTATTATATTTCCTTGTTCATGATAATCGTTTATTATCCATGCTATAATTGTATTGATAGGAAACTCATATACATGTGTGGATACATAGACAACACCATGTCCCTAGTAAGCCTCTAGTTGACTAGCTCGTTGATCAATAGATGGTTACGGTTTCCTGACCATGGACATTGGATGTCATTGATAACGGGATCACATCATTAGGAGAATGATGTGATGGACAAGACCCAATCCTAAGCCTAGCACAAAGATCGTGTAGTTCGTATGCTAAAGCTTCTCTAATGTCAAGTATCATTTCCTTAGACCATGAGATTGTGCAACTCCCGGATACCATAGGAATACTTTGGGTGTGCCAAACGTCACAACGTAACTGGGTGGCTATAAAGGTACACTACAGGTATCTCCGAAAGTGTCTGTTGGGTTGGCACGAATCGAGACTGGGATTTGTCACTCCGTGTGACGGAGAGGTATCTCTGGGCCCACTCGGTAGGACATCATCATAATGTGCACGATATGATCAAGGAGTTGATCACGGGATGATGTGTTACGGAACGAGTAAAGAGACTTGCCGGTAACGAGATTGAACAAGGTATCGGGATACCGACGATCGAATCTCGGGCAAGTATCATACCTCTAGACAAAGGGAATTGTATACGGGATTGATCGAATCCTCGACATCATGGTTCATCCGATGAGATCATCGTGGAACATGTGGGAACCAACATGGGTATCCAGATCCCGCTGTTGGTTATTGACCGAAGAACGTCTCGGTCATGTCTGCATGGTTCCCGAACCCATAGGGTCTACACACTTAAGGTTCGATGACGCTAGGGTTATAAAGGAAGTTTGTATGTGGTTACCGAATGTTGTTCGGAGTCCCGGATGAGATCCCGGACGTCATGAGGAGTTCCGGAATGGTCCGGAGGTAAACATTTATATATGGGAAGTCCTGTTTTGGTTACCGGAAAATTTTCGGGTTTTACCGGTAGTGTACCGGGACCACCGGAGGGGTCCGGGGGTCCACCAAGTGGGGCCACCAGCCCCGAAGGGCTGCATGGGCCAAGTGTGGGAGGGGACCAGCCCCAGGTGGGCTGGTGCGCCCCCCCACCAAGGCCCAAGGCGCCTCCAAGAGGGAAGGGGGGCAAACCCTAGGGCAGATGGGCCCTAAGGCCCACCCCAGGTGCGCCTCCCCCTCTCCCCCTTGTGGCCGCCACCTAGATGGGATCTGGGGGGCTGCCGCCACCCCTAGGGAGGGAACCCTAGGTGGGGGTGCAGCCCCTCCCCTCCCCCTATATATACTTGAGGTTTGGGCTGCCCAAGAGACACGAGTTCCTCTCCTTCTTGGCGCAGCCCTACCCCTCTCCCTCCTCGTCTCTTCCGATGCTTGGCGAAGCCCTGCTGGAGTACCACTCTCCTCCACCACCACCACGCCGTTGTGCTGCTGCTGGATGGAGTCTTCCCCAACCTCTCCTCCCCTTGCTGGATCAAGGCGTAGGAGACGTCACCGGGCTGTACGTGTGTTGAACACGGAGGTGCCGTTCGTTCGGCACTAGGATCATCGGTGATTTGGATCACGACGAGTACGACTCCATCAACCCCGTTCTCTTGAACGCTTCCGCGTAGCGATCTAAAAGGGTATATAGATGCACTCTCCTTCCCCTCGTTGCTGGTTTCTCCATAGATAGATCTTGGTGACACGTAGGAAAATTTTGAATTTCTGCTACGTTCCCCAACAAATATAACTATATGATGTGTCTATTAAAGTGGTTGGCATGCCATAAATCACAAACATGCCATCGATGGCAACATGATGGAATGATATAATTCACGGATAGAATGACATAATTCAAAATATGATGACTATGTGAACAGGATGAGATGATATAACTATATTATGTCTTTAGAAAATGGGTTGGCATGCCATAATTCAGATACATGTTGTCTATGTAAACATCATGGCATGATATAATTCAAATATATGATTCATATACTAAGGAAGTGAGTAGAGGGCAATCGCGTATATGATGTGTCAACTAAGGAGATGGCATTCAATATTGCGTATATGATGTAAAAACTAAGCATTGCAATACAACATAATTCAGATACATGTTGTCTATGTAAACATCATGGCATGATATAATTCAAATATATGATTTATATACTAAGGAAGTGAGCAAAGGGCAATCGCGTATATGATGCGTCAACTAAGGAGATGGCATTCAATATCGCGTATATGATGTAAAAACTAAGCATTGCAATACAACATATGCATGATATGAGTAATATAACCCTGCCAAGTTTGAGCATACACCTCAGGGGGATAATAGGACTGGTCATCTGCCTTTGAATCCTCCTCTGAAGAGCTATCTGTAACCAAAAAGATATCTGCTTCGGTAGGTAGCATTGTCTGCTCTGAAGACCTTGTTTTCACTCCAGATTTCTCCATCACCAATTCAAATGGCTAATGCACAGGAAGAGCAGTTGAATATACAAACATTGTCGACAAAAGCAATGAGAAATACAAAAAAAGGACGACATGATATAATTCACATATATGACGCTTGGCTAAATAGCATGGCATTGCATAACTCACATATATAATGCCTTGCAACAAGATAGCATTGCATAATTCACATATATAATGTCTTGGAACACGATGGCATTGCATAATTCACATATATGGTAATTAGACACTAAACAGGTGGCATTCACACAAAGCATGTCTAAACTAAGCAAATGACATAGCAATGCAAGATACCATACGCACGATATGAGCAACATAACCCTGCCAAGTTGGAGCATGCACCTCAGGGGAAAATAGGACTGGTCATCTGTCTCTGAATCCTCCTCTGAGGAGCTATCTGTAACCAGCAAGACATGCGCTTCGTCAGATAACATTGTCTGCTCTGAAGACCTTGTTTCCACTCCAGATTTTTCCATGACCGTGCCAAATGGCTGATGCACAGGAAGAGTAATTGAATGTATTAAAACTGTTGACAAATTTAACACGTAATAAAAAATGATGTCATGATATAATTCACATATAAGATGACTGGCTAACCAGGGTGGCATTGCAAAATTCACATATATGATGCCTAGCTAAATAAGCACATATACAATAAAGAAACTAGACAGATGGCATTGACACAAAGCATGTCCAAACTAAGCAGATGACATCTTTGATGTATACAGTAAGCAATGCAAGGCACCATATGCATGATATTACCAACATCAGCATGCCAAGTTAGAGCGAAGACCTCATGGGGTAAATAGGAGTAGTCTTCTACTTACGAATCCCCCTCAGAACAGTTATCTTCCTCTTGATTATGATCCGAAATGGTGGAGGGGGGCTGCCTTTGCACCCACCATGGAGCGACGTATGCATGAAATTTTATTTCCACGCAAGGCTTGTCTCTTTTGCTCTACATGTTCAGTTCCATTGTGTACAATAACTGACATGCATAGGAATAAAACATAGTGAGATTATGTAAGGAGTGCATGCACAAATCCAGAGTGATGGTAGCAAACTGCGGATAGATCCAAAACCAATGATAGCAGGCAGATAATAGCTTTAGTTAAAAAATACAGATAATGGCTCCTTTAATGTTTGTTTGCACCCAACATGAAACTCATAGTAGACACTCGAGATTAACCAGATAGTAGATAGATAGTACTGATTGCTGCCCCAATATGTACCCCACAACCATTTAAAAACTCAAGTTTCAGCATAAGTTTGGACCTAACTCGGAGTCTAATAGGTGAACACGATGATAAAGTAGCATGTCATCATATTAAGCGATGCATAACGTAAGAAGACACGGAAGAGTGCGACCTCTCTTGCGGACCCGTGTAGTCCTCAAGGTCATCTGCTCAATTGATGATGGTAATGCAGTTGTCGTGGCTGCCGGCGGCGGGGAAGAAGATCTGAGGCGGCGAAAGACAGTCTGGAGAGCAGATCCCTGCTGTGGTGAACCCTTCCGTCGTTGGAGCAGCTGAGCTGGGGTGGAACACAGCACCGCAGGAGCAGGACAAACCACACAAGGTTTTCTTTGACACATATCTGTAATAGAAGTAATTGTGTTTGGTTCACAAGAATTAGAAGATCACAGGATGCAAGGAAGCATGGTGAGGTTAAGTCAAACTAGAAGAAAATGTATGGTTATAATGCTATTATGCTACTATCTCTTAGTCTTCTGCTTCATGAATAGGAATTTCGAAAGGAGGACAAGTGAAAATTAAAATTCCTACGGTTTTTCTTTCAAGCAGACACTAAAGGAACAAATCCTACAGTTTTCCATTGCTCCATTCCTCTGCACCAAATTCATGAAAAGTAATACCATCTGAAACTTTCCAATTCCTATGTTTTTAATTCACTTTTCCTTTCAAGCATAGGTGATTCTAGTAGGCAGGCTTGAGTAAGGAAAAGCCTACACTAAAAAAATGTTTTTGTGCTACTTCTATTACTTTGGACCCAGGCCACTTCCCTACTAGCTCAACTCCCAGGGCCATCGACAAATGCACAGCTCAAACGCGCAGAGATAAATAATGATGGCGTTCAAGAGAGTCCATCATGGATAGCTAAGTTGCCTGGTACCTCACTGCTTGTCATATAGTAGGATAAAATAATCGTATTTCCCGTTACTCCATGTGCTTAGTGGACAATATATATAACATGTACAGTAAAAAAAGATATGCAACAAGTGTACAACCTCTTTGGCAAAGCCATGTCGATCTCAGCGTGATTGGGTTGGCCGGTGAGGATGCTCCGGCTGACTTGGCTGTCGGAGGAGGGGAAGAATATCTTAGGCGTCTGGAGATGGAGCCTGTTGTACTGCTCCGCTGTGATGGAGGGTTTCGTCGTTGGAGCAGCTCCGGTGAGTTGTACGACGCCGAGGCTGAAGCAGGACAGAAGAGACAATGTTAACCTGAGTGGAATTCTAATAGCATCTCCAATAGATGACATAAAATACATAACCACAAAGTGCTAGATGTAAAATACATCAGCCGCTCATCTCTGAACTTAACTGTCGAAACTGAATTTAACTGTCAAAACTAAACTTGACTGTCGAAACTAAATTTTGATGTCGAAACTGAACGCACTAGAGGTGAGGCTACACGGCAGTCGGATGACTTTTTCATCTCTCGTCAGTTGATTTTACAGCCATTGGATACGAAATCAAGGGCCTACAGTTCATCTTCAACCTCCACCCCCCTGAGCCGCCAGCCACCACCGGCCAAACAACCGCCCACGACCGGCGGTGCGCCGCCCCGCCCGCCCCGAAAACACTCCCCATCGCTGGTCCGCCGCCGCCCTGGCCATCCCTCTAGCCCCCCCTCGTGCCGAGCTTTTTCTCCGACGATCCCCACGCCACTGCCCCACCACTGCTGGCGACCATCGCCCCCACCCTGAACCCTAAGATAGATAGTGGGGTACCTTTCCAGCGAGCCCCCTCCCCGCTGCGGCTGGTTCTTCCTTAACTCTGGTGAGCACCCCCACCCCCTGAAAATCAACTGACCCAAAAGTCGATTCAGTCGACAGAAGTGTAGCTTAATCGGAGTAGCATCGCAAGCAAGAGCAAGAGCGAGAGCAGCAGCGCGAGCAAGAGCAAGAGCAGACAAGGCAGGGGACCAAGAGCAAGAGCAGACAAGGCAGGGGAGCAAGAGCAAGAGCAGAGCAGCAGCGTGAGCGAGAGCTAAAGCAGCAACAACTCCTACAGATGTGGACGTCACCGCCGAAGGAGCGACGCCGTGGAGGAAGTGGCCGGCAACGCCGCCGTGGATGGAGCCGCGTCGTGTTGGCTCGGGACCAAGCGCTGGCAGCACCGTGAGATCTAATCAAGAAGAAAATGCGGTGATTAGCGTACAACCTCTTTGGTGGCGCCAATTAGGCCGCAGCTTCATCCGACGAAACAGTGATGATGATGCTCTTCCAGTGGTGCAAGTGAAGACGGCGATGTGGGAATGGAGGTGGTGCGAAAGACGAGGGGAACGTTGGGGCAGCTCCTTGGAGGTGGAGGACGGGGTGGCTGAACCGGTGGGACGACCAGATCGACGACGAATCCTCATCCGGTACGGTGGATGAGGGACGTCGAGGTGTTGCTGTAAACGACGTCGTCGGGGAAGATGCTCCGGCTGGGTGGCGGACGGAGGAGGGTGTGGGGCTTCGCGGGTTTTCCCGGCCTCAGTGTACGAATGGGTGGGTGGATGGGATCGGAGTGGGGAACCATGGCTTAGGGACGCGCTTGTCCGAAATGTGGGGGTAAGTTACGAAAGTACCCCCACCGATTTGAGGTGGTTCTTTCGGTTCAGGGGTATCACGGGCATTTCGCGTGTCGGGATTTCACAGGGGGCGGGAGTTTTCGCACGTGTTGTAATTTTGGAATAGCAAGGCGCGGGTTGAGATGGAGGGAGTTGTCGGAGCACAACGAGACAAAGATTTATCTTAAATATTTCAGGGTAACAAGGCGCAGGTTGAAGAGGTGGAATTTCGCAGCGCGATAGACAGAGACGCTAGCTTGAAATTTCGGCATAATAAGGCGCGGCTTGAAATTTCGGGAGAACAAGCTTAACGTGTACCCAAAAAAGACAATTTAGACTAGTATGATATACTATGTACAATGTGTTTAACACGCACAACACACATACACACCATTTAGACTAGTAAGGTACACGTGCATTGCACGCATGAGATTTGGCAACCAAATTATGAATAAATACCACATTATAGCATGTAAGCTTTGAGTCATATATGCATGATGTAGATGTTCATTTAATTCTTATAGTTCATTTCATTCAAAATCATCTAGTTTTTATAGGAAAGCTAATCTATTTTAAGATTCATGGAATTGTGCGTTGTAAGGCATAAAGTAAAAACAAATCATGTAGAAAAACATTTGGGAAATTCTGATATGGAAGATTCAAGAACAAAGAAGAAGTGCTTGTGTTTTGAGGTTTGTGCATTATGCTTAAGTTCAACCATAGAGTCTTCTAGATTGTACACGTGGCAAAATCTGGTGGAATCTAGACGATATTCAATGGCCAGTAGTGCTCAAATTTGCCAGCTCCGCACCATTGGATTGGCCTCATCCAACGACCATCTTTTAAAGTTAAAGTTATCCGCACACTATATAAAAATATATAATATAATATATATAGGGGTATAGATATAGATATGTGATGCGAAAGCCACCCATCATCTCCAATTAGAATAGTGTGTCCATGCACGGATGCAATGTGGCCAAACGACGTCTGCCATCGGCATCTCAAATTCAAACCAGTCTGACCTTGTTCAATGTGTATACATTACAACATGCTCGTTTCCAAACCACACCTTGCAGATCTCCGTTATATTCATGCATGCATGGGTTTCAAACATCATGATCTCTTATTCAAATATTTGAATTCAACTTTACATTGATTATGACCTCACCTAGTCTTTTACACCCACACATTGGTCTTCTCTTTATAATTGTACCACTAACTTTCTCTCATGCATGCATGCACACACACTACCAGTCGGCATTATCCATCGCACACATGCAATCTTTTTCTTCAGGTCGATCTCCCATGAAGGCACACACACACACACACACACACATCCCCCTCTCCATCATATCGGGCATTCTTTATCTCTCACGTGCATGCGCAACGATCGATGTTCCTCTATGTGTGTGTGTATGTAGCTAGGTCTTTCATAGTTTTCCACATAAATCGATCAATCTATGTATCTAGTGAGGCCTCACCCTCTTTCCCACGTCCACATCGATCAATCTATACCTCTCTATATAGGATTACATATATAGCTAATACACCCACATTAATTATATATCCAACACCCCCTCTCATCATCCATGCCTTCCGCTTCATCTCTCAGACGCGCGCACAATGGCGAAGACAGGGGGCAGCAAGGGCCCTGCCCCCCCTAACATCACTATATATCGATGCTAATATGAATGTTATCATTAGACAATTGCTGGTAAAATGGTTTAAGTTGATGAATTGGCCCTCCTCGTAAAGGAATAGCAATGCTTGGCCCCCTAGCTCATGGGACATTTTTCATGGCTCCGCCACTGCGTGCAACAGCGCACGTTCTCACCCCCTCTCTCTAAATATCGATCTCGCAGTTGTGCACTCCTTCACAGTCTCCCTCCACTCGGCCCCTCGCACCATCTTCTAGCCCCCCACCGGATTTTGCCACATGTACAATCTAGCAAACTCCATGGTTGAACTTAAGCATAATGCACACTCAAAACAATAGTGGTTCTCCTTTGTTCTAGAATCTTCCGTATCATAACTGCCCAAACTTTTTTCTAATTGAATTGCCATTATTTGTTTTTTACTTTATGCTTTACAACGCACAATTCCATGAATCATAAAATAGATTAAGGGCTTCTTTGATTCAAAGGATTCTCAAAGGAATTTTGGAGGATTTTAATCCATAGGAATTTTTCCTATCTTGGTTGTTTGATTCGTAGGGTTGTAAACCATAGGAATTTTTTCCATATGATTCATTTGAACTAGATTTCATAGGAAACATCCCATCCACTCAAACCTCTTTGAAAGAATTCTGCGTTTTTTCTATGCACAATCAAACACTCATACAATCATGTAGGATTCAAGACGACATTCCACACTAATCCCATGTTCTTCCTATTCGCTATAGTGTGGTATTTATTCATAATTTGGTTGCAAAATCTGTCGCGTGCAATGCACGTGTACCTTACTAGCACTTCGAGTATGTGCAAAACACAATGGCGCGCTACACAGTGTCTCTCTTATAGTTCATGAAGCCACGTGGCACATGTGGAGGCGTTGTCGCGACATCCTTGTGTGGATTGATCATAGTGACGTGCTGCTGGTTCCAGAAGAATGTATTCATCCTCCCTAAGCCACACTGGCAGTACATGCATGAAGCGAAGATGTGCACGCACACCACACACACACTCATTCCCTCGCACGCACACGCGGGTACACGGGCGAACGCAATTTTGTACCAAGATCCACCCCATGTGATAATTTGACGCGTGTAAAGTCCTTTACTTCATTGATGGTCAATTAATACAGTGCATGCAAATTGAGTGGACGTGAGGGCGGAAGAAAGACATTACTACTCCACTGCGCGCATGCGAGTAGTTAAATCATGGGTTGCTAGTAGTACTTCCATTGGTCTCCTTTGTATTTTGTGCCAATTTTTGACAGTAACATAATATTTACGCATCTGAGCAGTGTAGTCTACTTGAAATTTATGTTCCACTAGACTCATCGGGAGCCATTTAGGGCCTCGAAACCAAAACCCATCAATTTATCTTTACCTTGTTCCCATCACATTCGAAAGTACTAGTGCTACAGTTAAGTGCAAGCCTGCTCACACCTACTAGTACGTACCAAATCTGAACGTGTTCCCACTATGCAGGTATTAGTACTAGTGCTACTACTTGGGTTATAAAAAGGGGAACTACCTAACCGAAAATTACTCTACCTTTCCTCCTCATAAGTGCTTCTTCTTCGTCCGTCCTTGCCATGTCCGGTGTGCAGAGCTCTAGGTCGAGAACTACTCGTAACAAGGGAGCGGCAACCAAGGCTACGGGAAAAAAGAGGGCTCGCCGCCACGCAGAGACCTCGAACGATCTCTCACGGGTTGGCAGTGACTCCTAGGAGCGCCCTAGCCGCGGAGGCGAACATGCCGAGCTGGCGGCGCTGGAGTCGTTATCCGTCGACGGCATGCCCGATCAGCTCAATAAGCACCTCAATAAGCAGAAGGAGTTCATCCATGGCTTGGTGGAGTTGCTGAAGGAGAGCCTTGACGACATGCCCGTTGAGCTCAATAAGCAGGGGGAGTTGACCACCGGCTTGGTGATGCTGCTGAAGAAGAGCATTGCCTCGGAGAAGAAGGCGACCGGCGAAATCCTGCAACTTTAGGAGGACAAGGCGAAGCTCTGCCATGAGCTCGACCTGCTGAAGGACAAGAACGCCGGCTGGAAGAAGCTGCATGAGAGTAGTAGTTCCTTGATGAAGATGTTGCACGCCCTCGTCATGGAACATAAGGAGTTGGCAAAGCTCCGCATTGAGCACCCGGTGCTGTCAAGGTACGTAATGCGGCCGTGGAACAGATGATGAAGGCCTGCGTCGAGAAATCCCGCGTCATGGACAGAATGAAGAAGATGGCAGAGGAGACGCGCAAGTAGATGGAGGTCATGGAGGCGATGAAGAAGCAACTACAACTCTGAGGCAAATTAGATCATTTGGGGTGATAATCTTCCTTCTTCTTTTGCTCATGTGTTTCTTCTTTTGCTTCGGGTGTTTCGCCGCACGTGTCATGTTTTCTGCGAGGCATGAATAGAACAATGCTAATAATGAGATGACTAGCAAATTAGATCATTTTTATCGCCATATGGCACTGGGCTGCCGTGTTTCATGCTCCTCTGTCGTAGTACTACTCCAGTGGAAAAATTGAGTATACCGCACAGTTCTTTGCTCCTCCTCAGGTCGTCGGTACATTTATATGAGCAGTCAAATCACAAGGCCCCGCCTTCCAGCAGTAATGAGCCATCAAATCACAAAGGCCCTCGCCTCTCGTGAAAAGGACCAAGCTAGACTGCCCCGCCCTCTAGCCTTTTAAAAAATGTATACATTTGTACAGTAGTAGTATCGATGGATTACGCCATGGAGCAAAACTAACAAGATGAAATTAAATAAAAAAGGTGGTACATATAGAGAGCGCTCGTCGCCAAATTATGCATATACTATATGACACTACCCACTATGAAGGTACTAGTAACATAGACTAGTAACTAGTCTATGTTACTCTCCACTATGACCAGCCAAAGTCGAGGCGCGGATACCAACAAGGGCCTGGTTGTGTCTATACTTGGACAACTCACCCGACTGCATGCGCACCAGGCAGACAAAGCTCGTGTCGTGTTGGTGCCATGTGCGGCCCGCACATTAACCAAAACCTCGCACCTCCATCTTAGCCTCTGTGTTTTAAACTTCTCAATCTCATGGCCAAGGAGCAACGTGAAACCTATGATAGAGCCAGTCGGATGGTTGAGAACACTACAATTCGTAGCTCAGATGCGTGTGTGAGAGAGGACGAGTGTGTGCATGCACCTCTTCTCAGAGTACAAGTGTATGTGGGTGGCATCGGCCTAGGGAGCAGTGATGGTGCATGCGAGAAGTCCCGAGAGATAGGTGTAATGCGTCTGAAAAAAAGACTAGTCTATAGCTCGCCACGAGGCTATTCCTGTCGAACACCAAGCGTAAGATATGTACCCGATAGTGCCAGTTTTTGCATGTAGCAGCAATAGAGAAAGAACTAGTACCATGGCATATGCTACACCACGGCTGAGAAAACGTGCCAACGTTACGCCATCGGGAATAGTGCCACACTTCGAAACTAGAACCGTCAATAAATTTTGAGCGTGTCTCATCACATTCCAAATTACTACTACTACCACGCTATATTTAATTGCAAACCTTTTCACACCAATCACAACCTAAACGGTTTCCCACTTAGGAGCGTATTAGTAGTACTCGGTTATAAATACTACTATGCTAAGATGACTGCACATTCCTCCTCCACTCCTCATCCACAAAATACAATCAAGTCAATCAAGCCATGGCCAGCGTGATTTCTGGGTCGAGAGATTTCCACCAGGGAGAGGTGAGCATGGAAGAGGAAGCACGAGAGATGTCCCGCCTCGCCGTGAAAGCAGTCGACAAGTCCAGCCGCGCAGCAGTAGCTGCACAGAGGTCCCGCCGCACCGCCGAAGCAGCACGGAGGTCCCGCCGTGATGACCCACAAGTGTAAGGGATCTATCGTAGCCTTTTTGATAAGTAAGAGTGTCGAGCCCAACGAGGAGTAGAAGGAAGTGATAAGCAGTTTTCAGTAAGGTATTCTCTGCAAGCACTCAAATTATCAGTAACAAATAGTTTTGTGATAAGGTAATTTGTAACAAGTAGCAAGTAATAAAAGTGAATAAGGTGCAGCAAGATGGCCCAATCCTTTTTGTAGCAAAGGACAAGCCTGGACAAACTCTTATATGAAGGAAAGCGCTCCCGAGGACACATGGGAATTATCGTCAAGCTAGTTTTCATCACGTTCATGTGATTCGCGTTCGGTACTTTGATAATTTGATATGTGGGTGGAACCCTGCTTGGGTACTGTCCTTACTTGGACAAGCATCCCACTTATGATTAACCCCCATTGCAAGCATCCACAACTACAACAGAAGTATTAAGGTAAACCTAACCATAGCATGAAACATATGGATCCAAATCAGCCCCTTACGAAGCAACACATAAACTAGGGTTTAAGCTTCTGTCACTCTAGCAACCAATCATCTACTTATTACTTCCTAATGCCTCCCTCTAGGCCCAAACAATGGTGAAGTGGCATGTAGTCGACGTTCACATGACACCACTAGAGGGATGACAACATACATCTCATCAAAATATCGAACGAATACCAAATTCATATGACTACTTATAGCAAGACTTCTCCCATTTCCTCAGGAACAAACGTAACTACTCACAAAGCATATTCATGTTCATAATCAGAGGGGATTAATATGCATAATGGATCTGAACATATAATCTTCCATCAAGTAAACCAACTAGCATCAACTACAAGGAGTAATCAACACTACTAGCAACCCACAGGTACCAATCTGAGGTTTGGATACAAAGATTGGATACAAGAGATGAACTAGGGTTTGAGATGAGATGGTGTTGGTGAAGATGTTTATGGAGATTGACCCCATCCCGATGAGAGGATCGTTGGTGATGACGATGGTGATGATTTCCCCCTCCCGAAGGGAAGTTTCCCCGGCAGAACAGCTCTGCCGGAGCCCTAGATTGGTTTCGCCAAGGTTCCGCCTCGTGGCGGCGGAGTTTCTTCCCGTGAGCTTGCTTATGATTTTTTCCTCGACGAAAGACTCCATATAGACAAAGATGGGCATCAGAGGGCCACCAGAGGGCCCACGAGGCAGGGGGCGCACCCAGGGGGTAGGGTGCGCCCTCACCCTCGTGGATGGTGGGTGGCCCCCTCTGGTACTTTCTTCGCTCAGTATTTTTTTATATATTCTGAAAATAACTCTCGTGGAGTTTCAGGACTTTTGGAGATGTGTAGAGTAGGTCTCTAATATTTGCTCCTTTTCCAGCCCAGAATTCCAGCTGCCGGCATTCCCCCTCTTCATGTAAACCTTGTAAAATAAGAGAGAAAAGGCATAAGTATTGTGACATAATGTGTAATAACAGCCCATAATGCAATAAATATCTATATAAAAGCATGATGCAAAATGGACGTATCAACTCCCCCAAGCTTAGACCTCGCTTGTCCTCAAGCGGAAGCCGACATCGAAAAATATGTCCACATGTTTACAGATAGAGGTGTCGATAAAATAAAATACGGACATGAGGGCATCATGATCATTCTTAGAACATCAACATATATGGATATTGTCATATGATCTCCCATGCTAAAGTAACAATTCATTCACATACTCAAGTATGAATCAGAAACTTCATTGAAAACTAACAAACTGTAATCTCAGTCATTGAAGCAACTGTAATTTATCATAACATAGGAAAGAGTCAATATAAGAGCTTCTCAGCAAGTCCACATACTCAACCATCTTTTAGTCTTTCATAATTGCTAACACTCACGCGATATTTATGGTTATAAAGTTTTAATCGGACACAGAGAAAGGCATGGGCTTATAGTTTTGCCTCCCAACGTTTTACCTCAAGGGTAATGTCAACAATAATAGTTCATGAAAACCCAGATCCAATTAGCCATATATATCAGGATCCTTCCAACACATTGTGCTTGCCAAAGGATAAAATGTAAAAGGAAAAGTGAATATCACCATGACTCTTTGCATGAAGTATAAGACAAGAATAAAAGATAGACCCTTCACAGAGGGAAGCAGAGGTTGTCATGTGCTTTTATGGTTGGATGCACAAAATCTTAATGCGGAAGAATGTCACTTTATATTGCCACTTGTGATATGGACCTTTATTATGCAGTCTGTCGCTTTTATTTCTTCCATATCACAAGATCGTATAAAGCTTATTTTCTCCACACTAATAAGTCATACATATTTAGAGGGCAATTCTTATTGCTTGCAACGATGACAACTTACTTGATGGATCTTACTCAATCCATAGGTAGATATGATGGACTCTCATGGCAAAAATGGGTTTACGGATATTTGGAAGCACAAGTAGTATCTCTACTTGGTGCAAATAAATTGGCTACCAAGAGAGGGAAAGGCAAGCTCAACATGTTGGATGATCCATGACAATACAATTTATCTCAGATGTAAGAAAACATAACCCATTACGTTGTCTTCCTTGTCCAACGTCAACTCTTTAGCATATCATACTTTAATGAGTGCTCACAATTATAAAAGATGTCCAAGATAGTGTATTTATATGTGAACCTCTCTTTCTTTATTACTTCCTATTAATTGCAACGATGACCAAAACTATGTTTGTCAACCCTCAATAATTTTTATTCACCATACTCCTTATATGTGGCTCATTACTCTCCATAAGATCCATATGATCTCTTTATTTCTTTTTATTTCTTCTCTTTTATTTTATTCCCTCAAGATCATAGCAAAATAATCAAGCCCTTGACTCAACAATAATCTTTGTTATATATATAGCTCACGGACTCGATTACATAGGAAGATCATAAAGCAAAACTCACAACTAGATCATACTAAAACTTTATTCTACTAGATCAAGATATTATCAAAAGGATCGAACTAAGAAAAAGGTAAAGACAAAGGTGCTGGTGATACGATACCGGGGCACTCCCCCAAGCTTGGCAGTTGCCAAGGGGAGTGCCCATACTCATGTGTTTATGTTTCCTTCCTCAGAGGTGGTGATGAAGGAGTTGTTGATGATGTGCGCTTCTTCCTTAATTTGCGCTTGAGGACATAATTCTGCTCCTTTAGGTCCTCGATCCCCCGCTCAAGGCTTAGTACCTTTTTGCATAGTTCTTGTTTGTTCTCCTGCAAGAGACGAAAAGGGATAAACTCGATCTTAGGTTTATTTGCTCTATTGGGGAGGCTTGACTTTTCGAACTCCACGTGCATGTCCCCAGGTTGAGGTAATGGGACTTCATCTTCATCCGAGCTCGTCTCCTCCTTTCCTTTAGGCTCATAGTCTTCTTCTTCTTCCTCCGTGGTCCAACCACAATGCTCCAAGTCCCCGTAGACCTTATGATCTGCAAGGTAATCAGCCACATAGCTTTCTCCCTCCGAACCTTGGGATGACATATTGCTCTAATCTGCAGGAGAAACATCTCGAAACAAAGACAGAGGATGTTTGCGTTATACGGTGGTCAAAACCTTTGGGAGATTATATAATGAATTTTTACCGACCAAAAGAAGTATCATGCAAGAAAACAGAGTCCGGAGAGCGCACGAGGTGCCCACGAGGCAAGGGCGCTCCCGGGGGGTAGGGCGCGCCCTCCACCCTCGTGGAAGCCTCGTGTCCTTTCTGGTCTGCTTCTTATTTTCCTATTTTCTTAAATATTCCAAAACAAAGAAAAACTGCCATTAGAACTGTTTTGGAGTCGGTTTACTTACCGTACCATGTACCTATTCCTTTTCAGAGTCTGAAACATTCTGGAAGGTGTCCCTTATGTATTCCTCCAGGGTTACAGTTTCAATAACATTAGTTTCAACATTTATAGGATTACCTGAGATATAATGTTTGATTCTTTGGCCGTTCACCACCCTCAGATTTGTGCCTTCGAAGTTGTTGATTTTTATGGCACCGGAACGATAAACCTCCTCGATAACGTAAGGACCTTCCCATTTAGAGAGAATTTTGCCTGCAAAAAATATTAAACGAGAGTTGAAATAGCAGCACCTAATCACCTACATTAAACTCACGCGTTTGTATCCTTTGTCATGCCATCTTTTAACTTTTTCTTTAAACAGGTTGCCATTCTCATAGGCCTGGGTTCTCCATTCATCAAGTGAGCTAATGTCAAATAACCTTTTCTCACCAGCAAGTTTGAAATCATAATTGAGCTCTTTGATGGCCCAATATGCCTTATGTTCTAATTTGAGAGGTAAGTGACATGCTTTTCCATAAACCATTTTATACGAAGACATACCCATAGGATTTTTGTATGCAGTTCAATAAGCCCATAATGCATCATCAAGTTTCTTTGACCAATTCTTTCTAGATCTATTAACAGTCTTTTGCAAAATTAATTTAAGCTCTCTATTGCTAAGTTATACTTGACCACTAGACTGTGGATGATAAGGAGGTGCAATTCTATGATTAAAATCATACTTAGCAAGCATTTTACGAAAGGCACCATGAATAAAATGTGAACCACCATCAATCATTAAATATCTAGGGATTCCAAACCTTGGAAAAATAAATTCTTTAAGCATCTTAATAGAGGTGTTATGATCAGCACTACTAGTTGGAATAGCTTCTACCCACTTAGTAACATAATCAACAACAACTAAAATATGTGCATACTGATAACCCACAAGTATAGGGGATCGCAACAATTTTCAAGGGTAGAGTATTCAACCCAAATTTATTGATTCGACACAAGGGGAGCCAAATAATATTCTCAAGTATTAGCAGCTGAGTTGTCAATTCAACCACACCTGGAAACTTAATATCTGCAGCAAAGTGTTTAGTAGCAAAGTAATATGATAGTAGTGGTAACGGTGGCAAAAGGTAATGGTAGCAAAAGTAATATTTTTGGGTTTTATAGTGATTGTAATAGTAGCAGCGGGAAAGTAAATAAGTGAAGAACAATATATGGAAAGCCCGTAGGAAATGGATCGGTGATGGAGAATTATGCCTGATGCAATCGATCATGTAACAGTCATAACCTAGGGTATTCCGAATATAGTCATACGTGCTTATGGAAAAGAACTTGCATGACATCTTTTGTCCTACCCTCCCGTGGCAGCGGGGTCCTATTGGAAACTAAGGAATATTAAGGCCTCCTTTTAATAGAGTACCGGACCAAAGCATTAACACATAGTGAATACATGAACTCCTCAAACTACGGTCATCACCGGGAGTGGTCCCGACTATTGTCACTTCGGGGTTGCCGGATCATAACACATAGTAGGTGACTATAGACTTGCAAGATAGGATCAAGAACTCTCATATATTGATGAAAACATAATAGGTTCAGATCTGAAGTCATGGCACTCGGGCCCTAGTGACAAGCATTAAGCATACCAAAGTCATAGCAACATCAATCTCAGAATATAGTGGATACTAGGGATCAAGCCCTAACAAAACTAACTCGATTACATGATAAATCTCATCCAACCCATCACCGTCCAACAATCCTACGATGGAATTACTCACACATGACGGTGAGCATCATGAAATTGGTGATGGAGGAAGGTTGATGATGACGATGGCGACGGATTCCCCTCTTCGGAGCCCCAAACAGACTCTAGATCAGCCCTCCCGAGAGAGTTTAGGGCTTGGCGGCGGCTCCGTATCGTAAAACGCGATGAATCCTTCTCTCTGATTTTTCACTCGCCGAAAGTGAATATATGGAGTCAGGGTTGAGGTCGGTGGAGCGTCAGGAGGCCCACGAGGCAGGGGGGCACGCCCAGGGGGTAGGGTGCACCCCCACCCTCGTGGACAGGTGGAGGCCCCCCTGATGTGGATATTCCTTCCAGTATTTTTTATATATTCCAAAATAATTCTTCGTTGATTTTCAAGTCATTCCGAGAACTTTTATTTCTCCACAAAAATAACACCATGGCAATTCTGCTGAAAACAACGTCAGTCCGGGTTAGTTCCATTCAAATCATACAAGTTAGAGTCCAAAACAAGGGCAAAAGTGTTTGGAAAAGTAGATACGACGGAGACGTATCAACTCCACCAAGCTTAAACCTTTGCTTGTCCTCAAGCAATTCAGTTGATAAACTGAAAGTGATAAAAGAAAAACTTTTACAAACTCTGTTTGCTCTTGTCGTTGTAAATATGTAAAGCCAGCATTCAAGTTTTCAGCAAAGATTATGAACTAACCATATTCACAATAACATATAGGTCTCATGTTTACTCATATCAATGGCATAATCAACTAGCAAGCAATAATAATAAATCTCGGATGACAACACTTTCTCAAAACAATCATGATATGATATAACAAGATGGTATCTCGCTAGCCCTTTCTGAGACCGCAAAACATAAATGCAGAGCACCTTTAAGGATCAAGGACTGACTAGACATTGTAATTCATGGTAAAAGAGATCCAGTCAAGTCATACTCAATGTAAACTAACAGTAATGGATGCAAATGACAGCGGTGCTCTCCAACTGGTGCTTTTTAATAAGGGGATGATGAATCAACATAAAAGTAAATGGATAGGCCCTTCGCAGAGGGAAGTAGGGATTTGTAGAGGTGCCAGAACTCGGTTTTGAAAAATATATGAATAATATTTTGAGCGGTATACTTTCATTGTCAACATAACAACCGAGAGATCTCGATATATTCCATGCTATGCACATTATAGGCGGTTCCCAAACAGAATGGTAGAGTTTATACCCCCCCCTCCACAACAAGCATCAATCCATGGCTTGCTCGAAACAATGAGTGCCTCCAACTAACAAGAGTCTCGGGGGAGTTTTGTTTGCAGTTATTTTGATTTGATTTGCATAAAGCATGGGACCGGGCATCCCGATGACCAGCCCTTTTCTCGTGAGTGAGGAGCGGAGTCCACTCCTCTTGAGAATAACCCACCTAGCATGGAAGATACAGACAACCGTAGTTGATACATGAGCTATTCGAGCATACAAAACAGAATGTTTATTTGAAGGTTTAGAGCTTGGCACATACAAATTTACTTGGAACGGCAGGTAGATACCATGTATAGGTAGGTATGGTGGACTCGTATGGAATAACTTTGGGGTTTATGGAGTTGGATGCACAAGCAGCATTCCCGCTTAGTACAAGTGAATGCTAGAAAAAGACTGGGAAGCGACTAGCTAGAGAGTGACAACAGTCATGAACATGCATTAAAAGTAATCAACACCGAATGCAAGCATGAGTAGGATATAATGCACCATGAACATAAATATCGTAGAGGCTATGTTGATTTTGTTTCAACTACATGCATGAACATGTGCCAAGTCAAGCCACTGTTCAAAAGAGGATACCACCCTATCATAGCACATCACAACCATATTAATAGCATGTTGGCACGCAAGGTAAACCATTATAAGCTCCTAGCTAATTAAGCATGGCATAAGCAACTACATTCTCTAATTATCATTGCAAACATGTTTATTCATAATAGGCTAAATCAGGAACGATGAACTAATCATATTTACAAAAACAAGAGAGGTCGAGTTCATACCAGCTTTTCTCATCTCAATAAGTTCATCATATAATCATCATTATTGCCTTTCACTTGCACGACCGAATAGTGTGGCTGATAATAATAGTGCACGTGCATTGGACTAAGATGGAATCTACAAGCATTCAATTCAAGAGAGAAGACAAGGTAATATGGGCTCTTTGTTAGATCAACAATAATGCATATGAGAGCCACTCAACATTTTAATCATGGTCTTCTCCTCGCGACCCCCAAAGAACAAGAAAAGAAATAAAACTATTTACACGGGAAAGCTCCCAACAAGCAAAAGAAGAACGAGAAATCTTTTTGGGTATTCTTTTTAATTACTACTAGTACAGCATGAAAAGTAAACAAACTAAAAGCTACAACTATTTTTTTTGTTTTTAAGGTTTATTAAACACACAAGAAGAAAGCATAAAAAGGAAAATAAACTAGCATGGATAATATAATGAAAAAGTATGTGCACCGACAACTAGCAATGAGTGTGTGAACATGAATGTAATGTCGGTGAGAAATATGTACTCCCCCAAGCTTAGGCTTTTAGCCTATGTCAGTCTATGGCCACGGCTAGCCTGGAGGATATCCAAAGTTGTAGCTGGGGTCGTACTGAGATGCAGCGGCAATTGCCTAATGAGCTGTAGCTTGGAGGCGAGCTGTCTCCACCCTCCTCTCATACTCGGTCGCCTCCTCCCTAGTTATAACGTATCTCCCCTTTGCCTTAAAGTCAAAGAAAGTAGGAGCAGGGAGAGCGACGTGATAGGTGCTTCGTCTGTCAAAGATTAGTCGGTACTGGAGAAACTGATCATTCCTCTCAACAATCTGATGACGAACCATAGCCTCATAATCTAAATAAACAAGAGGCAACTCAATATCATACCCACAAATGGGTATATCAAGAAAATTAGCTAGACGGGTTGCATAAATTTCACCAAAGAAATCTTCATTAAATCTATTATTATGCAACCTATGTGCAACAATGGCTCCCAAATTATAATGTTTATCTCCTAATACAGCACTCCTGAGAACACTCAGGTCAGGGACACACATGTGACATGCTTCATCCTTACCAGTTATGCACCTACCTATGAAGAGAGCAAAATAATGTATAGCAGGAAAATGAATGCTTCCTATGGTAGCTTGTGTTATATCTCTAGATTCCCCCACAGTTATACTAGCAAGAAAATCTCTAAACTCAGATTTGCGAGGCTCACTAGTGCAGCCCCATTGTGGAAGTTTGCAAGCAGTATTAAAATTATCTAAGTCCATAGTATAAGAATTTTCATAAAGATCAAATAGGACAGTTTGAGAATTGCGTGATGATGAAAATTCAAACCTTCTCACAAAGGAATCAGTGAGATAGTGGTATTGGCGGCACTTATCTGCCTCAAAGCTCTCAAGATCGGCATTACGCACATACGCGTTAAATTCTTCCTTGATTCCTACTTGATCCATAAAGTCCTCTGACGGCCATTCACAAGCCCGCAACTGAGCTTCCCTCGGTGGTTCATCATCGGCATCGCGTATTGATACGTCTCCAACGTATCTATAATTTGTGATTGTTCCATGCTATTATATTATCAACCTTGGATGTTTTATATGCATTTATATGCTATTTTATATGATTTTTGGGACTAACCTATTAACCTAGAGCCCAATGCCAGTTTCTGTTTTTCCCTTGTTTTAGAGTATCACAGAAAAGGAAAATCAAACGGAGTCCAATTGATCTGAAACTTCACGAAACTTATTTTTGGAAGGAAAGCACCCCGGGAGACTTGGAGTTCACGTAAGGGAAGCAACGAGGAAGCCACGAGGCAGGGGGCGCGCCCTCCACCCTCATGGGCCCCTCGTGGCTCCCCTGACGTACTTGTCCCGCCTATATATCTCCATATACCCTAAAACTATAGGGGAGCACAATAGATCGGGAGTTCCGCCGCTAGAAGCCTCCATAACCACCGAAAGCCAATCTAGACCCGTTCCGGCACCCTACTGGAGGGGGCAATCCCTCTCCAGTGGCCATCTTCATCATCCCGGTGCTCTCCATGACGAGGAGGGAGTAGTTCTCCCTCGGGGCTGAGGGTATGTACCAGTAGCTATGTGTTTGATCTCTCTCTCTCTCTCTCTCTCGTGTTCTTGTGGTGATACGATCTTGATGTATCGCAAGCTTTGCTATTATATTTGGATCCTATGATGTTTCTTCCCCCCTACTCTCTTGTAATGGATTGAGTTTCCCTTTTGAAGTTATCTTATCGGATTGAGTCTTTAAAGATTTGAGAACACTTGATGTATGTCTTGCTGTGCGTATCTGTGGTGACAATGAGATATCACGTGATTCACTTGATGTATGTTTTTGTGATCAACTTGCGGGTTCCGCCCATGAACCTATGCATAGGGGTTGGCACACGTTTTCGTCGTGATTCTCCGGTAGAAACTTTGGGGCACTCTTTGAGGTTCTATGTGTCGGTTGAATAGATGAATCTGAGATTGTGTGATGCATATCGTATAATCATGCCCACCGATACTTGAGGTGACATTGGAGTATCTAGGTGACATTAGGGTTTTGATTGATTTGTGTCTTAAGGTGTTATTCTAGTACGAACTCTAGGGCTGTTTGTGACACCTATAGGAATAGCCCAACGGATTGATTGGAAAGAATAACTTTGAGGTGGTTTCGTACCCTACCATAATCTCTTCGTTTGTTCTCCGCTATTAGTGACTTTGGAGTGACTCTTTGTTGCATGTTGAGGGATAGTTATATGATCCAATTATGTTATTATTATTGAGAGGACTTGCACTAGTGAAAGTATGAACCCTAGGCCTTGTTTCAACGCATTGCAATATCGTTTGCACTCACTTTTATCATTAGTTACCTTGCTGTTTTTATATTTTCAGATTACAAAAACCTTTATCTACCATCCATATACCACTTGTATCACCATCTCTTCGCCAAACTAGTGCACCTATACAATTTACCATTGTATTGGGTGTGTTGGGGACACAAGAGACTCTTTGTTATTTGGTTGCAGGGTTTCTTGAGAGAGACCATCTTCATCCTATGCCTCCTACGGATTGATAAACCTTAGGTCATCCACTTGAGGGAAATTTGCTACTGTCCTACAAACCTCTGCACTTGGAGGCCCAACAACGTCTACAAGAAGAAGGTTGTGTAGTAGACATCAAGCTCTTTTCTGGCGCCGTTGTCGGAGAGGTAGTGCTTGAAGGTATATCTTTAGATCTTGTAATCAAGTCTTTTAGTTTCTTGTTTTATCACTAGTTTAGTTTATAAAATAAAATTAAAAAATGGAATTAAGTTTGCCTCATACGCTTTATCTTTTTAATATCTATCATGAGAATAAGGATTCCGACAATTGTACTCAAGTGCTAGAGGAAGAATGCACTAGAATGTTTGGCATTAAATCTTTGAATGATGCGCATGATTGCAATGTTGTCAGTATGAATTCCTTGAATATCTATGATGCTAATGATATAAAAAGCCACAAGCTTGGGGAAGCTATGTTTGATGAAGATGATATTTTTTGTCCCCCAAGTTTTGATGAGAAAATTTATTATCATGAAAGCATGCCTCCTATTTATGATGATTATATTGATGAAAGTGTTTTCGGAGAGGTCATGACTTTATTTAGTGACGAATCCACTATTTCGGAAGAGGTTCCAATTGATTATGAGAACAAAGTTGCTATCTATGATGATTATTGTGATGACATGTATGCTTTAAAGAATAATGATAACCATGAAACTTTTCATCATGATTTTATCTTTCAATTGGATTATGCCTCACATGATAGTTATTTTTTTGAGTTTGCTCCCACTACTATTCATGAGAAGAAGTTTGCTTATGTGGAGAGTAATAAAAATTTTATGCTTATAGATCATGAAAAGAATGCTTTATGTGCTGGTTATATTGTTGAATTCATTCATGATGCTACTGAAAATTATTATGAGGGAGGAATATATCCTTGTAGGAATTGCAATAATATCAAGTTTCCTCTCTATGTGTTGTAAATCTTGAAGTTATGCTTGTTTTGCCTTCCTATGCTAGTTGATTATTGTTCCCAAAAGTTGTTCAATCACAAAATCCCTATGCATAGGAAGTGGGTTAGACTTAAATGTGCTAGTAATATTCTTCATGATGCTCTATTTATGTTACAATTCTTATCTTTTATGTGAGCATCATTGAAATCATCATGCCTAGCTAGGGGCGTCAAACGAAAGCGCTTGTTGGGAGGCAACCCAACTTTATTTTTGTTCCTTGCTTTTTCTCCTGTTTAGTAATAAATAATTTATATATCCTCTGTTATGATTGAGTTTTTTATGTTTTAATTAGTGTTTGTGCCAAGTAGAACCGTTGGGAAGACTTGGGGGAAAGTCTTTGCGATCATGCTGTAAAAAACAGAAACTTTAGCGCTCACGAGAATTGCTGCCAGTTTTTATTGGAGAGTGATATTGAGTTAATTATTTTTTAATATGATTAATAGACAAATTACTCAGGTCCACCAATTTATTTGAGAATTTTATGAGTTCCATAAGTATACGTTTGATCCAGATTACTACAGACTGTTCTGTTTTTGACAAATTCTGTTTTTGATGTGTTGTTTGCTTATTTTGATGAATCTATGAGTAGTATCGGAGGGTATGAACCATATATAAGTTGGAATAAAGTAGATATTACACCAATATGAATTTAGAATGATTTCACAACAGTACCTAAGTGTGATTTATTTTCTTATACTAACGGAGCTTACGAGTTTTCTGTTAAGTTTTGTGTTGTGAAGTTTTCAAGTTTTGGGTAAAGATTCTATGGACTATGGAATAAGGAGTGGCAAGAGCCTAAGCTTGGGGATGCCCAAGGCACCCCAAGGTAATATTCAAGGACAACCAAGAGCCTAAGCTTGGGGATGCCCCGAAAGGCATCCCCTCTTTCGTCTTCGTTCATCGGTAACTTTACTTGGAGCTATATTTTTATTTACCACATGATATGTGTTTTGCTTGGAGCGTCATTTTATTTTATTTAGTTTTGATTGCTGGTTGAATAAAATACCAAGATCTTAAATTCTTAAATGTTAGAGAGTCTTCATATAGTTGCATAATTATTCAACTACTCATTAATCTTCACTTATATCTTTCGGAGTAGTTTGTTGTTGCTCTAGTGCTTCACTTATATCTTTTTAGAGCACGGTGGTGGTTTTATTTTATAGAAATAGATGAACTCTCATGCATCACTTATATCATTTTGAGAGTATTTAGAACAGCATGGTAATTTTCTTTGGTTATGAATTTAGTCCTAATATGATGGGCATCCAAGAGGGATATAATAAAAACTTTCATATAAAGTGCATTGAATACTATGAGAAGTTTGATACTTGATGATTGTTTTGAGATATGAAGATGGTGATATTAGAATCATGCTAGTTGAGTAGTTGTGAATTTGAGAAATACTTGTGTTGAAGTTTGTGATTCCCGTAGCATTCACGTATGGTGAACCGTTATGTGATGAAGTCGGAGCATGATTTATTTATTGATTGTCTTCCTTATGAGTGGCGGTCGGGGACGAGCGATGGTATTTTGCTACCAATCTATCCACCTAGGAGCATGCGCGTAGTACTTTGTTTCGATAACTAATAGATTTTTGCAATAAGTATGTGAGTTCTTTATGACTAATGTTGAGTCCATGGATTATACGCACTCTCACCCTTCCACCATTGCTAGCCTCTCTAGTACCGTGCAACTTTCGCCGGTACCATAAACCCACCATATACCTTCCTCAAAATAGCCACCATACCTACCTATCAAGGCATTTCCATAGCCATTCCGAGATATATTGCCATGCAACCTTCCACTGTTCCGTTTATTATGTCACGCACCATCATTGTCATATTGCTTTGCATGATCATGCAGTTGACATTGTATTTGTGGCAAAGCCACCGTTCATAATTATTTCATACATGTCACTCATGCATCATTGCACATCCTGGTACACCACCGGAGGTATTCATATAGAGTCATATCTTGTTCTAAGTATCGAGTTGTAATTCTTGAGTTGTAAGTAAATAAAAGTGTGATGATCATCATTATTAGAGCATTGTCCCAGTGAGGAAAGGATGATGGAGACTATGATTCCCCCACAAGTCGGGATGAGACTCCGGACGAAAAAAGAGAGGCCAAAGAAGCCCAAATAAAAAAAAGAGAAAAGAGGCCATAAAAAGAGAGAAAAGGCCCAAATAAAAATGTAAGTGCATCTAGTGCCACCCCTAGTTGGTTTTGGAGTATTGACGACAAACCTAGTTGAGGGACTAATGTGTTTGTGAGAATTGCAGGATAACACAGGTAGAAGTCCCTCATTGATTCGGTTTTCCTACCAGAGATGACCCCTAAAAATGTATGAATACATTGAAGTCACAGGTGGTATGTGAAGACATTCACATTGAAGACTATGACAAGAGAAGACATCACATGAAGACTATGGAGTGCAAAGACTTAGACCTTTCGTAGTTCTTTTTCTTCTTTGTTGAGTCATAGTAACCACCGTACTGTTAAGTGGGATCAAGAGAACCAGTCAGAATAACTGAAGTGATGCTTAACCAAAATCCTATGTCTTCAAGTGAAGACTATGAGAGCGAATCTTGTTCAGAGTTGGACAAGTCAGCTTTGCTTGTAGCCCAAGTAAAGTTGCCATGTGTGTTTGAAATCTGACCGTTGGAACACGTGTCAGTTCCTTAGTGACCCAGGGTCATTTCGGACAAATCAGGTTGGGTTGCCTAGTGGCTATAAATAGCCCACCCCCTACAACCATAAACGGTTGGCTGCTCAGAGTTAAAGTACGGCTTTTGTCGTTTGAGAGCAACCCACCTCGAAGCCTTTGAGAGAGAATTCCTTGAGAGGATAAAGCCCTAACCACCCAGAGCCAAAGAGTGTTAGGCATCACTTAAGTCTTCTTGTTTGTGTGATCTGAAGACTTATTACACTTGAGGACTGTGAATCCTCCAGCCGGTTAGGCGTCGCGTTCTGAGCATCCAAGAGTCATTGTGGATCGCCGGTGAACGAAGTCTGTGAAGGTTTGGAAGTCTACCTTGAAGACTTACCAAAGTGATTGGGCGAGGACTGGGTGTCCTTAGCTCAAGGGGAATAAGGTGAAGACGAGGTCTTCTGAGTTGAATCTCAGCCTCCCTAACCAGACGTACAGTTGTCACAGCAACTGGAACTGGTCCAACAAATCATTGTCTTCAACGAGTCACTGGTTTCATCCTTCCCTTCCCTTTACTTACCGTTGGTTCTTGTGAAGTCATTGTACGATAGCATCACCATTCGACTTCACTAAGTGATTACGTGTACTGATTGGCTTCTCAATATCTTCCTACCTGATCCTTACTGCCTAGCTGCTATTAGTCATTGTGCTTTCACTTCATTGAGTACGTGACTATGGTTTTCCTAGTGTAGTCTACCTTCCGCTGCATGGTAATAGGTTTATTTCTATCGTTTGTCTTCGAAACTTACATGTTTTGAAGACTTTCATAAAAATCGCCTATTCACCCCCCCTCTAGTCGATCACTAGCACTTTCAAAAAAAATGAGAGAAAAAGAGAGAAGGGGCAATGCTACTATCCTTTTACCACACTTGTGCTTCAAAGTAGCACCATGATCTTCATGATAGAGAGTCTCTTGTTTTGTCACTTTCATATACTAGTGGGAAATTTTCATTATAGAACTTGGCTTGTATATTCCAATGACGGGCTTCCTCAAAATGCCCTAGGTCTTCGTGAGCAAGCGAGTTGGATGCACACCCACTAGTTTCTTTTGTTGAGCTTTCATACATTTATAGCTCTAGTGCATCCGTTGCATGGCAATCCCTACTCACCCACATTGATATCTATTAACGGGCATCTCCATAGCCCGTTGATACACCTAGTTGATGTGAGACTATCTTCTCCTTTTTGTCTTCTCCACAACCACCATTCTATTCCACCTATAGTGCTATGTCCATGGCTCACGCTCATGTATTGCGTGAAGATTGAAAAGGTTTGAGAACATCAAAAGTATGAAACAATTGCTTGGCTTGTCATCGGGGTTGTGCATGATTTAAATATGTTGTGTGGTGAAGATGGAGCATAGCCAGACTATATGATTTTGTAGGGATAGCTTTCTTTGGCCATGTTATTTTGAGAAGACATGATTGCTTTGTTAGTATGATTGAAGTTTTATTATTTTTATGTCAATATTTAACTATTGTCTTGAATCTTATGGATCTGATATTCTTGCTACAATAAAGAGAAATACATGATGAATATGTTAGGTAGCATTCCACATCAAAAATTCTGTTTTTATCATTTACCTACTCGAGGACGAGCATGAATAAAGCTTGGGGATGCTGATACGTCTCCAACGTATCTATGCTTTTTTATTGTTCCATGCTATTATATTATAAACCTTAGATGTTTTATATGCATTTATATGCTATTTTATATGATTTTGGGACTAACCTATTAACCTAGAGCCCAGTGCCAGTTTATGTTTTTTCCTTGTTTTAGAGTATCGCAAAAAAGGAAAATCAAACGGAGTCCAATTGACCTGAAACTTCACGGAACTTATTTTTCGAAGGAAAGCAACCCGGGAGACTTGGAGTCCACGTAAGGGAAGCAACGAGGAAGCCAGGAGGCAGGGGGGCGCGCCCACCTCCTGGGCGCGCCCTCCACCCTCGTGGGCCCCTCGTGGCTCCCCTGACGTACTTCTTCTGCCTATATATGTCCATCTACCCTAAAACGATCGGGGAGCACAATAGATCGGGAGTTCCGCCGCCAGAAGCCTCTGTAGCCACCGAAAGCCAATCTAGACCCGTTCCGGCACCCTGTCGGAGGGGGCAATCCCTCTTCGGTGGCCATCTTCATCATCCCGGTGCTCTCCATGACGAGGAGAGAGTAGTTCTCCTTCGGGGCTGGGGGTATGTACCAGTAGTTATGTGTTTGATCTCTCTCTCTCTCGTGTTCTTGTGGTGATACGATCTTGATGTATCGCGAGCTTTGCTATTATATTTGGATCCTATGATGTTTCTTCCCCCCTCTACTCTCTTGTAATGGATTGAGTTTCCCTTTTGAAGTTATCTTATCGGATTGAGTCTTTAAAGATTTCAGAACACTTGATGTATGTCTTGTCGTGCGTATCTATGGTGACAATGGGATATCACGTGATTCACTTGATGTATGTTTCGGTGATCAACTTGCGGGTTCCGCCCATGAACCTATGCATAGGGGTTGGCACACGTTTTCGTCGTGATTCTCTGGTAGAAACTTTGGGGCACTCTTTGAGGTTCTATGTGTTGGTTGAATAGATGAATCTGAGATTGTGTGATGCATATCGTATAATCATGCCCACGGATACTTGAGGTGACATTGGAGTATCTAGGTGACATTAGGGTTTTGATTGATTTGTGTCTTAAGGTGTTATTCCAATACGAACTCTAGGGCTGTTTGTGACACCTATAGGAATAGCCCAACGGATAGATTGGAAAGAATAACTTTGAGGTGGTTTCGTACCCTACCATAATCTCTTCGTTTGTTATCCGCTATTAGTGACTTTGGAGTGACTCTTTGTTGCATGTTGAGGGATAGTTATATGATCCAATTATGTTATTATTGTTGACATGACTTGCACTAGTGAAAGTATGAACCCTAGGCCTTGTTTCAATGCATTGCAATACCGTTTGCGCTCACTTTTATCATTAGTTACCTTGCTGTTTTTATATTTTCAGATTACAAAAAACCTTTATCTACCATCCATATACCACTTGTATCACCATCTCTTCGCCGAACTAGTGCACCTATACAATTTACCATTGTATTGGGTGTGTCGGGGACACAAGAGACTCTTTGTTATTTGGTTGCAGGGTTGCTTGAGAGAGACCATCTTCATCCTATGCCTCCTATGGATTGGTAAACCTTAGATCATCCACTTGAGGGAAATTTGCTATTGTCCTACAAACCTCTGCACTTGGAGGCCCAACAACGTCTACAAGAAGGTTGTATAGTAGACATCATGTATTGCGAGCCTGGGTCCTTGCTTCCTTGAAGGACCACCTTGGTACTTCTTCCTAAACATATTTCTTCCTCTGAAAAATTTCTGAAATTTTTAGTAACTTCAAAATAAAAGTGAACCAAACTCAACAAAACTGATAGCAACTACTCCTACAAGTGCCTAGAGGCAATATCATGCATCAAAACTACTTTTGACCATATAAATTTGACATGCAAGCTCAATAACAGGGTCACCTAAGCAGCAAAAATTTGCAATGAATAAAGCACTAGAACAAAAACTAATTGGACCATTGGAGGAGTCACATACCAAGGAACAATCCCCCAAAGCAGTTTTTTTTGAATGGAGCTTTGAGCAAGGAGATCGAAAATGGCAGCAAGATGAGCTTGGGCTCGGGTTTGAGCTGGCTAGTGATGTTTTTGGGAGGAAGAAGGAGTGTGTGGTAGCTGGAATAAGTGGAGGGGAGCCACCGTGGGCCCACGAGGCACGGGTGGCACGCCCAGGGGGTAGGGCGCGCCCTCCACCCTCGTGGCCAGGTGCTTGCTCCCCCTGCTGTGTTCTCAGTGCTAGATATTCTCAAATATTTCAGAAAAAAAAATTATATTTCAATTTTAGGGCATTTGGAGAACTTTTATTTTCGGGGTATTTTTTATTGCATGGATAATTCAGAAAACAGACAGAAATTACTATTTTTGCTTTATTTAATATAAATAACAGAAAGTAAAAAGAGGGTACAGACAGTTGTGTTTTCTAAATTCATCCATCTCATGCTCATCAAAAGGAATCCACTAACAAGGTTGATCAAGTCTTGTTAACAAACTCATTCTGAATTGCATGAAACCGGAGAATTTTCGAATAACACTAGGTTACCTCAATGGGGATATGCATGTCCCCAACAATAAGAATATCATATTTCTTCTTGACAGTAGGAAGAGGAAATTCAAAACCTCCAATAGTAATAGTTGAAATTTTTCCAATAGAATTGATACGATGGACTTGTGGTTGTTTCCTCGGAAAGTGTACCGTATCCTCATTACCATTAACATGAAAAGTAACATTGCCTTTGGTGCAATCAATAACAGACCCTGCAATGTTCAAAAAGGGTCTTCCAAGAATAATAGACATACTATCATCCTCGGGAATATCAAGAATAACAAAGTTCGTTAAAATAGTAACGTTTGCAACCACAACAGGCACATCCTCACAAATACCAACAGTATAGCAGTTGATTTATCAGCCATTTGCAAAGATATTTCAGTAGGTGTCAACTTATTCAAATCAAGTCTATGATATAAAGAGAGAGGCATAACACTAACACCGGCTCCAAGATCACATAAAGCAGTTTTAACATAGTTTCTTTTAATGGAGCATGGTATAGTTGGTACTCCGGGATCTCCTAGTTTCTTAGGTATTCCACCCTTAAAAGTATAATTAGCAAGCACGGTGGAAATTTCAGCTTCCAGTATCTTCCTTTTATTAGTAACAATATCTTTCATGTACTTAGCATAAGGATTCATTTTAAGCATATCAGTCAAACGCATACGCAAGAAGATAGGTCTAATCATTTCAGCAAAGCGCTAAAATTCCACATCATCCTTTTTCTTGGATGGTTTAGGAGGAAAAGGCATGGGTTTCTGAACCCAGGGTTCTCTTTCTTTGCCGTGTTTCCTAGCAACAAAGTCTCTCTTATCATAATGCTGATTCTTTGATTGTGGGTTATCAAGATCAATAGCAGGTTCAATCTCTACTTCATTGTCATTACTAGGTTGAGCATCAACATGAACATCATTATTAACATTATCACTAGGTTCATGCTCATTACCAGATTGTGTTTCAGCATCAGAAATAGAGATATCATTGGGATTCTCATGTGTGTCAACAACAGGTTCACTAGAAGCATGCAAAGTCCTATCATTTTTCTTTTTCTTCCTCTTAGAAGGACTAGGTGCATCAACATTAGTTCTCTGAGAATCTTTCTCAATTCTCTTGGGGTGGCCCTCAGGATACAAAGGTTCCTAAGTCATTTTACCCTCTCTAGTAATAACTCTAACATCATTATCATTTTTATTATTGTTCAATACATTGAGAAAATCATTCTAAGCCTTAAGTACTTGTTCTACTTGAGTGGTAACCATAGAAGCATTTCTACTAATAAGTTTAAGTTCACCTTTAACACTAGCCATATAATCACTCAAGTGTTCAATCATATAAGCATTATGTTTCAATTGTCTACCAACATAACCATTAAAATCTTCTTGCTTAACCATAAACTTATCGAATTCATCCAAACATTGGCTAGCAAACTTAGCAGGAGGGATTTCAACTTTATCATATCTACAGAGAGACTTTACCTTTACTACCTATGTCGGGTTATCAAGACCGTGTATTTCTTCAACAGGCGGTAAATTAAGACCATGTGTTTCTTCAATAGGCGGTAAATTCTTAACATCTTCAGCTTTAATACCTTCTTCTTTCATAGATTTCTTTGCCTCTTGCATATCTTCAGGACTGAGAAATAGAATACCCCTTTTCTTCGGAGTTGGCTCAGGAGTTGGTTCAGGAATTGGATCAGGGATTGGATCAGGAAGTGTCCAATTATTTTCATTAGTCAACATATTATTCAATAGAATTTCAGCTTCATCAACAGTTCTTTCCCTGAAAACACAACCAGCACAACTATCTAGGTGGTCTCTGGAAGCATCGGTTAGTCCATTATAAAAGATATCAAGTATCTCATTTTTCTTGAGAGGATGATCAGGCAAAGCATTAAGTAATTGGAGAAGCCTCCCCCAAGCTTGTTGGAGACTCTCTTCTTCAATTTAGACAAAATTATATATTTCCCTTAAAGTAGCTTGTTTCTTATGAGCGGGGAAATATTTAGCAGAGAAGTAATAAATCATATCCTAGGGACTACACACACAACCAGGATCAAGAGAATTAAACCATATCTTAGCATCACCTTTAATGAGAACGGAAATAATTTAGGAATATAATAATAGTGAGTTTTCTCATCATTAGTGAACAGGGTAGCTATATCATTTAATTTAGTAAGATGTGCCACAGCAGTTTCCGATTCATAGCCATATAAAGGATCAGATTCAACCAAAGTAATTAACTCAGGATCAACAGAGAAATCATAATCCTTATCAGTAACAAAGATAGGTGAAGTAGCATAAGCAGGATCATATTTCATTCTAGCATTCAAAGTTTTTTGTTTCAGCTTAGCTAAAAGCTTATTAACATCACTCCTATCATTGCAAGCAAGAAAGTCTCTAGCAGTTTCTTCATCCATAACATAACCCTTAGGAACAACAGGCAAATCATATCTAGGGGGAGAATCTTCATCATCACTTTCATCAATATTATCAGTTTCAATAATTTCATTCTCTCTAGCCCTAGTAAGTTGTTCATCAAGAAATTCACCAAATGGCATAGTAGTATCAAGCATAGAAGTAGTTTCATCATAAGTATCATGCATAGCAGAAGTGGCATCATCAATAGAATACGACATATCAGAATTAATATCAGAAGCAGGTCTAGGTGTCGCAAGTTTACTCAAAACAGAAGGTGAATCAAGTGCAGAGCTAGATGGCAGTTCCTTACCTCCCCTCGTAGTTGAGGGATAAATCTTGGTTCTTGGATCTTTCAAGTTCTTCATAATGATAAGAAGATATAAATCCCAAGTGACTCAAAGAATAGAGATGTGCTCCCCTGCAACAGCGCCAGAAAATAGTCTTGATAACCCACAAGTATTGGGGATCGCAACAGTTTTCGAGGGTAGAGTATTCAACCCAAATTTATTGATTTGACACAAGGGGAGCCAAAGAATATTCTCAAGTATTAGTAGCTGAGTTGTCAATTCAACCACACCTGGAAACTTAATATCTGCAACAAAGTGTTTAGTAGCAAAGTAATATGATAGTAGTGGTAACGGTGGCAAAAGGTAATGGTAGCAAAAGTAATATTTTTGGGTTTTATAGTGATTGTAACAGTAGCAGCGGAAAAGTAATTAAGCAAAGAACAATATATGGAAAGCTCATAGGCAATGGATCGGTGATGGAGAATTATGCCTGATGCGATCGATAATGTAACAGTCATAACCTAGGGTGACACAGAACTAGCTCCAGTTCATCAATGTAATGTAGGCATGCATTCCGAATATAGTCATACGTCTTATGGAAAAGAACTTGCATGACATCTTTTCTCGTACCATCCCATGGCAGCGGGGTCCTATTGGAAACTAAGGGATATTAAGGCCTCCTTTTAATAGAGTACCAGACCAAAGCATTAACACATAGTGAATACATGAACTCCTCAAACTATGGTCATCACCGGGAGTGGTCCCGACTATTGTCACTTCGGGGTTGCCGGATCATAACACATAGTAGGTGACTATAGACTTGCAAGATAGGATCAAGAACTCTCATATATTGATGAAAACATAATAGGTTCATATCTGAAATCATGGCACTCGGGCCCTAGTGACAAGCATTAAGCATAGCAAAGTCATAGCAACATCAATCTCAGAACATAGTGGATACTAGGGATCAAACCCTAACAAAACTAACTCGATTACATGATAAATCTCATCCAACCCATCACCGTCCAACAAGCCTACGATGGAATTACTCACACACGGCGATGAGCATCATGAAATTGGTGATGGAGGAAGGTTGATGATGACGATGGCGACGGATTCCCCTCTTCGGAGCCCC
This sequence comes from Triticum dicoccoides, assembly GCF_002162155.2. Classification (NCBI taxonomy): domain Eukaryota; kingdom Viridiplantae; phylum Streptophyta; class Magnoliopsida; order Poales; family Poaceae; genus Triticum; species Triticum dicoccoides. The sequence goes on from NC_041390.1 coordinate 94,641,955, forward strand.
GAACGGACTCCAGATCAGCCCTCCCGAGAGAGTTTAGGGCTTGGTGGCGGCTCCGTATCATAAAACACGATGAATCCTTCTCTCTGATTTTTTTCTCGCCGAAAGTGAATATATGGAGTCGGGGTTGAGGTCGATGGAGTGTTAGGGGGCCCACGAGGCAGGGGGTGCGCCCAGGGGGTAGGGTGCGCCCCCACCCTCGTGGACAGGTGGAGGCCCCCCTGACGTGGATCTTCCTTCGAGTATTTCTTATATATTCCAAAATAATTCTCCATTGATTTTCAGGTCATTCCGAGAAATTTTATTTCTGCACAAAAATAACACCATGGCAATTCTGCTGAAAATAGCATCTGTCCGGGTTAGTTCCATTCAAATCATACAAGTTAGAGTCCAAAACAAGGGAAAAAGTGTTTGGAAAAGTAGATACGATGGAGACGTATCATATACCCATTAGAGGAAGGAAACGGTCCCATATAATCGAAGCCCCAAACATCAAATGGTTCAATAATCACTACAAAAAAATACACCTCCGTGATGATACGTGTTTGTCACAGTAGGTCGCGTTTTTTGTCATGCATGTACATCCATGACGATTTTATGACAGAATCAAGATAGTCATAAATGTGTTGTCGTAGAAGTGTTCCATGACATTACCAAAATTATCATCACGGAAGTGTCCACTTCCATGACGATAAATCGCGCGTCACAGAAGTGCTTTCGTCAAGGGTGACCGACACGTGGCATCCATTGTAACGGAACGCCGTTAAGCTAGCGGGTCGGATTTTGGATCCGATAACCCGTTAACATCCCTGACCAATGGGAAATTTCCACGTGTAAAATTCTGATTGGCCGAAGGGAACACCTGTCAGCTCGTTAGTGGGCCAGATGTCGCCTGTCCATTGGAGGAGACATGCCTATGATACGTCGACACATGTAGGCCCAACAGAGGCCCATATAGTTTAAAAAGGCCGGCCCAGTCAAAGGCCCGTAGAACTTAATCAGGTATTAGTGGGCCAGCCCAATAACGGCCTGCTTAATAAAGGCCCATTTATGGCCCGAAGCCAGATGTGGCCCGTTAATTGTTCGCCCAATATTTGGGCCCATTTACGGCCCGAAGCCAGATCTGGCCCGTTAATTGTTCGCCCAATATTTGGGCCCATTTGCGGCCCGAAGCCAGATCTGGCCCGTTAATTGTTCGCCAAATATTTGGGCCCAACTACAGCCCAGTGACTTCGGCCTGTTAGAGGCCTGATGTAGACATGGGCCCATTTCAGCCCGGTGTGACTTTCGGCCTGGGAATGGCCCGTGCTGCCCATGGGCCATATATGGTCCGACGGGACATCGGGCCCACTAACGGCATGTGCTAAAGGTGGCAACAGTTAAGTCTAACGTGACTTTGGGCCTGTTAAAGGCATGTCGCGTAATTCGGCCCGTTGATGCCTTTGCTAAGCTTTCGGCCTCTTAAAGGCCCATGATATCAGTGGGCCAACTAAGGCCCGAGATATGTTTCGGCCTGGTAACGGTCGTGAGCTAACTGGGCCCAAAACGGCCCGGTCTACATTTCGGCCTGCTGAAAGCCCGTCGATGACTAGTGAAAATTGAGGCCCAACATGCATTTTGGCCTGCTAAAGGCCCGTGGTTTCATCTCGGCCGTAACAGGCCAGTACAATATTCAGCCCGTTAATGGCCCAACACTACCTGGGCCAAACTAAGCGGTGGGTCAACAAAAGACCCAACTAAAATATAGGCCGGTGTAAGTTTGGGCCTGGCACAATGTGTGAAGGCCCCAATCATTTGGGCCCAAGAAAGACGCAGGCCGGTCCAATTGTGGCCCGCTAAAAATCTGGCCTCTTAGAGTCGAATGTTTCGGTCCGGTCGACTACATCTGATTTTTTTTCAGATAGCGAATGATGGCAGTAACTAGTAGGAATTAAGAACAAACCTACTCTATACAATAAAGAAATTACGACATAGTAACTAAGAATAAACCTACACTATACAATAAAGGATTTAAGGTATATTACATCCACTGGGCATCAAAGTTCGCCACCAGTGATCATAAAGCGCAACGAAGAAGCAAATTACAAAAACTGGGCACCATTGCAGCGTAACAAAATAATACTGAACCGAGACCACTTCCAAGACAGTTCAAGAAAGGTTAGCCTTGCGGGGAACTGCTGCGCAAGCTACTGAGCAAGGCTGTGAGACCGGCCTAGCATGTCGGTCATAGCTTCCAGGTGTAGCTGTTTAGCGATGAGGTTCCCATTGGTGTTCTCCGCAATCTTTCTTAGAGATAGGACTTCAAGTCGAAGTTGAGTTTCAGAATGCCTTTCTGCTAGAACTTGGGACTGAAGAAGTCGAACTGATTCAGACAATGAATTCTGTGAGCTTGTCTGACTGTTAGTCTCAAGTAACTTGAACACTGCATCAAGACAAGACTTTGGGGTTGTCTCGCTATCTTCAAGATGTTTTGCCTTCTTTGCTGCAATATATGTTGGGTTTGTCTTACAGCCTTCAGCAGACTTGTGCATGCCATCAGGCATATCACCCTGAAACAAAGCAGAGAGATGACATGTTTTGCACGTGTATAAACAAAGATGATAACTGTTCTATCAATTCTATCCAATTTCAAATTAGAAAATAAAGAGTAAGTTCAAAATATCAATAGCATAATTTGGCATTGTTCATAATGCGGGGAGCTTCACCACACTACTGGATTACCATGTCAACATAACAATCATAGATGAAGGGCAAAGAAAATCATTGTATCTATTTTGGATAATGTGCATGGCATGTTGTTCATATCATTAGCCACATCAGTAAGATAAAATAGGAGATGACAAGGTGCAAACGTGGGCTGCTTCACCACACACTGGATTATAGATCCACAAAAACAAGCATACATATAGGGAGTGTTAAGTAATGTGCATGGTATGAATAAGGAATTTGGTTTTACAAGTAAAACTTAGAACTTACGGTTCTTACGAACATGCATTTTGGTAGAAAAAGCAAACTAAACAGCAGTAAATGATAGGGAGTATGAGAAAATTAAACAGTAGTTGAGGATAAAGGCTTTAGAAGGACTGACTTACATTAACAGTTAACACCGGCTTTATAATGCCCTTCTCCATGTCAAGGGAAGGATAACTCAAGAATTTCAGCACAAAATCTTCTTCATAAGCATTGCCTGTACTCTACATTTTGTAGAGAGTAATTATAGATATGATAATACTGGAAGGGATAGAGGATAATGAAGATAAGATGCATATTGATGCTACATAATCAACTACCAATCCCTGGAAGTACAAGTGTTACAGGACAAAATGTACTGACAAGAGCAATGGGCTACACTTCTGCACTGGCATTGTCTGTGTGTTCTACTTGTTGGTAAGATTAAATATAGATCTGATCTTTTTTAGTAAATGGTGGGCGAGGGAGATAAGATGCAGAATGCTACAAAATGAACCAATCCCTCTTCCCATAATACAAGAGTGTTTTGAACACTGGTGTACTGTACAAAACGTTCTTATATTATGGGACAGAGGGAGTAGCTGTTAATGTAAGTACAGTGATAGACCTCGTTTAGTCCTTACAAGAGGACTGCAGAGCTAAACCTCTTCAAAAGCATTGGGTTGATTCTAAATTTATGTAAGAGTCCATACAAATATTATAATGTCCACCAAATGGACGATTACAAGGCTAACATGTGCAGTGATGCTACATAATCAAACAACTATGAATGTAAGTATGGTCATACAGGGCAAGAGGTACTCACAAGAGCAATGCAATGTGCAGTATAGTTGCGAGATTTTGTGGTCCCTTGAGAATGAATGTTCTTCTGCTAACAGTTTTCGTACAAGTGAGACATTAAGGCAAATGCAGAAATGTAGTTCAAATTGTGATGTGATATCATAGACAGTACCTTACGCTGCAGCCGAGATCAATGTGTAACAAGATTATTCCAGTCACCGTTGGATAAATGTAGCACCAGAGACTTTACAGAAATTTCATTCAGAGGCTTGCCATCGAAGTGCGCTTGCCTCAGGTAGGAACGATACTTCATCAACGAGTGCTTGAAAAGCGCAACCAACCCTTGCTCGTCATCACAATCCAGTTTGCTCGTCGCCTATTTAAAAGAATGAAATCTTGTGTATTCTGTCAGCAGAAACATATGCAGTAATGACCATGAATAACATTAGTACATTACTTACGCGTAAGTTGCGGAGGAAGACTGGAAATTGTTCTGTGTCTGTGATATAATCTTTCCATCAAGGAAAGATGCGCACAAAGTTCCTGACAACAACATAAGCTTCATCTTCTAAACTGGGAAGAAATGGAACAGGGGTCCTATTTGCTGCAATTGGGGCTCTCTCTGGTTCGAAAAGGGATTTGGCAACTGGATTTGGTGTACTCTTTGCTGGAATGGGGGTTTTGCGTCGTACAGCTGGTGCTATGTCAAATGGCATAATCATACTGTTTGCTACAGTTGGGGTCTGCTGCAGTTGGGGCATCAGAAATGACCAGTGTAGTAGGGCTAGAGTCTGCTAGAGTTGGGGTATTTTATGGGTCAGGTGATATTGCAACTACTCCTAATGGCTATTTGATTTATCAGGTACCACTACCTTTTCCAAATACTTTGTTTGTGCTCCTCCACGATCAGCAATCGCCCTCTTCCTTTTGAACGTCTAATACACAAGAACATCATTTGAATGGATAAATATGGTACGATGACAGATGGAATATGTACTGAAAATGGATAGGCAGGGTGTATTCACATACACGATGTGTAAACTAAGATAATGGCAGTTCAACAAAGTAGAAGCAATGTAAAGCATCAGTTGCAAGATATGTGCGAGCAATGGAACCTTGGAAAGTTAGAGCAAGTACCTTGATGGGTGAATAAGATAGGCCATCTTCCTCTGACTCCTCCACTAGGGAGCTACATTGACTTAGGTCTCCCTCTAGCTCAGAATCACTGTTAGGATCATATTCTGAGCATGAATCTATAGGTGGAGAGCGTTTGCATTGCATTGCATCCAGACTTGATTTCAGTCCCTTAATGCCAAGTTTGACAGCCATGGCATTGTTCTGCTTTATTCTTTTCATGCGCGCAAGATCATAATCATTATGATGTTGTTCAGAATCTGAGATTCATGAAGACATAAAAAGTAGTCAGATTATCTATGGAATGCATTGTAGATTCAACTCGGAGAGTGTCTCCCTATAAACCACTGCATATGCAAAGTTCACCTCCCCAACCGTGCTGACCAGACCACACACAGAAATACAAACCCCTTATGTCTCTATAACAGGCAGGCACACATTTCAAAACTGAAGTAGGAACATTAGAATCATATGAAATTCGTATTTGAACAAATAAACTAAGCAATAATGAGTGGCGTAATGTTTAGCTTCAAGGGTGGAGTGTTGGTAGTGCGACACAAAGCAAGTAGGCAGATTGTATTCCATGTAAAAGATCGAAACCTATGTAAAAGCTGGAAATGACACTTTCTTTCTATACAATGTAGTGTTCGTTACCCACACATGATGGAAGAGATCACATAGAGAAATACTATTCACTCATGTCTACGATTCCAGTATTTAGAAACACGGTGGTCCACCCTAAAAGAATGTTGACAACAAATATGACAAGGCAAGCATAGATGTAGTGAATCAATCATTTACTTATGAGCTTACTAGGACAAGTATGCAGAATTGTAACTGCAGTAAGAGACCGTCCAAAATCTGAATGAAGAAGTTTGTCTAGCACTTATTGTTTGTAACTAATCGACGTGAATAATTGAATATTATATCGAATGAGTAAGAAAGAAAAGTAAAATTGTCAACAAACCTGGCTTGCAGTAGTAATCTGGGTCAATGTCACTACGACCAACAATCCAAAATGACTAGTTTCTGTTCCGAGGGCCGGAATTTTGAAAACCCTGTGAACTTTAGAGGTACTAAAGATTACCAAAATACATCTGAACCATTAAGTGTAGGTAGCACCGAGCACACAACAAACCCTAATGACAGTCCTGCCTAATGAGTAATGAATCAATTAGAAAATGGGTGATGAGGAGTGGCTACTGAGTGTTGATGACGTATCTCACGATAAATTGGGTTGGCTTGGTGGGTGCTGCATGCCTGAGCCCTGAACGGACTAGGAAGGTACGCACGGCGGCGCGCCCAGGCAGCGGTGACGCTGTTGGGCGAGCGGCTCCTGGCCTCCTATTAGTCCGACGTCTCCTCCTAGAGTCATGCCGTCCGAGGACGGCAAGTCGCCGGCGAGGCAGGCGGCTGGGGGCGAGTAGAGATCAGAAGCGCGCAGCAGAAAAAAGGGGAATCGGGGCCTGGGACAACCCAAAATCCTAGGGTCGGCCGGCCCACCATGGGCACCCTGTAGAGATACACACCTAATCGGCGAACATGCATTTTCGAAACTAATTTAGGAACATTTAGCTGACCAATTAAACAACTCTATTTTAATAATATCAGATTCATATTTGAACAACTAAGCTTGTTTAGCTTGATGGGTGGAGCAGTGTTATTATGACACGAAGCACGTATTCTGATCATATAGTGATCATAAAGGGGGAAACTCTAAGCATATTTTTTTAGCAAAAGAGGGTTTCCCCTCCGATTTCTATTAAAGAAACCACCACGGAACCAACATGATCAATTAAACCCTAAGCATGATCAATTAAACCATATTATGGCTGTGCCATGGCAGATTTGAAGCTGCAAACCGGAGAAATGATATTTAGCATCCATTGTTTGCTTTGAACTAAGAACTAAATTCTAAGAGCTGAAAAGAAAGTAGAGTAACCAAGTTAAGATCTATTTTCTGGTTGAGATCAAAAAGTTGAGGAGATATGAAGTACCACCTCTCTTGCGGTGACGTGTAGGCATCGGGGGTGCGATGGTTGTCGGTGGCATTGAAGCAGATCTGCGACGGTAGACAGGTGCATCGGGGGATAAGTCCCGTTGCGGTGGAAGAGAAGGTCGTGTGAGCGGCCCCGACAAAGAGGACGACGGCGCCGATGAAGCGAGAGGACGCGATGCAAGGCTATTGGTCTGTCGCCGTGGATGAGAAATGTCCATCTCTAGCAGTGGATGACGCGGTCTTGGTAGGCACTCCAGCATGGTGGAGAACGGTGGCGATGGATGTGGTGGAGGACGGTGGCGATGGATGGGGTGGCGGACGAATGCTGGTGTGGGGATGGGGTGTTCTAGCGCGGACGATGTATGAATGGGAAAATGGAGGGAGAGGTACGGGGAACCATGTTTTTGGGACGCGCCAGCCTGAAATATGGGAAAGTTATGAACTTAGCCCCCGTTTAAAATTTGGACGTCTCGTCGGTTGGGGATAGGATGGTAATCTCGCATCTCGCCAATATTTGCCCAGAGCAATTTCGGGCGAGGAGAGGGTGGTTGGCGCCCATGGTTGGCACCCACGGTGTATGAACGGTGCTGACAGGTAGGGCAGTTGTGTCACGTCTGAGTGAAGTTACAAACCTGCCCCTATTGAAAATATTTGCCTACATCAATTTCGGCCGAGTCGAGTTTGTTTTGCTGCCCACCGTGTATGAATGGGGAATGGAGGGGGAAACAGAGGTCTTTAGGACGAGCTTGAATCAAATGAGTTTTGCCGCCCATTTTTGACGCCCACCGTGTCAGAATGGGCTTAGAGGCAGTCGTGTCACGTCTAATTGAAGTTACTAACCTACCCCTATTTAGAGCAGTGGAAATCGGGCTGATGGATTGTCCGTGCAATGGGTAGACAGTAATTTCCATCTCCCAAACACTTGGCTTCGGGCAACCAATGTGGGAGTGGACATTTTGCTACTTCTTTCGAATTTTGGGACAATAAGCATCCACGTTTACCCTAGCAACTAAATTCGAATCCATTTTGTATTCCTATATGAATCTTTATAAATCATTATATGTGTTTTTATATATCTTCAAAAGGACGACAAAGATGTATTCCACTGTCATATATGAATATGGTTTACAAATGTCGATACTCAAATTCAGAAACTAGAATCCAGTTTAAGGTGAATTCGAATATTTGGAACACTTCATGTCCAACTCTAATGTCACACGCAGCATAGTGTGTACTCCCATTTAGATATGTACACAAGCGATGTATCAAGATTCAAATACCGAGTCAATCATCCAAGAATGTACAGAACTAACAGACATATAAACACTTATATAGTATATGGATCAATAATATCAACTAACATACATAAGCCAGGCCACTGTACTTTTTTTTGCTACAACAGCATCCTTTTTTCAGCCAGCATCTTGGCCCTTTCTGATGTGTGCCACTTATGGTCCATCTATACTACTACTATTGCTGAATGCACATTCAGCCTGATTGGCATATTTGTAGGTCTGGCATAGCAATCCAAATGAATGTCTCCGAGTCTTATCAATTAATACAGACTTGTGCTCAAATAAAATTACAAACCAAAAAACAAAATAAAGAATTATTACATGATCTCTAAAACAAATGGTTTGATTGATTACATGAACAGACAACACAAAGGTTATTCAACTATGGAAAGAACATTTCACCTATGATATACCAAGTAGTAATTTAATTTCCTTTTTCCTTTAGGACCTTAACAATCTGGTCAGTCTCAGCTTGCTTCGTTTTGAAATCCACCAAATATTTAATGGTTGTCTTGAGTACTGCTTGTGATTGTGCTGTTTGCTTCCTCAACATGTCAACTTCATCTCTAAGTGCAGAAGTAGAATCTCTTTCTACCACTAGTTTAGCCTCTAGAGCATCAGCAGTTGGCAATTCATAATGAACGATTGGGCCGGTGCCACTACTGTGGGATGATGCAACGTCCATGGGGACCTCGCTCTTTAATCTTGGGCTAACCTGTTTTGCCATTAAAGTTCCGATTGGATTCAGAAAAGTTGAAGTTAGCAAAACATCTCAACTAGGAGTTATAACAGCAAACCAGTTAAACAAACAAGGAATTAAAGAGTTTTAATTGGATGCTAAAAAGTAGTTATTAACATCATTGTAACCCGCTGTTGCAGCAGCAAAGCAATTAAACAAACAAGTAGATATTTAAGTTAAGGCAAACAGGTAATTCTTAACAGTAAGTATCAAACACATGGATAGGCGCAGTCTACAATATGATTAACAGGCTGTGCCATTATGTAATCAGTAGCAAACTAAATTAAGCCAAGCAACGTAATTGAACAATTTTGCAATAAGTGTCTAACTAAAATTCCGAGAAGCAGGTACCGAACTTACGCTAGTTCTTTGTACAAGCACACTTCAACTTCTTTTTCGCTTACAAGGTTGTATGAAGGAGTCCATGGCATCAATTGCTTGGATACGCAGTCCCAATACTTCTTTCTTCCCACACTGCATGGGTAAGTCGAATGGTTAATGTGGTAAGATGGTGCGTCCTTGATATGTTATATGAGGACGTGTAGTCAGACTAGTTGTAGCCAAACACATCACACTGGCTTTTACTGTATATTTCATGCAATTATTTTTGGCATATCGAGATCTAAGCAATCTACAATAGGATGAAAAGACTGGCATCCTTCACATTATTGGCGAACTCAGTTCATAGAAACAAGCAATTCAACCATTATGTGGGTAAATCAAAAGCGCCACTGGAATATTTTTCACTATCCAATCATACACGCAAAAAGGGGCGACGCCACCATAGGGGCTGGTATGGGCGGCCGCCTCAGGTGGCTGGAAAGTGTGCTCCTAGTTTGAGTCATCCAGGTTGGCCCATGCTAGTTTTGTGCGTCCCAACGCACGAGCAGGCAATGTAAAAAATGAAGAAAAATGTTTCAATTTGGATGGGCCAATAACGTAAGTGCAAGGCGGGGCCTATAGTAGGCTCGCGGCCCAAACGAGCACCTCCCATATCGATCGACGGCAGGAAAAATCCCAATTCATTCGCTCCAGCCTCCAGTCTGGTTTGCTCCTAACCTAGCCGCCGCTGGACAGACTGACACATCACTTCCTCGCGCCCTCGTTAGAGGGTGGTCGCCGGGCTTGAAGCGAACGGAAGGACAAGAAGATGAAGATCCAACCCTGGGTGTAGCCTGCGTGGGAGGCAGCGGCGGCAGCACGGGCATGGCATCGAGCTTGCGCAAACGAACAGTCACAGCTTGCAAGAGTAGCATGCGCAACGAGCAGGTACATCACATCCATGATTATATCTAATTCAACTCTTCAATTTCTGGCCAATAGTTAAACATGACGGTGTTGTAAAACTGCTTGTATGTAGGGAATCTATGAGAAAATGAAACCAGTTTCTACTTATCTTATAACTCCCCCAATCAATATTGAACTGACTGAATTTGATGTATCTAATCAAGTTTCCAGTGCAAACATACAAGCTCATGTTGTTCTTGAGCCTGAAGTGTCTAATGAACAGACTGCTAATGAAGGATTTGATGCAAACATTTTACATGCTCCTGGTGATGAACATATAGTGTCTAATGAGGGATCTAATGCAAGCATTTTGCAAGCTCATTGAAGGATTTAGTGTCTAATGATGATCTACTATGTTGAGAGAGACAGAGATTTGCAGGAATTGATGACAAGCAAATTATAGTGCATTTTCATAGCTTGAGGAAACATCGAGGCCATCTACAAGAAAGTCCCCGTATCATGACAACATAGCATAAATACTTTTCTAATCTGTTGTTTGAAACTATTGGCATACTTGTGCAGGATAGATATATTGATATGCAGTTTGTGCACTAGTTATACGTGCAATTACACTTTGATATTTTCAGCCAGAGAACGAATAATTCAAGCAGGTACATACCATGTTTGTAGTCCTTGTACACCATGTTGCATTTTGTGTTTTTGGTGCTTGCATCATTTAATGTTTATAGTATGAACTACTTTGGATCATTAGCTGGTTTTCAAAGTGCATGTAGCTTCACATTTCTCAATGTCGGGGAAACTGATCCACGAACACCTATGGGGCCGGCGGACCGGGCCCCTTTCGGTTCGGCGGGGGGCGAAGGTCGCACAAAGAGCAGATCGAGGCGAAACACATGAGCAGTTTACCCAGCTTCGGAGCTCTCCGGAGAGATAACACTCCTACTGCTGCATGTCTGGTTCTATTGTGTTCTTGCTCCAAAGGGAGAGCGTAGTGTTTTCTGGCTTGCGAATGAGTCGAACCTAGCGAACTCCCGAACCCCCTCTACGTTGCGCATGGGCCTCCTTTTATACGCTAAAGGGGTCACCGACAGGTGGCAACGCAGAGAAGGGTACAAATGTAAAAAGTGAGGTGGTTGGTATAGTTACTTGTATAGTGCACCCTACCTAACCCTGACGGCAGGGGACAAGGGCATTAAATGCCCGTCTGAGTCGCCCAAACAATGTAGAAAAAGACCGTTAGGGGAACCACCGTTCGCCACGATGGCGATCTTGTCAGCTTTGCATGCCACTGCGCACCGCTGGTTGCACAGCCTCCCGCCACGCGCGCCTGGAGAGGCCCCCAGAGCGACACGTTGGTGGATGCGCTGGAGCGTGAGCACAGAGTGGCCGCCTGCCGCGGCAAGCACCTTGCCGCTGCTGTTATCTTGTTGGGACCGGAAGCTTGTCGCTCACCGTGCCTGGAAGTACCTTGGTTGGTCTTCCCGGCAAGATCCTCTTGCCGGGGCCTTGTTGCCTTGCCGGAGTGCGTGGCGCGTCGCGGCAAGTTCCTTGGAGTGCCTTGGTCGGCCTTCCCGGTAAGCTCCTCTTGCCGGGGCCTTGTCTCCTGAGCTTAAATACTTTGTTCTTGAATGGCTCCAAGGGAGCCACGGAGGATCTTGGCGCTCGCCCGGCAAGCCTTGCCGCGGGGTGCTGCAACTGCCCGTGCACAAGTTCGGGATACTAGGATACCCCTATTCTAGTACACCGACAGGAGCCCCCGGGCCTGGGCCAGACACCGTGCCGAGCGCTGTTGGGCCAGGCCCAAGACAGGGCACGGGCACACGCGGACTGGGCCATACCGAATCTCGCTCCGTATCCACCGCGCTCTCCCATAACGGCACGCGTTGAATGCGGCATCGTGGGAGAGATCGTGGGTGGTTGTTTATTCGGAAGGGCAAAACGTCCGCCCCGTCCCTCTTTATAAGCAGAGGAAACAGGGGCAGTTCGTTCCCCCTCGCTGGTTGCTACTACTCCATCTTCACGAACCTCCGCCGCTCCCCCCTTCTTCTTGAAACCGAGAGAGCAGCGCCCCACCCCCCATTGCCACCAGCATCACCACACCGTCGACCTCCCTCACCACCTCTGCCATGGCCCCGAAAGCCGACAAGGGAAAGGGCGTGAAGTCGGCCGAGGCGCAGCGGCTCGCGGCGCTGCGGAAGGAGCGGGCAATCTTCTCCCCTCAGCTCGGCGTGCAGGAGCTGAGGGAGTACTTCTACCTCTTTTGGGCGACGGAGACGCGTGCGCATCCGCGCACGAGGGTACTCCCAGCCGCTGCTTCGGAGCTGGCTCCAAACGGGTACCCATTCTTCGCGCTATTCTTCTATTGCGGGCTCTGCCCGCCCTTCTCGGAGTTCTTCTGCGATATCATGAACACATACAACTTCCGCCTCCTTGACTTCACTCCCAACGCCGTTCTGACCATGGCAGTTTTCGCACAATGTGCGAAAACTTTGTCGGAGTCCACCCCAGTGTTGCCCTTTTCCGCCACTACTTCATACCTCGGGTAGAGAGAGGAGAGCCGCTTGCCGGAGGGATTGCCTGGATCTCGAGAGTTGGCAAGAAGGAGGCGTACTTGGATGGTGAGCTCCGCAGCAAGTGGGAGGAGTGGAGAGCGGAGTGGTGCTGGATCGTCGAGGAAAATCCGCAGCCCTTCACCGCCGTGCGCCAAACTCCAATAGTGCGCGGCAATGACTGGAGCAACGTGGCCCCGGAAGACGAGAGGCTGAAGATCGCCATCACTAGGATCCTTCGCCTCAGGCTTGCCGGGCTCACTGTAGGCGCTATAGGCACAGATTTCCTCCGCCGCCGCATCGCCCCCCTGCAGGAGAGGGGGAGGCCCGTCTGGGAATTTAAGAACTCGGCGGACATCATGAGGCTGCGGCTGGGCCTCAACTACAACTTCACCGTCTTGGAGCTGGATGCAATGCTCCTGGAGTTGTTCAAACGCGACCCCCAGCACCCATTCACGCTGCCGAGGGGCATTGTCCCATTATGCAACAATTCTTCGCTTGACCGGATCCGCGCCATGATGCCGTTGTGTGATTCACACGGAATCGTTCCAACTTGGCAAGAGCCTGCGGATGACGTCGTGCAAGCGTTCTTCGACAACTTGGAAGAAGTGCCGGTCCATGCCGACGAGCAGAAAAGCCTCACCCGTGACACCACCGACGAGGAGCTGCAGCGCATCGCCACTAGGGCGGAAGAGGTTGCGGCCGCAGCTGCCGCGGGCGTGTTTGGGTTCACTTTGGAGGAGGCGGAGGCTGCAGAGGCGGCAAACCTTGCTGAGCGCGTGGAATTCATTGGCGAGGAGGTGCCCGCCGGTTCCGAAGCCGAGCCGAGCGAGGCCGGTGAGGAGGAGCCCGAGCCTTTAGAAAACATGCCGCAGGAGGAGCCCCCGGCCCCGCCAAGAAGGCGCCTTCGCAGGGCCGGGGACGTAGCGGGGCGGCAGCTGGGTCAACAGTCGCCGAGCCGTGCGACGCGCTCTACCGCGGCAAGCAATGTTGCCGCGGGAGCGCCCCATGCAACAGCGGCAACTGGAGCGGGATCTTCCCGGGCCACCGCCTCCGCCCCCGCCAAGCGGGCAAGGGATCGTACTCCTCCGCCTCGCCGCACCGGAGGAGGGCCGGACTTCGATCTTTCCGCGCTCAGCTCCGACGAGGAGGAAGAAGAGTAAGTTTCTTTGGTGCTCTCGTAGTTCTTCAATCTTGCTGTTTTTATCTTGCATCTGACTTGCTTCAATCTGGACTCCTTTCTTTTCAGGACGCTGGCCCACAGAGCGGCGAAGTGGGCCAAGGCCGCGGTGATTGTCATCGAAGATGACCCCACCGTGTCAGCAGGGGGTGGGTCCGAGATCACCTTGACGGATCCGGCAACCACTCCTCAAAGCAGCCCCCAGCGCGGCCCCCAACGTAAGTTCATAGCTAACTTTCTGTTGTCGGGCGCGCATGAGTGCTTTTTCCTTCGCTGATATCTTGCTTGTTGATCCGTGTAGGAGCAGAACAGCCACATCAGGAGTGCCCGGAGGCTGGTCCCGAAGTGCCATCTGCTTCGACTACGCCGCCAAGGGAGGAGTTCCCGGCAAGGGAGTGCTCTCTGGCAAGGGAGAACTCTCCGGCAAGGGGCAGCACCGTCGATCCTGCGGCGGCCGAGACCGCAACTGTAGATCTTGGCGCAGGTAATTCACTTGTCCAGATACTTTCCCTTGGGTTCTTCTTCTGATTTTCTTCTCTTGGATTTTTGATTGATTTTTCTCCCTTCTTCGTTCTTCAGACTCATCTGCTGCTGAGCCAATGGAGACGGAGGGCGCCGGCGAGGAAGGCGCGCGTGGCAGCACTGACGACGTCGCCGCCAACGAAGAAGGGGCCGGTGCTGATGAGACCGTCGGCGGGGAGGCCGCCAAGGCTGCCGCTGCAGAAGCCGGCGAGGGGTCGGGCGATCGCACTGACGACCCTGAGGCCGCAGGAGCGCCAGGCGCTGCGTCGACTGCCGATCCCTCTGCCGCTTCTGCGGAGTCGGGCTCCGAGGAGCCCCAGCCCGGCACCTACTTGAAGGCCGGCGACAATATCTTCATCAAGCTACCTTGGGCATCGAGCTCCAGGGCGCCGGTCGAGGGGGAATCTTTCGACGGGGAGGTGCTCGCCTCTGCCGGACTGTCGTTGGTCGACGCGCCCAGCAGCAGCAGTGGCGAGCCTGAGGAGGAGCAGCTGCTGCGGAAGCTACTGTCACTCTATCGCGCCCGGCAAGCCAAGCTGGCTTCCCGGGAAGCGCTTGTCGCGAAGGCGGGAGTTGACATGGAGAAGCACGCGGAGGAGCTCCGGGTCCACAATCAAGAAGCTCTCCGGTCCCTGGCGCAGGAGCGGGAGCGACTCGACGAGGAGCGCACGGCCTTCCTTCTCGAGAAGGCCGAAGCTGAGGAGGAGCAAAGGCTGGCCGCCGAGAAGCAGTCCGCGCAGGAAGATGAACTAGTGCAGTGGAAGGCTAACCTTGACAGCGACGAGGAAGAGCTTGCCGAGCGTGAGCAAGCACTTGGCGGGGCACTCAAGGAAGCAAAGGACGCCGCCGCAACCACAGAGGCCGCCAAGAAGGAGCTGGAGGAGAAGGTGGCGCAGCTGGAGGCCAACATTAGGAAGAGCAGCGAGGAGCTTGCCGCGCTCAAGCGTGAGCGTGAGAAGGATGCTGCCGCCCATGGTGAGGTGCAAGGTCTTCTCGCTGAGAGGGGCAAGGAGCTCAGCGCTGCCAAGGATTCCAAAGCAGACCTGGAGCTGAAGCTGGCCACGCTGACGCAGACACTGGAGGCCGCCAAGGAGCGGGAGAAGACCTTGTCGGAGAAGGTCAAGGCTGACGCGGTGCTGCTGGAGAGCATTGCAGTTACCCAGAACTCGTTCAGAAACATTGTGGAGCACTGGACTGAGGGTCTGGTAAACATTGCCGCAGTCATCAAGGAGGAGCTGGTGCAGCTGGGGATGGAGGACTTTGGATATCCTTTCGACGAGAGTCTTCAACCCAGCGCCAAGCTCAGCCTGTTCTTCAAGGGCGTGGCGACGGCACTCCAGCGGCTCCGGGAGAGAATCCCGAAGCAGCTGGCAGACGAGTTGCACAAAATCTGCGCCGGGGGTTCTCCAGAAGGTGCTGATGAAGGTGGCCTTCCGCAATCTAGGCCTCAGCTTCACCAACGTCCTCAGGTCCTTGCCGCCTGACGCCGATCTGGATGCACTCAAGGCCCTTGTCGCACCCATTGTGGACAAGGTGAGCGAGATCAAGAGGGTCGAGGGCGGACGCGTAGACTAGGCCGTCCATTTCTTCTTTTCCCTTGCCGCTGCTAATTATGTTATGAAAACATTCTGTTAGAGCTGCGACAAGTTATCTTGTAATATAACTTTATTTCTGTTATCAATTGCTATGCTATTTCCTCTACTAGACTCCTTCCTTTGTATGTTTTTACCCTACGCTTCTAGGGAACTTGTCGGCCCAGGCACCCGAGCGACGAGCGCTGGGTGCGGAACGTCAGCAGCCTGCTGGCGGTGCTGCTTCCGACAAGAAACCTTGTCGCGACTAGATGTAGCACACTTAAGTTGTTGAGCGGACTCGAAACAAAGTAAGGGCGCAACTAGCCACGAGTTGGTTCCTCCGCGCACAGGTTTTCCATACAAAGCAGGGTCGTTCGAGGAAGATAACTCAAGAAATTAAAAACTGACTGCTCAATCTTTGGCAACTTAGCTTTTCCGTCGTTTGCTTCCCGGCAAGGCAAAACTTTGCTTGAACGACGCCTGGTCCATACCACAATCTTCTCCTTCCCCCCCGGCGAACTTGTGTGCGAGGGAACCTTCTTTTCCTTTGTTGAAAAAGAAGAAAGAAGAGAAAATAATGATATGGTGCCCTTCGGCTCGTTACTGCTTACCGGATGTAGGTGCTGCACAAAGTGTCAGATAACGCATGCAAGAAAGAAACTAATGCATGAAATGGACAAGTTGCGCGGAGCACATGGGGTTCTTACTTATGCACGGGATCTGCGCCCGGCTTTGTACAAAGGATTACATGCAACAGCGGCAAGACTTGTACAAAAGGTGGTTGCCGGAACGGGTTCCGGCAACCGCGCCCTACGGGAAAAACTTACGAAGATGTTGTATGTTCCAGGAGTTGCTCACCGGAATGCCATCTTCGGTCTCAAGGCGGACAGCGCCGGGCCTTGTGACTCGTTTCACCCGATAAGGGCCTTCCCACTTTGGCGTCAACTTGTTGGAATTCTTGGCGGACTGAACGTGCCGAAGAACAAGGTCGCCTTCCTCGAAGCTTCTGGCTTTAACTTTGCGGCTATGGTAGCGGCGCAAAACTTGCTGGTATCGAGCAGCTCGTACAGCAGCCTAAAGACGATCTTCCTCAAGGAGCAGCGCGTCGTCTTGTCGCAGCTGCTCTTGCTCAAGCTCATCATAAGCGAGCACTCGAGGCGATCCGTGTACGAGTTCCATGGGGAGAATTGCCTCTGCTCCATAGACTAGAGCGAAAGGCGTCTGGCCAGTGGCTCGATTTGGCGTCGTTCTGATTGACCAAAGAACCACCGGCAGCTCCTCGATCCAGTTTCTTCCGCACTTGCGCAGCCTGTCGAAAGTTCTGGTCTTGAGCCCGCGCAGCACTTCAGCATTTGCCCTTTCTGCTTGACCGTTGCTTCTCGGATGAGCAACAGAAGCGAAGTAGACCTTGGCGCCAAGGTCCTGGACGTACTGCATGAAGGTGCGGCTCGTGAATTGCGTGCCGTTGTCGGTGATGATCCTGTTAGGGATCCCGAAACGGCAAACAATGGACCTGAAGAACTTGACTGCTGACTGTGCTGTCACCTTCCTCACTGGCTGCACTTCCGGCCACTTTGTGAACTTGTCGATAGCGATGTACAAGTACTCAAAGCCCCCGACAGCTCGGGGGAAGGGGCCGAGGATATCGAGCCCCCAGACCGAAAATGGCCAGGATAAAGGGATCGTCTGGAGAGCCTGACCTGGCTGGTGTATCTGTTTGGAGTGGAACTGGCACGCTTCACACTTGGTTACTTGTGCAGTCGCATCCTGGAGGGCTGTCGGCCAAAAGAAACCTTGCCGGAAAGCTTTGCCGGCAAGTGCTCTTGCGCCAATGTGATGGCCACATATGCCTCCATGTATCTCTGCCAACAGCTTTTGTCCATCTTCCCGGCAAATACACTTTAGTTTCACACCGTTGAGTCTTCTTCTGTACAGTGTGTTATCGACAAACTGGTACATACTTGACTGCCGGGCTACTCTTTCCGCTTCTTCTTGCTCTTCGGGAAGTTCTCCCGTCTGAAGGAAATGGACAATCTGCTGCGCCCATGCTGGAGCTTGTGGCTCGACAACAAGGACTAAAGGCACATCTACTGCTTCGGGAACATCCGCTTCTACGGCAAGGACTTGCGGCCCTGCCGGAGCTTGATGTTCCCCGGCAAGCTTGCCAGAGCAAAACTTGTCGGGAGCGTCTGCTTCAACGGAACAAACCATAAGGCTTGCCGGAGCGGACTACCCCTCAGCATCCTTGGTGTTGATCTTGGGGATTTTCTTGGCGGCGGCTTCGGGGAGCTCTGCCGGAAAGTAGTCACCAGAAATCAACCTCCTCTTCTTGCTTTGTCCAGTTGATGGTGTTACGGATGGTTGAGTCAACTTGAGCACAAAGATCCCTGGTTCCACAGGTAACTTTAGTGCGGCGCACTTTGACAGGCCATCAGCAATGTCATTCTGAGCTCTTGGGATATGCTCCATTTGTAGGCCGTCAAAGTGCTCTTCTAGCTTCCTCACTTCATCAACATATGCTTCCATCAATGAACTTTGGTAGTTCTTGTTCACTTGGCGGACGACAAGCTGTGAGTCACCCCTGATAATGAGCTTCTTGATCCCAAGGTCTGCTGCAATTCTGAGACCGGCAAGCAATCCTTCATACTCTGCAGTATTGTTGGTTGCTTGCTCCTTGGGAAAGTGCATCTGGACTACGTACTTGAGGTGCTCTTCGGTGGGTGCGACAAGTAGCACGCCCGCACCGGCGCCTTGCAGCGAGAAGGCACCATCAAAGTACATCAGCCACTCTTTGCTTGCCTCTTTGACGGGGATGCTCGTCTCTGGAGTTTCTTCATCTGGTGTTGGCGTCCATTCTGCTATGAACTCTGCCAATGCCCTGCTTTGGATAGTTGAAGTGCTCTCAAACTTGAGGCCAAAGCTTGACAGTTCCAGCGCCCACTCGACAATCCTGCCTGTCGCTTCAGGATTTTGCAGTATCCTCTTCAGCGGAAAGCGAGTGACGACTGTGATCTCATGTGCTTGGAAGTAATGGCGCAGCTTTCTCGAGGCCATGAGGAGGTCGAAAAGCAACTTCTGCACACCAGAGTACCTTGATCTAGCCCCCTGTAGAAGGGAACTGACAAAGTAAACTGGACGCTGCACCATTCTCTTCTGCATCTTATCATGCTCCTGCGCAGATCCATCTTTGTCGGGACCAGAGCTTGTCGGCGAAGCCCCCTGCTTGTCGCTGGATGCATCTGCCGTGGTTGCTGGCTCATCATCTGCCTCCCTCTCCGCCACTAACGCAGCACTAACCACTTGATTGGTTGCCGCTATATACAGCAGCAACTTCTCTTGCGGCTTAGGTGCGACAAGTGTTGGAGTGGAGGACAGGTATCTCTTCAAGTCTTGCAGCGCAGCCTCCGCCTCCGGAGTCCATTTCATTGGACTTGCCTTTTTCAAAATTTTGAAAAATGGCAGGGCGCGCTCAGCAGATCTAGAGATAAACCTGCTGATAGCAGCCACGCAACCGGCAAGCCTTCGCACATCCTTGACGCACTTTGGTGCTTCGATCTGCTCAATGGCCTTGATCTTGTCGGGATTGGCTTCAATTCCTCGCTGAGACACGAAGAACCCGAGAAGCTTGCCGGAGGGGACTCCAAACACGCACTTCTCGGGGTTAAGCTTGAGGTTGATCTTGCGCAGATTTGCAAATGTCTCGTCTAAATCTTGAATCAGGGTCGCCCTGTTCTTGCTTTTAACCACTATGTCATCCATGTAGGCTTCCACATTTCTGTGCATCTGCGACTCAAATGCGTGGTGGACTACTCTTGCGAATGTTGAACCAGCATTCTTCAAACCGAAAGGCATCCGTACGAAGCAGTACGTGCCACACGGGGTGATAAATGCGGTTTTCTCTTCATCGTCTTCTGCCATGAAGATCTGATGGTATCCTGAGTATGCATCAAGAAACGAAAGCAAATCACATCCGGCTGTGGAGTCAACAATCTAGTCAATGCGCGGAAAGGGAAATGGGTCTTTGGGACAAGCTTTATTAACATCAGTGAAGTCAATACAAAGTCTCCATTTCCCGTTAGCTTTGCGCACAACAACAGGATTGGCCAACCACGTGGGATGGAGCACTCCTCTGACAAGGCCTGCTGCTTCCAACTTCTTGATTTCTTCTGTGATGAATTCTTGGCGCTCCACTGCCTGCTTCCTAACTCTCTGCTTGACGGGCCGCGCATGAGGACAAACGGCAAGGTGGTGCTCAATTACTTTCCTGGGAACACCGGGGATATCAGACGGTTGCCACGCAAACACGTCGACATTCGCCCGCAGGAAAGCAACGAGCGTGCTTTCCTATTTGGGGTCAAGAGTGGCACTGATGGTGAAGGTACCACTAGCGCCGTCCTCCTTGGCGGACACCTTCTTGGTCTCAGGCGGAGCTGCCATTGCCTTCTTACACTTGCCAGTGGAGCTCGATGGTGCGTCCTCGACGGCAGCGCAGCACTCCGAAGAGGTGCGCTTGCCGGAGTGGGCATCAGAGCTCTTGCCGGACTTGGTCTTCTTCTTCCCCCCGGGAGCTTCAGCGGCAAGTGTCTCGTGTTCTGCTACGGCTGCTGCTTCCCAGTAAATCTTGTCGGCACAGATAAGAGCATCCTTCTTGTCGCCAGGGACAGAGATGACACTTATCGGGCCTGGCATTTTCAGTACGTTATACGCATAGTGAGAGGCTGCCATGAACTTGGCGAGTGCCGGACGACCAAGGATTCCATTGTAAGGTAATGGAAAATCAGCAACATCAAACGTGACCCTCTCAGTCCTGAAGTTCAGCTCGCTGCCAAATGTTACCGGCAACATGATCTTTCCCTTCGGCTTGCTCCTTCCCGGGTTGATTCCTTGAAATGTACCGGTCTCTTCGAGCTCGCTGTTAGGGATCTGGAGTTTCTGGAGCACCGCGGAGGAGATCAGGTTCAAGCCGGCCCCGCCGTCAACTAGCATCTTAGTGACCTTGAGGTTGCGGATTGTTGGTGAAACCAACATCGGCAAGCACCCGATCGCAGTTATGCGACCAGGGTGGTCCTCAATATCAAAGATGATAGGCGTGCTGGACCATTTCAGAGGCTTGCGTGACTCAACGGGTGGTTCTGCTGCATTAACTTCCCGCACCCACTGCTTGAGCTGGCGGTGCGAGGTATGCAGAGAAGCACCACTGTCAACGCACACGACCTCTGTCGCTTTCTGGAACTCCTGCTCATCAGCCTCCTCATCATCCATGTTTTCATCGTCGTCATAATATTCATCCTTGTCGCCGCCGCGAGGAGGTCTGTCTCCTTGCCGCTGCTTGGCTTTGCCGCGGCGTCCTCCTCGGCCGGGACGTTTCTTGCCGGATCCCCCAGCACCTTCCTGGGCCTTCTCTTTGTCGCGCAGCTCGTATTCAGCTTTCTGTTGCTCAACAAGCTGCTCGACTTTTCTGCAGCTCTGGAGATCATGGCCCTTGGTGCGGTGGATCTTGCAATACTGCTTGTTGGTGCTGTCCTGTTTGTCGGCGACCGCCACCTCTGCGGCAACCTCCTTGCCGGAGTCACCAGCGTTGGTTTTCTTGGCGCCGCCACCGTTGCCGGACTGCTCAACAACTAGCACCTCTTTGCCTTTCCTCCTCCTGTTGCTCCGCCGCCGGTTTTTCCTTGCCGGGGCAGCATCTTCACTGTCAGATCCTCCCGCTCCGACATTCTCTCCGGGAAGTCTCCTCCCTTCTTCAGCACGCTCACACTTGTCGGCCAGTGCATATAACTCACTGACGTCCCTGATCTTGCACATCGCCATTTCCTCCCGCATCCTGCGGTTTCGCACGTTCTGATGGGACGCGCTGATCACCGCGGCAGGGTGGACGTCTGGGATGTTGTGCTGCACACTACTGAATCTCTGAATGTACTTGCGCAGGGGCTCTCCTTCCTTCTGGGCGAGCAGATGAAGATCACTCTGCTGGCCATGAGGCTTGTGTCCACCTGTGAAGGCGCCGACAAACTGATGGCACAGACCAGCCCAAGAGGATATGGAGTTGTCCGGCAAGTGCATGAGCCAGGATCTGACGTTGGGCTTGAGTACCAGCAGGAAGTAGTTGGCAAGGATCTTGTCATCCCGTCCCCCGGCAGCCTGCACCGCAATGGTGTAAATGGTGAGGAACTCCGACGGATGCGTCTTGCCGTCGTACTTCTCCGGTACGTCTGGCTTGAAGTTCTTCGTGCTGGGCCACTGGACTTGCCGCAGCTCACGAGTGAACGCAGGGCAACCTACCGCGTACGGCAGATCGCCTGGTTCCCCTGGCGCATGCATATCAACAGAGTGCCCAGCGCGCTTGTCGGATTGACGTCGCGCTTCTCTTCGGCGCTCGATGCGAGTTCGAGCGTCTTCTTGTTGTCTATCATGAAGAACTTGGCGCTGATCGCGACGAGCCCGTGGATCCGACGATGCGGTGGAGTCGCTGTCGAGGTGGATCCGGCGAGTCGGCAATCTTGGCCTTCGGGGTGGTGATTGCATGGTAGTTGCACCTCCACCCGTTTCGTCGCCACCGGCTCACGTTCGGCAACCCTGCCGCGGCGGCGACGTGCTCAGCCGCTGTGGAGTGTCACCGTTGGCGTAGCCGATGAGACTCTGAATGGTGGCCCTCCATTCATCGATCTTGTCCGTCGTCGGAGGGTAATCTAGGAGCAGTTGAGCTCGTGCCAAAGCCTCTACTGGAGTGGTGGGTGGCAGTGGCGGACGGCACGAGGAGCGGGACATGCTCGAACTTCTAACTATGTTAGAAGGAGCAGTATCCTGTCCAGGCGACCGTGCCCCGCTCGTGCCAGCACGCTGGCGTGCATGCTGGTCTTGAGCGCCCCGAAATTCACTAGCTTGGTCTTGGCCTACCATGCGTATGGCACTGCGAGTGCCATGACGCTGTTGGTCTTGCGCCTCCTGAGAGTGGCGTAGAACATGTGCAGTCGCCGAGGTTTGTGCAGCCTTGTCCTTGGACTTGGTAGCATCATAAGCTCCTTCGTCGACGTCAATTCTTCCGTTGGCGTCCATTCCACCACCCGTTTGCTCCAACGGTGGTGGAAGTGAAGTGGACGGAGCGGCTGCCGCCAAAGTCTTCTTATTCGGTGGCATGTTGATGAAGGGAATGAAGATCTAACTCGTGTGAACGCCGGATCAGGTTCACACAATCTCGACGCCCCCTACCTGGCGCGCCAAAGATGTCGGGGAAACTGATCCACGAACACCTATGGGGCCGGCAGACCGGGCCCCTTTCGGTTCGGCGGGGGGCGGAGGTCGCACGAAGAGCAGATCGAGGTGAAACACACGAGCAGTTTACCCAGCTTCGGAGCTCTCCGGAGAGATAACACTCCTACTGCTGCATGTCTGGTTCTATTGTGTTCTTGCTCCAAAGGGAGAGCGTAGTGTTTTCTGGCTTGCGAATGAGTCGAACCTACCGAACTCCCGAACCCCCTCTACGTTGCGCATGGGCCTCCTTTTATACGCTAAAGGGGTCATCGACAGGTGGCAACGCAGAGAAGGGTACAAATGTAAAAAGTGAGGTGGTTGGTACAGTTACTTGTACAGTGCACCCTACCTAACCCTGACGGTAGGGGACAAGGGCATTAAAAGCCCGTCTGAGTCGCCCAAACAGTGCAGAAAAAGACCGTTAGGGGCGCCACCGTTCGCCACGATGACGATCTTGTCAGCTTTGCATGCCACTGCGCACCGCTGGTTGCACAGCCTCCCGCCACACGCACCTGGAGAGGCCCCCAGAGCGACATGTTGGTGGATGCGCTGGAGCGTGAGCACAGAGTGGCCGCCTGCCGCGGCAAGCACCTTGCCGCTGCTGTTATCTTGTCGGGTCCGGAAGCTTGTCGCTCACCGTGCCTCGAAGTACCTTGGTTGGTCTTCCCGGCAAGCTCCTCTTGCCGGGGCCTTGTTGCCTTGCCGGAGCGCGTGGCGCGTCACGGCAAGTTCCCTGGAGTGCCTTGGTCGGCCTTCCCGGCAAGCTCCTCTTGCCGGGGCCTTGTCTCCTGAGCTTAAATACTTTGTTCTTGAATGGCTCCAAGGGAGCCACGGAGGATCTTGGCGCTCGCCCGGCAAGCCTTGCCGCGGGGTGCTGCAACTGCCCGTGCACAAGTTCGGGATACTAGGATACCCCTATTCTAGTACACCGACACTCAAGTTATGTTGATTTCCGGAGTGCAAGTGCCTTCGTATTTTTTAAGTTAAATGTTCGCCCCTGGTAACTTGAATTCGTGGATCAGCCACTGCACACAAATCATACAAGAATGCCAGTAAGAATTAAATGAAATGTGGGGACTTACGCTAGCTCGTTGTACAGGCTCATTGCAGCTCTGCTTGCGCTTGGGATGTTCCATATACAAGTCCATGTTACCACTTGCTTGGATGTGTAGGCCTTGTGCTCCTTGCATCCCCCTCTGTGTTTTTGACATGCGAATGGTTGATCAAATAAGAGGAATCGGCCTTGATGTTGTACCGGAGGACAGATACTTACAAGGTTATACGGGTGTGCGGGATGTGTACCAGATCCCGTAGCGCTGTCATGCTTCGCTAAAAAATTGATTTGCTTGTTTCAGATGATATCTCCAGAAGAAATAAGAGTTAAAGTTAGAGTTGCATAGGCGTGTAAGCTAAGAGAGCAGTGAAAGGATATCCAAACATCGTCGAAACAGTGCACAAGGGAGTGATGTGTGGATACCTAGTTCGGGCCGACGTTTGGGCATGCTCGCCTAGCTAGAGTGCGGGTCACTTCAGAGTCGTTGAGGGTGATGCGCTGGCGTTGGTTGGCCGCGCACGGATGCAGATCTTGAGTGGCAGCGGAGCGCTACGACGCGGTGGAAGAGACCGTTGGTAAAGCCCCAACGGCCTCGGGGGGCGGAGGTGCGACGATGTGCTTGGTGAAGTAGCCCCGGTGAGCTGGGAGACAGCGTCGGTGAAGCGCACCTGTTGCGGTGGAACTCGGTGTCTGTGAGGCACGTCGGTTGCGGCGGCCGATGTTGTCGGTGGACCACCCGGTGCGGTGGACGAGGGCGTAGATGAGGTAGCTCCGGTGCGGTGGTGAAGCGCGACCGTCGTCTTCGTCGTTGTCATCCGACACAGAGGTGGGGAACGGTGTGGAAAGAGACGAGACGAGGGGTGATTCAAGGGTTGGCAGCGAATTAGGGATTTGAGCAATCTGGGCGTAGAAGGGCGCGATGGAGAAGAGAGATTTTGCAGGGCTGGAATTGGGGCCGCCAGATATTTCAATCCGAAACGTGGAAGCGTGAACTTATATTGTCGTCGTCCTTTTTTTGGGGTGAGGGGGGTAGGTGGCTGGGTGCTATGCGTCCGTCTAACACACGCGACCACCCCGACAGGACTAAGCTTCGGTGCCTTAAGGCACCTGCCTTTGTGTCCTTGACATGTGGGCCCAACAGGTGGCTGGCCCACATGTCAGTGACCCAAAGGTAGTTGCCTTTAAGGCACCGAAGCAATGTCCACCCCAACACGACCCTGGTCTTCCTGGTGCGCCTACATTTGAGAATGCAAATGAATCTTCTTTCATTTGCAAACGAATCTGTATGTATTACCATGCCCGTGTTTTCCTTGCAATAATTAGTCATTCGAAACGAGATACTCCATCCAATCACTTTTGTAAGTCGTTTCAGACAACTTAAAATGAACTGTTTTGCCCATTGTCTAAAATGTCTTCAAGGTCTTATAAAAGTGAATAGAGGGAGTACTATAAATTAATTAATGAGGAGTTATTTGAAAAAAAATCGAAACGGTACCGACGCTAACGTGGATTAGAATGTGTGTCACATAATTAGTTATTTGAATTAGAGTGTGTGTCACGTAGTTAGTTATTTGAATTAGAGTGTGTGTGTCCAATTCTAACGTGGATCTTGCATTTCACTGTATCCACGCTACTTTTTTAATACAAATTCATATGTATATGATGAACACCATGGTAGTGAGAAAACTTTTGGATGGATTCAAACATATGACCTACAAAATAGCACAACAAACTGAGTCAATGTCAACTTTTCAAAACTTAGTATGGCACAAATTCGAAATAATTACCCGTATGCCTGGTCCTCGGTTCAAATCTTACAATGTACACCGAATTGAAACATCGATATTAAGTCTCGTACTATGTACATTCAAATGTTGTTTTTAG
>NC_041390.1:94668477-94742070 GCF_002162155.2 Triticum dicoccoides
CCCCAACCTCTCGTGCACACGCACGCACGTTGTATATCTAGGTCACTCCGTCGAGACTATCTCACTCTTTCTTCCGCACGGCGGGCCACACTTGCTCAATATCGCTCTATTTATCTGAGTTTTGTTTAACCTCGTTTTCTTTCACACACAAATGATATATCTCCCTGTTCGGGCCTCGATCTACACACTCTATACTCTCTCACGCAGATTGTCTATCTAGGTCAGTCCATCCAAGCCGCCGCCACTCTTTCAACCTCATGGTGGGCCACGCTCACTCAATCTCTCTCTCTCTCTCTCCGTATGTCTCGATTGACCTCGCTCTTTCTCGGACAAAAACGATATATCACCATGTTTGAGCCCAGTTCGACCTATTCACATTGTATACTCTCTCACGCACATCGTCTATCTAGGTCACTCTCTCCAACCCATCTCACTCTTTCGATCGCACGACGACCCTTTGTGATCGGTTAACCTTGCTTCCTCCCATGCACAAAATATATCTACACGTATGTGACTGGATCATCTCTCAAGCTCTATCTTATAGCCCTCACCCTTGCCAAAAAGCTCAATCAGACAATATCTCTCCAGAGCATATATATTTGTTCAATAAATGTCGGACCACACTCACTTTGTCTCTCTATCTATATGTCTCTCGATTGACCTCGCTTTCTCACACCGTATCTTCCACGCGTTGAAGCTACTACCTCTCCATCCCTCGCAAAGCCGAAGCTATTTACATTGCGAGGGGCACTCCAACCTTGGATTAATTTGTGTAGGCATTTATTCCGGTCGGTTTAGATTATATTTTCGTAGCATTGGACCCACAACTACTCCAAACACTGTTGTAACCCACGCAACTCCCCTAGTTGATTTCCCTCTGGCTCGGTCATCGCTCTCTCGCACATCCTTTCTGGCCTTCAACGTCGCACCATGGTATTATTGAAAAAACTATGTTGTTCTCTTTAATTATTATAAATAAGCTACAAAACTACACACCGATAGTCCACTTGGAATGGAACAAATTTTGACCCACAAATTAAAGTGCTACAAAGTACATACCAAGGGACCCACATGTCATGAAACAAATTTGGACCCATATACAAATTAAAAAATAAAGGACAAGGATCGAACATGCGACCGGGCCTTCAAGCCGCACATCAATAGGCAACATACGTAGAATAGCATTGTTTGTTGTACCCCCTTTGTTAACATAATGTTTTTATATTACCACAGTCTAATTAATGGATAACTTGTAATATTATTTTTAGTACTATTCACCTTCACTTACTGGTGGGTTCCATGTGTGCTCTCTCTCTCCTCCCCTTCTGTGTTTAGACGCACGGGAAACAGGAAGAACTCGCGGGCGATGTTGCCGTTGACCATATCTGGACGCGTTCACAAGTCACGGCACCAGTTTCACGTACTAGCAGCACTAGTTAGTGTGTACGTGCAATGCACTTTAATTTGGAAGTATATTAACTGCATGCGCATATTAACTACTAGGATATTATTTGTGTGTTGTCATGTGATTAGCATTATTTTTGGCATGAAATTAACTGCACGCTAAACGTGTTGAGCGCTCGACATTGAAGCAGTCCAGGTCGTTGGATGACAAGGAATACATGTGGCTTGATGACGTTTTATATTTAATTTGATACGGTTCTAGCAGAACATTCAATCGATCAAACCATACATTTCGTTCAGTCTGACTCCGACTTTAAATTATACGACTATCGATATAAAATAAATGTAAATGATAAACGTTCGGATTTTAAGCATGGCAATCCGAACGTTTTTCATGGCAAATTTAGATTATGCGGCGGCGGCGGGGGCGTCTTGCGGTGGGAAGCGGCTCCTCTACCGTGCTCTGTGTGTCGTCGGGCCACTGACCGATGGCGACGGCGGCGTCTTGCGCCGTTGTTGGTGTACTCCTGGACATTGGCCTAGCTTCAAGGAAGGCCAAAATGTTCTGGACTTCGGAGTGAGTCAACTGGCGGGAGGAGGCGACTGGCGTTGGTGCAAGGAAGCGGTCGACGACGGCCATCCATGTCGCTGAGCGGGGCACTGGCACCCGCGCGGGGACATGCGCTGTTAACGGCGCGGCGGAGACATTCATGTGCACGGGCACCAGCACGGGCGTGCGCGTCAGTGCACACGCAGGCGCATGCGCTAGCAGGTGCACGGGCGTGTGAAAGTCGGCAGGGACCTCGTGGAACCCCGTGGGATCAAGCTCGGTGACAATGTGCGGCTCCCAGCCCATCAATGCCACGGGGATGGGCGCTGGCGCAGTCGGGGCGACAGGAGCCGGAACGGGAGTGGGGACAGGCGCGGCGTCTTCCCGCAAGGCCAGTTCAAGCTCGTCCCAAAGTGCCTTATGTTCTTGAGACTCCGGCTGGATGCCTTCCTCGGGAAACTGGAACACTAAGGGCAGACCATCGTGATGCGGCATGGTGTACGTTTAGGTCAGGCTAGTTGGAGGTAGATAATAGGAGAATCGGAGAGGAAGAGAGAGGATTGTAGCGATACCGGGTAGTGCGGGGTTGATTTTAAACTGCGGCGCCGGCAACATTAAAAGTGGGAGTAGTTGGGACGACAGTGGGTGACGGAGCCTGGTCAAAGGGCTCGCCTCCCGGTGAGCCTGCACAACGGTCTGCTCGCACGCCTCCCTGACAGCTAGTGCAGCGGTCTGCTCGCACGCCTCCCGTCGACTCACATGCTTGCTCGGACGGCACCTGCCGATGAGAAGTAGGGACTCGTGGCGGCACGTAAACGCCCACAGTTTCAATAGTGAAAGCATTCGCCTTAACGTGACAGGTCTTTGTTCCAAAATACCTTGGCTCTTCATTTGTGCAACTTGTCATAAGCAGCTTGTCTCAAATTGAAGAAAAAACTTACGAAGTAATATTTGTGCCATATCACGTGACCATGCTTAGTTTCAAGAATTTATGCTCACTTCTGGATTTTCTGAAATTTAAGATCCAGGATTCGAAACAATATCATAACCTGCATCATGCAATAAATTTTCAAGCCGTACATGTGTCCTATTGTATTTCTTAAGAAAGGATTTGGTCAAACATTTTGCTTAGTTAGACTTAAGACAAGTTATATATGCAGAGTAAAAGGATAATCCCTCTGTACCAGTGCATTGCCTGATATATTAACTCAAGTACTAGGCACGAACAAACAGGCTCAATTCTGTGCTCATCCTGGTGTAGTAGTAGTAGTAGTAGGCAATGCAGTTGACGGGTGACCTTGACGAGCGGCGACCGAGGGAATTGAACCGTGCTCGACATGGTAGGCAACGTTGTCTAGTTACTAAAGCATCCCTCCATTGTTCATTGGTAGTCATTATGGACCGGGGACATGAGGGGAATTTCCTAGGGCTGGAATTCTGACCGCCAGATATTTCGACTTGAAACACTGAGGCTCGACTGGTTGGGGTTGCCTAATGTGCGTACCACGCACGCCACCGAAGGACACGAGCCCAATTTTTTTAAGGATCAACACGAGCCAAGGTCTGGCTAGTACACCTTTGGGTCCTACCATTCGAGAATACGAAAGGAACCTTTTAAATTTCTGAATGAATCTATGTGTATTACAATACCCGTATTTTCCTTCTAAACACTAATCTCAACGTGGTAATTGATTTATGACAAGTTGTTGAATTAGAGTGAGTTTGTGATATAGTGATCTCAATGTGGAATTCACATTTCATGGTATCCCTAGTAAGTTCCAATGCAAATTCAAATTTAAAAGATGAACAATATGGAGGTGAGAAAACTTTGTATGTATCAAGCATATGACCACACACACACACACAGAGACACACATGCACGAATACAACAACAATCCAATAAGTATAGTGCATCTATTTTTCCAAACCATGCATGTATGACACGAATTCAAAAATACTCCTTCTATTCCTAAATATTAGTCTTTTAGAGAGTTCAACAAGTGACTACATACGGAGCAAAGTGAGTGAATCTAGATGCTAAAATATGTCTATATACATCTGTATGTGCCAGTCCATTTGAAGCCTCTAAAAAGACTAATATTTAGGAACGAAGGGAGTAAAATGTAAGACATCCATGGTCCTCAGTTCAATATTTAAAATGAACATGAAACTAAAACATGAATATTAAGTCTAGTACTATAGTACATGCAAATGTTGTGTTTAGGCGGAGCTATGATTGTCGGGGGTCAACCCCTCGACCTTAGATAAAATTGTGGAGCTCTATTTAGGGTTGTTTAGATTATATTTGTCCCCACCCTCCCAACCACCGATTGGTTGTGCACCCCCCACCCCTCCTCCCCGGGAGAATATCATGTGCCCCCATACCTTAGATGCTATATGCCGATATGAGTTGCTTGGAGCTTGTAGATCTGAGATATAGCAGCTCACATGATGTGTCTTAATATTTTTGCAGGAAACCTTGATGAGTTTGAGAATTGCACACAATTTATACAAAAACTACTTAGATGCCCTTTGATCCCATATCCCACGACCTCGAAGCTCGTATCACCGTAGCATCTAAGATGAAGGAGGACATCATATTCTCCTGTATGTAAGAATATCATGTGCTACCACACCTTAGATGCTTTGGTGATACAAGCTCTTCGGAGGGTTGGATTTGTGACCCAACACCTCCTCGGTGGTTTGAATGGTTTTTTGCAGAAAAGCCCCAAAAGAGTTCGGCCGCTGCTTACAAGCACAAAGACTGCTCAGATGCCATTGGATCTCAGATCAAACAACCTCCAAGCTCGTATCACCGTAGCATCCAAGCTACGATAGCACCTTATGTTTTCCCGCACGGGAGAGTATGAGGTGCTCCCGCACCGTAGATTCTATGGTGATACGAGTTCACTGAGATCTAACGGCCCACAGTAGGAGGTTTGGATGTTTTTGCAATATACGACTGATAGAGTTTGGGAAATGCGCAGAAAGTACAAGTACTACACATGTGCCATCTGATCACTGATCATACGACCTAGATGCTCATATCACCGTAGCGGGTAATTAATCTACGGGGAGCACCTAATATGAGCACCGGGGAGCCGTTGGATCGAAGATGCAGCGGCACACACGAGGCCTGAATGTTTTATTTGCAAAAAAACCTTTGGAGAGTTCGGAAATTGCGCATAATTACAAAGACTACTCCCAAGCCATTGGATCTCACTTCCAACGGTGTAAAAACTCGTATCACCATAGTATCTAAGCTGCGGGGTGGATGTGATATTCTATGCCGCTGTCATTTTTGTTCGTAAACTTGCAAAATACGTGTAACTCGTGTCGTTACTTGTCTAACCGCACAAAGTGTTTGTTCAAAAAACTATCCTACACTGAAATATCGGAACAACACACGGGGGTCCCACTTGTCATTAATCAAATTTGGACCTAAAACTAACAAATCTGAAAGACGAGATTCGAACTGGCAACCTGGACTACAAAGCGTAAGTCGATAGCTTGAAAAAATGAACGGTTGTTGGCTTTGTCCCATAACTTGATTTTATACAGTACTTGCGTTGAATAGAGTAGAGGGAGTGCCTCGTCAACACGTGCATGACCGTTGTCTCACTTACTGGTGGGTCCCAGGTCTGCGATCTCAATCTCTCTTCTCTCCATCATCTAACCTTTGCACGGGCACACACGAAGAGCGGCGCTAGCTTGCTGTGGTGTTATTACAACTAAAAAAAAGCTTGGAAAATAGAAGAATCGCCTAGAACAAGAGATGTTGTGGCTTGTCGAGACGGAGCTAACCACATCTATCCTCCGTGCCATGTTTGCATGATGAAGCTGTGTGGCTAGTGGGGTGTTTTCGACGGACTGGCCGGGTCCCGAGGTCGAACCATAGATACTACGTCTGATACAGTATATTTTACACGCACATTTTTCCTCTGTGCCGAGACGTGGCAGACCCTACCTCGCGGTTTCGGGGTCCTCCCGGGTGGTGCACGCATATATTCTTCCTAACGTGGGACGCCCTACCGCGTGTTTTCTGGGTCCTCCTCGGTCATAGCGCCGAAGCAAGTAAATGAGTCGTCAAATCACGAAAGACCACCTTTCCCACCGAGTACATCAGTGTAGCACAGTGGCTGGCTAGTTGGGCTAGTTCGACCGATTAGCTAGGGCGCCGCCACATTTGTTTTTTCACCCCTTTTTTTATCTACTTGCCGGCAGGTAAATTTAAATATCCATCGTGGCATTGCTCTGGTGTTTGGGTGCGGCAGGATTTTTAATTTTTTGATTGACGGGAGTAGGCGCGGCAGGATTTTTAATTTTTTGATTGACGGGAGCAGGCGTGGCAGCAATTAGTCACGATAACTCCGCCTGTAAAAACCCAGTGCTCCCTGATGTGAGAATTCATCGACTGGTGTTTTACCGTGGTGAAACAGAAAGATTCCCCGCTCCCTCCGCCTTCCCGTAGATTGCATTGCCTTTCAGCCGTTTTGCCCCCTTTGCTTCCTCTCCCCATTGCTTCTACCTGGTGCCATGGCGGCGCAGTAGATCACAGAGTCCGAGGTGAGGCGCGTGACACAGGAGCTCCATGCCAAGGATGCGGAGCTCAGGGCCAAGGACGTGGAGCTCCGTGAGCTCAAGGAGGAGAGGAGTGCCATGCTCCTCCATTATGTGCGGGAGTTCACGGAGCGTCAAAAGCGGCAGGCGTCCACCATAAAGATGCTCGAGGCATCGATGGCGTTGCTGCAGAAAGTGGGAGATACGATAGGCCATCAGGGGAGCCGGCTGGAGCGCGAGGGAGCCGATCGTGACGAGGTACAGGATCGCCTCAGCCACTTGGTGAACCAAGTTGTCACGCACGTGTTGCGGCTGCGTGATGCCTACCGTCATGCCAGCGCGATGATGCCGGCCGTCGGGCTAAACCTGTTCGACCACCCAGTCGACTTCAACGAGCTGCGGCTTCCTGACCTGGTCTCCTTCTTCACCTATATCTCCGAGGAGCTGAGCCGTCTCCGCGCGGTGGTGGGGGCTGAGCTAGACAAGGAGGGGTTGCGGGCCGCCATCACCGTTGCCGGGCGAATCCTTTCAGGGCTCTGTCACCGGAATCCATTCGTGCCATTGGACGCCGTCTTTGACGAGCTGGCACCCGTCGACCGGGAGCGGGCTCTACGGGCGGTTGCACCCTGCATCACCAACGTCGTGCGCCTCGAGAAGCAGAGGGACTTCGGTGGTGTTTAGGCGCCCTCTGGATGGGCATGTCAATGTCTCGGCGCAACATGACCGTTGGATCAAACTCAGACGGTGTAGATCAGTCACTGTAGCACAAAGCGTGTGGGTGTGTTTGGTTGCATTCTCATCTCAATATAGTTGTTTCCTCTTCGTGTATTTTTGTCAACCTACTAGTGTGGACTCATGCACCCTTCATGCACTCTGCTAAACACCCAAAAGTGGGTTGAGAAGGGAACTTTTGCTCCCATCCCGTGCACCCTTCATACACCCTGCCTAACACTATTCGTGCTTCATATGGTTCATGTTTCATGGAGTACTATAGCACCGTACTCTCCGTGCGCTGTGGACCTAGTTCTGTTAACATTGACCTCACCGTTCATTCTCGACCGGATAGTTGAAAAAGTGGTACTATGTTACATATAGGAGTAGTTGACATGCGCACAACATCATTTGTTATCGTCATATCTTACTACACTAGCAACAAGATTGTGTAGTACTAACGTATGAACCACTGCACATGTATAGTAGTAGGAGCACTGTGTATGTTCAAGTGGCTGCCGTGTTTCGCACTCCTCCGTCATAAGAGTGGAAATGCTTGTTGTAATCATTTTTTTCTTCAGAAAAATAGTGGACACACTCTACCGTGCGGACCCTCCTCCAGCCATGCACTAAATTACTCACTTTTGTCGACGTGTGGGACAGCCAGCACCTGGGTCCACCAGCCATGCACTAAATTACTCCGTAGTAGAGTGACGGCAGACTACCCCGATCGAACCGCCGCAGTAATGCCCAATGAGCCATCAAATCACAGAACTCCCTCCTTTCCAGCAGTAAGTTGGACGGACGAAGCAACCATCATTTCACTCTTCTCTCTCAGCTTCCTCTCTTGAAGAAAACCCCCACTCGCTTCGCTTCTCCCTCATCTCATTCCTCCTTTCACTCTTCTCTCTCAGCTTCCTCTCTTGGATGGACACCGGAGCACCGGCCGATGTGATGTCTATGGCTCTGGCCAAAACCGTCGAGGCTCATGGTACGAAGAAGCGCAAGCACCCCGCCGAGACTACCGTAGACAAGCTCAAAGCCATTGCCCTGTCCAAGCCCCCCTCTTCGGGATCCCTCATTAAGCACGTCCAGCTAATGTCTCTTGTTGAAGATCTTTTTCTCGATCTTGATCATATTTTTTCATCTAACACACAGTACTAGTACTGGTAGTACAACTTTTTGGGTGATCTTGCATGTGAATTTAGTTTGCCAAATGACGGTTCTAAATTCCTCTTTTAACCAAAATATGCGAGAGGTTGACACTGATTTCTAATAGATTACTTTCAACTACTCCCTCTGTCCCAAATTTTTTGTCTTAGATTTGTCTAGATACGGATGTATCTAATACTAAAATGTGACTTGATACATCCATATCTAGACAAATCTACGACAAGAATTTTGGGACGGAGGGAGTACTTTATGAACATCAATGCTATCTTTTAAGAGGGTATATTTGCCTCAGTAACTTGTGTTATGGATATTGCCCCCTCTACTCTCATGCCTTTGAAGACATGTTCTAGTGTCTTTGTTCACTCATTTCTGTGCGTATATGTAGTCATATATGGAGTATAATATCAAAAATCATCTTATATTTCTGAATGGAGGTAGTAATAAAATATGGTTTCTGTTTGAATTAGAACCAGGTCCGCGGTGGAGATGAAGTTCTCAAAGTCATGCCGTGTGAACTTGAAGACCTGATGATGAGTTCTACTGCTGAACTATCCAGCTGCTGTGTCCTTGTCGCCACGTGTCCTGAACTAGTGTTTTCTTGTAGCATTGTTGTCAGGCGTGTTCTCGAGGCTGTACTTGACTACAACAATTTCCTGGATGTGCCTTCGATTACGAAGGGTGTGGTTCTTGTAAAGCTTCCCAACAAATCTGATGCAACCTGTCTTCATCATCATGTTTATGAGTGGAAAGACCACTCTGTTAGGTTGTCCAAGGTTGACAAGATGGTGATGGTGCATGTAGACATCTCACACGAAGTCCATGGCCTAGTCAGTTATGCGGGGTTCATCCCGTAGGTCGGTGGCAAGAAATAGTCTGCAGAGTTTAGTTAGTGCAGCTTTGCTTGTCTGTAGTAAGTACTATTGTTCGGTACTTGATTTGTGTTTGTGAACCCTGTATTATTTATTAGTACTACCGCTTTTGGTGTGTGGTCAGTCTTGAGAACGATCTATGTTAATGTCCGACCACTCAATTCAGTCTGTATATTTTGAAGTATCCAGATCATATTTTTTGTGAGGACGGTTTAAAAATTATGGTTACACTCCAATATGTGTATGCATTGCCGGGTTTATCACACCCACGAGGATTTCCAATCCCATGGATGTTCGGTCCATACGATTTGTCACGACCTTTGGATTGTCCTGCTTGTGGGAGTAGGCGGGGCCCCTGCATGCCACGCGTAGTTGGACGATCAATCTTCTGTTTAGTACTTCAACATAGTGATTTCCTAGTAAGGATTCACTCGTGTCATATCAAGTAAATCTTGTTGTTTTACTGTCTAAATCTTATTGATTAATGTCATGTTTTCTTTCTTTTCCTGCAATTTTACGATCCAGGTTTTGCCATGTGACATTCATCACAGAATAAACCGTTTGGTTTGCTCTACAATGGCTATTTTTACAGGTTTCACTTCTTATGTCGTGTCAATAACGAAGGCACTATCCATCACTTATATTACTGGAAAAAATTGGATCAGTCTGTTGTCTGAGTACAAGCTGAATCCCTATGATGAACTGCAGTTTGGTTTAACAAAAATGCCACAATTAGTCCTTCTCGCGTCCAAAAGAAATGAAGAAAAAAACTGGATCACGGTCACGGATCCTAGTCAAGTTAGAAAGCTGATCATAGCAGACCAGACATGATCGCTGATGTCTCGCATAGATCGAGCACCGGCAGTTCCTCTAGCACTGACAGCGGAAGCAGCTCAGTCTGATCTAGCTGAGGATTGGGCACCGACCGCGTCAGCGGATCAGTCTGATCTACAGGAGGATCGGGCATCGACACCGACACCTGCTCCGACACCGGCACCAGCTCTACAAGGAGCACCATCTTCGGCAGCGGCAGCGGCTTCGGCACCTGCACCAACACTTGAACTTGCATCTGCTCCAGCCCGTGAAGTTGCACCGGCAACAGACTGGGCTGCAGTTCGCACTTCATATACCAAAGTCCTTACAAAAACCGACATTTCCACCTTCTTGGTAAGCATTGGCCGCCCAAGTGCTTCGTTCTTTTTTTCTTTCCATGTGTGTTTCACATGATTCACTGTGTTGATCTAACTGTTTGGGTATGTCTTCTTGTTTGCAAATAGAGAATTCCTAGAGCAACGAGGGAGTCGTTCAACAATCCGGGCGACCACGGCCAAGTTTCTCTTACCATGCGCAGCCTTGGTGTGAATGAACCTGCTCAATAACCGTAAGCACAAAGGATGGTCACATGATGATTGATGCTAAAGGATGGTCAAGGTTCAAATCTAAATAATATCTTGCGGTAGGGGATGATGTCAAAATCGAACTTTCTCGGCAAGGAGAGCTGGTCCAAATCAACTTTGAAATTCTTCAGTAGCAGCACGCAACTGCTGAACTGATTTATCCTCCGAGGGATTTTGATATAATAATCTGGCATGGTGAAACAAGTGTCCTGTGTGTATAAGTAGTACGACAGTATTATTTATCACATGGTATATCGTTGATAGAATTGCAACTCTGATTACTGGTTAGGAACTATCGTTCGATTTCATTCCAACAGCTGCCATGCTTTATTCAATTTTGTGTATTCGCCTTGCGACAACACCTAAAACTAGTGCACTTGCACGGGCTAGTGGTTTAATAATTTTAATATTCTTGGTACTTTCCATATATCATGTTGAAATGCCCTTTTGCCTTTTTTGAACATGTTTACCACAAATATAGTTCAACCATTTGATCTAAATAACTATTGAACAATTATGTTTTTGTTGTTCAAATAGTTTCCGGAACTGTATTAAATAGTGATTGGTACTTAATTAACTCTCCCCTAATGCCAATTTATGTTAGCCATCATAGCATAGTAATGCAAAAAATAACTGGATTAGATGGATTGACATATCTTTTGTCATTTTTATTTTCCATTGATCATAAGAATTTATTAAGTATGCAATTAAGAATATGTCATTCATGTATTTGACCTATCACGTTAAAGTGGACATGTTCGTCAATCAATGCAGTCGCCAGGGCTACAAAATCCTTTTTGAAGAAAAAATCTGATTGATTTTAGTTGAACTTTGAGATTTATCAAAAAACAGGTTGTTGCCTTTTTACCAGTTCGACTTTGGTAAAGGAAGAGCAAGTGGTTTATCTTAATGTGCTAGCCGCTACTTCATTTAGTAAAAAGAACTCAAAAGTAGTTTCCCTAATGCAAAAAGGACTTGCAAGTTCTGTAAAAAAAAGAACTGCCAATATTTATAGTATACACAATTTATTTGCCTCTTTATTATTTTCGTAGGTGACAACTGCATAATTAACCTTAAGTGACTAATTAAAAAATATCTGGAAAACATAGTCTAAAGCGCGATGAGTTAGGGCGGTTTCAACTCTAGAATATCGAGCCAGTATAGGAAAAGAATTCTCTTACAATCTACACCATAATAACTCACTCCCATCGGATGAACGACTCTAATTATCTGATTAATGTGGTAATTTCTAGGGAGTCCCATTCATACGCATGGGGCAGTTATGTAAATTTTTTTCTTTCAATCTATATTATGAAAAAAGTTCTCATTTTCTGAAATTAACCACTATACTGCTCATTTTTGTGAAGGATATACCTTCAGAAACACAGATAATTACATAGAATGTATGCATATATGTTAGATGGAATCATCATCTAATGCCACTCCTAATATTTTTTGATAACATAGTATCACATTATTTAATAAAGTTACTAAATGAAGACAAATCATGCGTGAAAAATGACCCTAATCATATGTTTGTTGGTCTCATTTGGGAACGATGTAGAACCGCCTAATACACTTCTGATTTTCTTATGCGTATGGTGCGACCTTTTATACATGTAACTATTTAAAATATGCTTAAACAACACAAATTCCTGACTGTTAAGCAATTTGTTTTCCATTTCCCCAAATATTTGGCATGTATGTTAATATATCTTGAATGATATATAATGCAATTTTTAGTCTTATAAACTTTAGAACAATAGAGTTTCTATGCAGCATCTTGTAATTAATGGTTGGCACATATAAAACGTGCTTGTAAACTTGTCCAAAGCATCAACTGTTTATATATCTTTTTTCAAAATGTCCAAGTGTATTGTAAAATTTTCCCGAAGAATAGTTTTGTAATATCATAACTATATAATTGTTTTTCAACATTTTTTAATATCAATCATCAAATTAAACTATTGTTTTATTGTTTGAAATTAAACTATTGTTAATGGTGACTATGCATGACGAAAATGTTTATAAATAATCTACTTAAACTATGATATTTTTTAAGCCCGTGGTAACTAATTGGACTTTTGTTGCTATGATGATGATGATCAAACATGTAGCAGTGTGCTGAACTTTCATAGCATAAAAAATAAGGCAAATTTGAGCCGGCCAGAAGGAGGCAAAAATGATTTACATGATTGACAAACCCTATAAACACAATGAACAGATGGACTCCCTAGAAACTATAGTAAATCATTCGAGGATGAAAGTGAAATAATATCGTATTGTATGTTAACAATGTAAAAGAAACATCACAATAGTGCCCTCGAAACTGCATAAAGAAATTATGTTTAGTTGTGGAAAAGGTTCCATCGAGCCAAGAAGAAAGGGAGGTATTTAGAAATCTCAGAATCAGTATCCATACAACACGATGCCTTTAATAGAAAATTAGTGTGCTACCTAAATGAAAATACTGGCATATGTCAGATGAGCTCCTCACTCACGTCTAAGATAACTAAGGAAATACAACCAATGTGATTTTCTAATTGTTATCTTTGGTTAAAGAAATCTTACTGGGGCACACAGGAGTAGAAGTACGTTGAGAATCTTATTATCTCATAATTACAGTGCTACATCAAGTTTGCTACGCGGAAGAGGAGCCTGCAACGGTAACATGTTCGTGCGTATCATCTCTAACTGGCGAAATTGG
The DNA here is from genome assembly GCF_002162155.2 of Triticum dicoccoides. Lineage (NCBI taxonomy): Eukaryota > Viridiplantae > Streptophyta > Magnoliopsida > Poales > Poaceae > Triticum > Triticum dicoccoides. The sequence continues at coordinate 94,681,849 of NC_041390.1, forward strand.
TAAAATCCACCTTACAATAATATCAATTATATTATCCCCCATGAAATTAAGAAAGGCATAAGAATTTATTGACATGATTCATGTGATGTAAGATCAAAAGGAAGGAGGAAACCAAGCTCTGCTTAAGGAACTATGTGTGGGCTAGGGCCATGAAAACAAAACTAAGTTTCCCCATTCAAAAACTAATAGTGGTACTAACAAAAACATATCAACGCATAATTGAGTTTATAACCATCTCCTAATCAAGCGGCAATTAGTCAATGCATCCCTACGAAACATTACCCAAAAGCCGTGCATTTTACATGCATATAGAAGGCAAAAGCAAATAATTAAAACTATTTCAGATGATGTATATGCATGCAGTTCAGTCCAAAAGCAAATATAGCTCCAGTCTATCAGCAAATAAATCAGAAAAAATAATGCAAACATTTCTTTCAGTAAAAAATATAAAAATACAGGTGCAATATAACAAACCTCTGGTTGCCGGAGCACTCCATGGTCGAGGTACCATTTATTCCGACATTGATCAAAATAAACTTTGAAATTTCAAAATCTAATCACTGTGCATATAGCATGCAAAAACCTTCAGGAATAAAATCAGTCATAGATGCAGGCTACATAAACCCGTAAATAATATGCATATACAGCTTTATCCTTGGGATAACTAAAACGTGATTGATTAAGATGGAGTCTGGACACAATACATATACATATGCCTTTCAACTCTTTCTTTTTTACATGGCCTTAATTTGTCGACAACTCATTCAAGTGGTAACCAAAGATACAAATCTGAGTTCTCTCTGGTTGTACTTGTAGAGTACACACACATACAGACTGGTTTGACTGAACCTGGAACGCCCCACTCTATGGCAAATAGTATTGTGACCTCTAGTGCGTGTACTTTATTGAGCTGATCAAAGGGATTAACTTCATATAGATGTATCTCCCCATGGAATCGATCCAGCAGCCTGTGCTTCTGTACATGCATGAATTTGGCCATATATTTTCGTCTCGTCCCAACACCAATCGGCTGCGAAGTAATCGAGCTAGCCTTGTACATTTGTATCGCCGGGACGCAGCACCTGGCTTTATCGTCTGCATGGCCTTTGTCGACAACTCCTTCAAGTGGTAACCAAAGATACACAACTGATTTCTCCCTCGTTGTACTTGTAGACTACGCACACGTACAGGCTGGTTTGACCGAACCAAACACGTCCGACTCCATGGCAAAAAAAATTGTGACCTCTTGTGCATGTACTTTACTGAGCGGAACAAAGGGATTAGCTGCATATACATGTGTCTTCCTGTGGAATCGATCCAATAACCTGCGCTTCTGTACATGCATGAATTAAGCCATATATTTTCGTCTCCTATCAACACCAATCGGCTAGAAAGTAATCAAGCTAGCCTTGTATGCCGAAAGCAGCACCTGGCTATATCGTCGAGGTTGGGCATGCTCCAACATTGGATTAATATTTGATACTGATCCCTGAAACATTGGTAATCAGCAAGCAAACTGGCTTATATTATCGAGCATGCGGAGGAGGTGTGTTTGGTTGTACCTTGTACGCCTACATAGCAACTCTGGGTGGAAAATCCATCGGCAATGGTAGACGCAACCTCAATTTATAGGAGAAAGAACCTGATCGAGATGAGGAAAACAGTTTGGATTGCATAAGATCTTTGGGCGCACCTGATCCATGCCCCAACCTACTTACTTCCGCTTGAGAGAGACGACCTGCAATTATTGTGGTAGGAAGAACTTGATCGAGATGAGAAAAACAGTTTTCCGATGGAATAAGATCTTTGGGCACACTGGATCCATACCCTAACCTGCTTGCTTCAGCTTGATAGAGACGATAGAAATCCTATGGGAGCATGATGGACTCCATGGCAGAAGAGAGAGAAGCAATTTCCATCCGTAAAAGATTGGAAGAGGCCATGGAGTTATAGATAGGTCGTGGAGTTATTTTTTTGAGGGGTTAGTTATAGATAGATTGAGTTAGCAGTTTCTCTTTCAAATTAGACGTGCAGTCGTGGATAAGTTGAGTTAAGAGGTTTTTACTTCTATTCATATGACGGTGAAAGCAATATGTGGGCCTTTGGACTGCTTTTTTTGCCAAGGGTATTATAATTAATCTACACCGTTGTAATTCGGTCCCACCAGATTAACGGCCCATAAAATCTAATTAACATGAGAATTTCTTGGGAGTATGTAATTAGTATAGGTATAGACTAGCGCCGTACCGATCGCTTGCAATATGAAAAGCGTTGAGGTAGAACACATGGGCCCCCAAACATGCAGGGTCGGCCTGCGGCCCAAAGTCCAGAACTGTGAGCCTATCTGAGTATTATATTCTCAGCTGAGCCCCCATAAAAAAGCTGAACCCCCATAATGCCCGTGCGTTGCAGAGGGAGTATATTTCTTGGCAAGGTGAGCCTGTGATATAAAAGATTTGTATATTTCTTTACAGAGGGAGTATCTCTCTATCAAAATATATATTTATGTGTAACTAGTTACTTCTGTCTTTCTACTTCCTTTCACTGATATGTGGGGCAACCGGCAATGGGGTTCACGTGCCATATGCACAAATTAGAGTGCACAACTTCACAGTAGACACACCCCGGTCGTAGAGCCACCGTAATGCCCAATGAGCCATCAAATCACAACCCCCTTTCCAGCTTTAGCAGTAAGCTGGACGGACGAAGCGGCAATATTTCACTGGGCCTGAATCCCCTTCTCCCTCGTCTGCTTGTACAGAGAAAACCCCCTCTCGGCGATTGCATAGGGTTTTCTCATGGAGAACCAGGTACGAATTCTTCATCCATCCCCGATAAATCCAAGTCCCTTGGTCGCAGGTAATCCTAGGATGGCATCCGTCGCCGTTGATGCATTTTTCTTCCTACTGAATCTAGTGTGTTTCATTTGCAATGCCCAAAGTGCGAGTACCCTACAGGTTTCTGCGCCCCCGGCGAGACGCCACACTTGTTCCTTCTCATCCTAACACAACATTTTGAAATGCGCACATTATGTTCCTAGAATCCTCTTTTCTATCCGGGAGGGTGGGGTTTTTTGAACATGTTGTGTTCTCATATTATTTTTTCTGCAGTGTATTATTTGCTCTGCCAGAACACATGTACTCAAGATGCTCGGCCTTGCCATAACTGAATACACTAGTTTAATGGTCACAGTGAAGAAAAGCCATGTATATAAATTCTAAGTTGGGTTCATGAACCAACAAGATCGCTGCTTTTTTATGGCCGAACTTGGATAAACTTTCTCAAGTGTTACAGACTGAAAGTTGGCGCACGAATGTTGATGGAAATAGCAGAACCTGGTCTCATCTTCACTGCAATCTTCCACCCCGACGTCATTTCAATTGTTCATCCATGTTAGTTTTGTATCTGGTTCTTGCTTGTTGCCTCGATTACTTCTTAATCCACCTATTCTATCTAACTAATCACAATTTTAACTTTAGAAGTAGCAACGAATCTCTCACGAAGATGCTACTTCTAACTAATATTTTCTTATAATTGGTGGCACGTGTAGGTTTTTTCAGAGTTAAGCAGTCTGCTCGTTTGTTACTCTGTAATAACTCGGCTGTTACTAATGGCACTGAAGTTGACTACACTTTATTGATCGTCTTGAGGTCCTTGTGGGGCGTTTCAATGGTGGAAGGCCACGTGGGATATGTGTGCCACTGCTGCACTCGTTGAAAAGGTCCAACTGTATCGAGAAACTTATGGTACGAGCTATTTTCTGTTATATATGTTGTTCATAAACTATTGCTTATACACAGTTTCACAGTTGTAATCTTCTTGAAACAGGAACTACCGAGTTCTATTGTTCCTATACAGATGCCAGATGAGCTCCTCACTCACGCCTGAGATAACTAAGGAAATACAACCAATGTGATTTTCTAATTGTTATCTTTGGTTAAAGAAATCTTACTAGGGCACACAGGAGTAGAAGTACGTTAAGAATCTTATTATCTCATAATTACAGTGCTACATCAAGTTTTCTACGCAGAAGAGGAGCCTGCAACGGTAACATGTTCGTGCGTATCATCTCTAACTGGCGAAATTGGTAAAATCCACCTTACAATAATATCAATTATATTATCCCCCATGAAATTAAGAAAGGCATAAGAATTTATTGACATGATTCATGTGATGTAAGATCAAAAGGAAGGAGGAAACCAAGCTCTGCTTAAGGAACTATGTGTGGGCTAGGGCCATGAAAACAAAACTAAGTTTCCCCATTCAAAAACTAATAGTGGTACTAACAAAAACATATCAACACATAATTGAGTTTATAACCATCTCCTAATCAAGCGGCAATTAGTCAATGCATCCTACAAAACATTACACAAAAGCCGTGCATTTTACATGCATATAGAAGGCAAAAGCAAATAATTAAAACTATTTCCGATGATGTATATGCATGCACTTCAGTCCAAAAGCAAATATAGCTCCAGTCTATCAGCAAATAAATCATAAAAAATAATGCAAACATTTCTTTCAGTAAAAAATATAAAAATACTGGTGCAATATAACAAACCTCTGGTTGCCGGAGCACTCCATGGTCGAGGTACCATTTATTCTGACGCTGATCAAAATAAACTTTGAAATTTCAAAATCTAATCACTGTGCATATAGCATGCAAAAACCTTCAGGAATAAAATCAGTCATAGATGCAGGCTACATAAACCCATAAATAATATGCATATACAGCTTTATCCTTGGGACAACTAAAACGTGATTGATTAAGATGGAGTCTGGACACAATACATATACATATGCCTTTCAACTCTTTCTTTTTTGCATGGCCTTAATTTGTCGACAACTTGTTCAAGTGGTAACCAAAGATACAAATCTGAGGTCTCTCTGGTTGTACTTGTAGAGTACACACACATACAGACTGGTTTGACTGAACCTTGAACGCCCCACTCTATGGCAAATAGTATTGTGACCTCTAGTGCGTGTACTTTACTGAGCTGATCAAAGGGATTAACTTCATATAGATGTATCTCCCCATGGAATCGATCCAGCAGCCTGTGCTTCTGTACATACATGAATTCGGCCATATATTTTCGTCTCGTCCCAACACCAATTGGCTGCGAAGTAATCGAGCTAGCCTTGTACATCTGTATCGCCGGGACGCAGCACCTGGCTGTATCGTCTGCATGGCCTTTGTCGACAACTCCTTCAAGTGGTAACCAAAGATATACAACTGATTTCTCCCTCGTTGTACTTGTAGACTATGCACACGTACAAGCTGGTTGGATCGAACCAAACACGTCCGACTCCATGGCAAAAAAAATTGTGACCTCTTGTGCATGTACTTTACTGAGCGGAACGAAGGGATTAGCTGCATATACATGTGTCTTCCCGTGGAATCGATCCAATAACCTGCGCTTCTGTACATGCACGAATTAAGCCATATATTTTCGTCTCCTCTCAACACCAATCGGCTGGAAAGTAATCAAGCTAGCCTTGTATGCCGAAAGCAGCACCTGGCTGTATCGTCGAGGTTGGGCATGCTCCAACATTGGATTAATATTTGATACTGAGCCCTGCAACATTGGTAATCAGCAAGCAAACTGGCTTATATTATCGAGCTTGCGGAGGAGGTGTGTTTGGTTGTACCTTGTACGCCTACATAGCAACTCTGGGTGGAAAATCCATCGGCAATGGTAGACGCAACCTCAATTTATAGGAGAAAGAACCTGATCGAGATGAGGAAAACAGTTTGTATGGCATAAGATCTTTGGGCGCACCTGATCCATGCCCCAACCTACTTACTTCCGCTTGAGAGAGACGACCTGCAATTATTGTGGTAGGAAGAACTTGATCGAGATGAGAAAAACAGTTTTCCGATGGAATAAGATCTTTGGGCACACCGGATCCATACCCCAACCTGCTTGCTTCAGCTTGATAGAGACGATAGAAATCCTATGGGAGCACGATGGACTCCATGGCAGAAGAGAGAGAAGCAATTTCCATCCGTAAAAGATTGGAAGAGGCCGTGGAGTTATAGATAGGTCGTGGAGTTATTTTTTTGAGGGGTTAGTTATAGATAGATTGAGTTAGCAGTTTCTCTTTCAAATTAGATGTGCAGTCGTGGATAAGTTTAGTTAAGAGGTTTTTACTTCTATTCATATGACGGTGAAAGCAATATGTGGGCCTTTGGACTACTTTTTTTTGCCAAGGGTATTATAATTAATCTACACCGTTATAATTCGGTCCCACCAGATTAACGGCCCATAAAATCTAATTAATATGGGAATTTCTTGGGAGTCTGTAATTAGTATAGGTATAGATCGACATCCACAAGTTCCTACACTTTATTGATCGTCTTGAGGTCCTTGTGGGGCGTTTCAATGGTGGAAGGCCACGTGGGATATGTGTGCCACTGCTGCACTCGTTGAACAGGTCCAACTGTGTCGAGAAAATTATGGTACGAGCTATTTTCTGTTATATATGTTGTTCATAAACTATTGCTTATACACAGTTTTACAGCTGTGATCTTCTTGAAACAGGAACTGCCGAGTTCTATTGTTCCTATACAGATGCCTAACCATGGTCGGGTCAGACTTGCGCTTGGTCACACCATGATGTTTATGTCGACCTACTCAATTCCCCTTGGAGGTGAAAAGATACTTATTCATGGGTGGTCTCAAATAATGAAGGACCGTCCATCTTGGAGAATAGGACAGAAGATTATGTTCATACTTTTCCATGGCTCTAAAGCGAATATCATGTTTATTGACCACGTTGCGAGATGAAGCCGCTTTCAGAACGTTGTGGATGCGCGGGGTGGCGCCTGGGCCTTGTCCTGGGGCTTGGCGGCCTCACCCTTGGTTAACTGTAGGGAAAGTAGCACTGTTCGAGGCGTGCTTTGTATGGTTGAACCTGTATAAGTACTCTTACTGCTTTTAGCTTTGGTTGTTAAGTGCCCCTGCTGGTTTCAGTTAAGGTTGTTAAGTACTCCTGCTGCTTTTACAGTCTATCGTGTTTCTTCAGTCCTGTCTTCCTCCAGCCGCCAAAACCAAACCAGCGCCGGCGGGGCCGCCTGCTTCCGCCTCCCACGGCTGGCTGCGCCTCAGCGCACGCATCGCCGCCCCACTGTCTCCTACATCGTTAACGCCGACGTCCTCCGCGCGCTTTGGTGCACTCGCCGTGGCGCCGCCCTCTCGCGTTGTCAACATGGTCAACAAACAACAGGAATCGGCAGAAGTACGTGGAGAGGATGATAGTAGGGGCCCACCACATCAGCGTATGGAAAAATAAATGCTGCCTCCTAGTGTTTTCCTGACAGCTGGGACCCATGACATTGTGAGCGTATATAGTCAATAGACAAGAGAACAATACAAGATCGGCTGACACCTGGGACGTAACTACTCGAGCGGTATTTTTTTGTTTGGTATTGTTGAGATGGAGCAGGGTTTGAACTGGTGTGGCCCGTCTAGCCCATGCTTATATTTTATGTTCACCATGTGACCAGCCCAGCTATTTTTTTCTTTGTGAAAATGAGCCTAGTTTATTTTTTCTGAAGAATACCCAATCTAGGCCTACTTATTTTTCTACGCCCTAATGGGCTGCAACTCTTTCAAGAGGCGTGAAAATCTTGAAAGTAATATGATGGGTTGTAAATATAAAAACAGATGACAAATTGGCAATTACTTTATAATTTCTGAATTTTTTTCACATTTTCATATTCCTATTTCACTGGGCATTAACCTAATTTAAATATATCTTCAAAGTACTTTAAATCTGGCTTGACATTTCGGTATTAAAAATAGTTTGGAACCCACAGAAATATGGGAAATTGGCCCTGGCCTACCAAAAAAACGACTGCAATAAATTGCATAAGAAGTTTCCATGAGCTATATATAAACTAGTCGTGAACCCGTGCACTTGCACGGGCTAGTGGTTTAATAATTTTAATATTCTTGGTACTTTCCATATATCATGTTGAAATGCCCTTTTGCCTTTTTTGAACATGTTTACCACAAATATAGTTCAACCATTTGATCTAAATAACTATTGAATAATTATGTATTTGTTGTTCAAATAGTTTGCAGAACTGTATTAAATAGTGATTGGTACTTAATTAACTCTCCCCTAATGCCAATTTATGTTAGCCATCATAGCATAGTAATGCAAAAAATAACTGGATTAGATGGATTGACATATCTTTTATCATTTTTATTTTCCATTGATCATAAGAATTTATTAAGTATGTAATTAAGAATATGTCATTCATGTATTTGACCTATCACGTTAAAGTGGACATGTTCGTCAATCAATGCAGTCGCTAGGGCTACAAAATCCTTTTTGAAGAAAAAATCTGATTGATTTTACTTGAACTTTGAGATTTATCAAAAAACAGGTTGTTGCCTTTTTACCAGTTCGAATTTGGTAAAGGAAGAGCAAGTGGTTTATCTTAGTGTGCTAGCCGCTGCTTCATTTAGTAAAAAGAACTCAAAAGTAGTTTCCCTAATGCAAAAAGGACTTGCAAGTTCTCTAAAAAAAGAACTGCCAATATTTATAGTATACACAATTTATTTGCCTCTTTATTATTTTCTTAGGTGACAACTGCATAATTAACCTTAAGTGACTAATTAGAAAATATCTGGAAAACATAGTCTAAAGCGCGATGAGTTAGGGTGGTTTCAACTCTAGAATATCGAGCCAGTATAGGAAAAGAATTCTCTTACAATCTACACCGTAATAACTCAGTCCCATCGGATGAACGGCTCTAATTATCTGATTAATGTGGTAATTTCTAGGGAGTCCCATTTATACGCATGGGGCAGTTATGTAAATTTTTTTCTTTCAATCTATATTATGAAAAAAGTTCTCATTTTCTGAAATTAACCACTATACTGCTCATTTTTGTGAAGGATATACCTTCAGAAACATAGATAATTACATAGAATGTATGCATATATGTTAGATGGAATCATCATCTAATGCCACTCCTAATATTTTTTTGATAACATAGTATCACATTATTTAATAAAGTTACTAAATGAAGACAAATCATGCGTGAAAATTACCCTAATCATATGTTTGTTGGTCTCATTTGGGAACGATGTAAAACCGCCTAATACACTTTTGATTTTCTTATGCGTATGGTGTGACCTTTTATACATGTAACTATTTAAAATATGTTTAAACAACACAAATTCCTGACTGTTAAGCAATTTGTTTTCCATTTCCCCAAATATTTGGCATGTATGTTAATATATCTTGAATGATATATAATGCAATTTTTAGTCTTATAAACTTTAGAACAATAGAGTTTCTATGCAACATCTTGTAATTAATGGTTGGCACATATAAAATGTGCTTGTAAACTTGTCCAAAGAATCAACTGTTTATATATCTTTTTTCAAAATAGCCAACTGTATTGTAAAATTTTCCCGAATAATAGTTTTGTAATATCATAACTATATAATTGTTTTTCAACATTTTTTAATATCAATCATCAAATTAAACTATTGTTTTATTGTTTGAAATTAAACTATTGTTTATGGTGACTATGCATGACGAAAATGTTTATAAATAATCTACTTAAAATATGATATTTTTAAGCCCGTGGTAACTAATTGGACTTTTGTTGCTATGATGATGATGATCAAACATGTAGCAGTGTGCTGAACTTTCTTAGCATAAAAAATAAGGCAAATTTGAGCCGGCCAGAAGAAGGCAAAAACGATTTACATGATTGACAAACCCTATAAACACAATGAACAGATGGACTCCCTAGAAACTATAGTAAATCATTCGAGGATGAAAGTGAAATAATATCGTATTGTATGTTTACAATGTAAAAGAAACATCACAATAGTGCCTTCGAAACTGAATAAAGAAATTATGTTTAGTTGTGGAAAATGTTCCATCGAGCCAAGAAGAAAGGGAGGTATTTAGAAATCTCAGAATCAGTAGCCATACAACACGATGCCTTTAATAGAAAATTAGTGTGCTACCTAAATGAAAATACTGGCATATGTCAGATGAGCTCCTCATGAGCTCCTCACTCACGTCTGAGATAACTAAGGAAATACAACCAATGTGATTTTCTAATTGTTATCTTTGGTTAAAGAAATCTTACTGGGGCACACAGGAGTAGAAGTACGTTGAGAATCTTATTATCTCATAATTATAGTGCTACATCAAGTTTGCTACACAGAAGAGGAGCCTGCAACGGTAACATGTTCGTGCGTATCATCTCTAACTGGCGAAATTGGTAAAATCCACCTTACAATAATATCAATTATATTATCCCCCATGAAATTAAGAAAGGCATAAGAATTTATTGACATGATTCATGTGATGTAAGATCAAAAGGAAGGAGGAAACCAAGCTCTGCTTAAGGAACTATGTGTGGGCTAGGGCCATGAAAACAAAACTAAGTTTCCCCATTCAAAAACTAATAGTGGTACTAACAAAAACATATCAACACATAATTGAGTTTATAACCATCTCCTAATCAAGCGGCAATTAGTCAATGCATCCCTACGAAACATTACCCAAAAGCCGTGCATTTTACATGCATATAGAAGGCAAAAGCAAATAATTAAAACTATTTCAGATGATGTATATGCATGCACTTCAGTCCAAAAGCAAATATAGCTCCAGTCTATCAGCAAATAAATCAGAAAAAATAATGCAAACATTTCTTTCGGTAAAAAATATAAAAATACTGGTGCAATATAACAAACCTCTGGTTGCCGGAGCACTCCATGGTCGAGGTACCATTTATTCTGACACTGATCAAAATAAACTTTGAAATTTCAAAATCTAATCACTGTGCATATAGCATGCAAAAACCTTCAGGAATAAAATCAGTCATAGATGCAGGCTACATAAACCCGTAAATAATATGCATATACAGCTTTATCCTTGGGATAACTAAAACGTGATTGATCAAGATGGAGTCTGGACACAATACATATACATATGCCTTTCAATTCTTTCTTTTTTGCATGGCCTTAATTTGTCGACAACTCGTTCAAGTGGTAACCAAAGATACAAATCTGAGGTCTCTCTGGTTGTACTTGTAGAGTACACACACATACAGACTGGTTTGACTGAACCTTGAACGCCCCACTCTATGGCAAATAGTATTGTGACCTCTAGTGCGTGTACTTTACTGAGCTGATCAAAGGGATTAACTTCATATAGATGTATCTCCCCATGGAATCGATCCAGCAGCCTGTGCTTCTGTACATGCATGAATTCGGCCATATATTTTCGTCTCGTCCCAACACCAATCGGCTGCGAAGTAATCGAGCTAGCCTTGTACATTTGTATCGCCGGGACGCAGCACCTGGCTGTATCGTCTGCATGGCCTTTGTCGACAACTCCTTCAAGTGGTAACCAAAGATACACAACTGATTTCTCCCTCGTTGTACTTGTAGATTACGCACACGTACATGATGGTTTGACCGAACCAAACACGTCCGACTCCATGGCAAAAAAATTGTGACCTCTTGTGCATGTACTTTACTGAGCGGAATAAAGGGATTAGCTGCATATACATGTGTCTTCCCGTGGAATCGATCCAATAACCTGCGCTTCTGTACATGCACGAATTAAGCCATATATTTTCGTCTCCTCTCAACACCAATCGGCTGGAAAGTAATCAAGCTAGCCTTGTATGCTCAAAGCAGCACCTGGCTGTATCGTCGAGGTTGGGCATGCTCCAACATTGGATTAATATTTGATACTGAGCCCTGCAACATTGGTAATCAGCAAGCAAACTGGCTTATATTATCGAGCTTGCGGAGGAGGTGTGTTTGGTTGTACCTTGTACGGCTACATAGCAACTCTGGGTGGAAAATCCATCGGCAATGGTAGACGCAACCTCAATTTATAGGAGAAAGAACCTGATCGAGATGAGGAAAACAGTTTGGATGGCATAAGATCTTTGGGCGCACCTGATCCATGCCCCAACCTACTTACTTCCGCTTGAGAGAGACGACCTGCAATTATTGTGGTAGGAAGAACTTGATCGAGATGAGAAAAACAGTTTTCCGATGGAATAAGATCTTTGGGCACACCGGATCCATACCCCAACCTGCTTGCTTCAGCTTGATAGAGACGATAGAAATCCTATGGGAGCACGATGGACTCCATGGCAGAAGAGAGAGAAGCAATTTCCATCCGTAAAAGATTGGAAGAGGCCGTGGAGTTATAGATAGGTCGTGGAGTTATTTTTTTTTGAGGGGTTAGTTATAGATAGATTGAGTTAACAGTTTCTCTTTCAAATTAGACGTGCAGTCGTGGATAAGTTTAGTTAAGAGGTTTTTACTTCTATTCATATGACAGTGAAAGCAATATGTGGGCCTTATAATTAATCTACACCGTTATAATTCGGTCCCACCAGATTAACGGCCCATAAAATCTAATAAACATGGGAATTTCTTGGGAGTCTGTAATTAGTATAGGTATAGATAGATAGATAGATAGATAGATAGATAGATAGATAGATAGATAGATTATTAAAAAAAGAGGGAGTGGTCTGACTTGTGGGCCTGTTTAGTTACTATATATGTCAGCAAACGATTCTAGCAGACGTAACCGTTGGATGTCAATCCAACGGCCGTCGTGTTTCTTCAATCTCTGATCTTCTTGCTCCAGCCTCCAAAGCAGCGCCGGCGGTGGCCGGCTATGCTGCCGCGCAGGCCTCAGCGCCCCTACTACTCCCACAGCTGGCCAGGGCATCCCTCTACTCACCCACACCCCCTATTATTCTGCGGCGACAGCGGCCTCACACCGCAACTGAACCGGTGAACCCTCGTACTCCTCTCCGCGCGGCCTTCCACTTCCACGTCTTCCCCGGTGTCAGGACCCCGATTCCAAGTCACATCTATCTAGCCGGTAACACCTCATATCACTTTGCGGCCTCACGCACGGTATTCCGACGGTGTCGCCTTACCATGACCCGGGACCGTTTGCGCCTTTTGGCTCACGTATATGATAGTGTCGCTAGCATCCATATGACAGAGAACCCGGCCGACATGGCTAGTCGTGAACCCAAAGCGGCACTAACCTATGGGAATAGGCATACATGAATCACATCGAGCATGTCGGACAGCAGCGTGTGAATCCGGGCTGTAGTATTGGGCTAACAGGACTCTGGGAACCCGTGCTGTAGCAGGCTAGGCAGGACTCCGGATGTCACCGCGTGACATTTCCTCGAAGGGACAGACACAGGAACGAAGTGAAACACATGCCAGCCAGTCAAGTGTCCTGAGCAGTAGTGCTGGGCTAACAGGACTCCGGTGAACTGGGCTGTAGCGGACTACTATGGCTCATGGAAGCACTAGACTATATTTCCCCATAAGAGAGGCTGCCAAGGATAAACAACTAGATTGTCGGATCCCACACATACCAAGCATTTCAATCATACACACAATACGCTCGATATGTGTAAATACAACATGGCATCACAACATAACTCTACAACTCAAGTATTTATTCATTAGGCTCCGAGGAGCGAGATATTACAAACATGGGTCTCATGACCCAACAATCATAGCATACAAATCAAAGCACATGCGGAAGCTTAACATGTCTGAGTACAGACATCTACAAATGAAAAAGGCTAAGAAGCCTGACTATCTACCAGATCCTGCCGAGGGCACAAGATCGTAGCTGAGGTACCAAGCTAAACGTCGAAGTCCACACGGAACTACTAGCGAGACTGACGTCTCTTTGCAAAACATAAAATAGGCAAACGTGAGTACAAAAGTACTCAGCAAGACTTACATCAGAACTAGCTACATATGCATCGGTATCAACAAGGGGGTGGTGGAGTTTAACTACAGCAAGCCAGCTTTGACTCAGTGGCTAACCTGAACTACGACTGCAAGCAACTCTTTTGAGGTGGCGCACACGAGTCCACATATTCACCATTCAATACACCACTATGGATCCACTCCCGTCTCCCTACGAGAAGGCCATCCATAGCAATCACCCTTATCTTGCGAGTTTTAGAGTATCCACTTTCACTTGTCTATGAACTGTATAGGCAACCCAGAAGTCCATTACCGCGGACACGGCTATTCGAATAGATGATGTCAACCCTGCAGGGGTGTACTTCTTCACATACGCTCTCGCCACTTACCACCATGTACACATCGTGTATCTCGACAACCTTCAAGCGGAAGCCTGGCGAGGGAGTCGGCCAAGACCTGACTAACAACACAAGTCTCTAGTCCAGGTTTATTGCCTATTAGGGTTCCATCCGCGAGGAGATCCAGCCGGAGTTTCGCTCACAGCCCCAAACGATGTGTGTCGGGTTCCCGAGACACCAAACGGGCGCCCGGTACACCATGCCACGGTGTATCTACCGCATCATAGCCCACCCCTAGGGTCAGCGCTACGCACGGCCGCCAACACATATCCTACAAACATCAGAAACTAGTTGCAACTCCTGGACACAGGGCAAGGGCAGTTAGTAAGTCGAGAGGGTCCATTGGTTTCGGGCCGAATGCGTGGTAGTAAATGTTTCATGGATCACAAACACAGAACTCAGTTCTTAAGGACAGTTTCAATGAGACAACCCACCATGTACTCCTACATGGCCTCTCACCGCTACATTTACCAAATCGTGTTCACACACTTAGCTCACACATAGTAGGACATGTTCATCACTGTTCCAATTCATCCTCGATGAATCAGACCTGACTCAACTCTAAGCAGTAGCAGGCATGACAAACAAGAATGAATGAGTAGGCACATCAGGGCTCAAACAACTCCTACTCATGCTAGTGGGTTTCATCTATTTACTGTGGCAATGACAGGTCATGCAGAGGATAAGGGGTTCAACTACCACAGCAAGTAACAGTTGAATCGTTGTTGTCCCAATGCAGTAAAAGAGAGCAGGAGCGAGAGAGTGGGATTGTATCGGAATGAACAAGGGGGTTTTGCTTGCGTGGCACTTCTGAAGATAATATAGCTCTTCATCGGTGTCATCGAACTCATCGTTGAAACCACGTCTATTGAGAGGGGACAACTTTCGGCAACTGAGAAAGAACACAATCAACACATGACGATATGCAACAATATGATGCATGCTATGACATGGCAATATGAATGTGTTTTGGGCTAATGCAAGCTAGATCATATTGAAATGAGTCCATTTGAACCAAAGATTCAAATGCAAACCCATTTTATGAAGTCATATTAGTGCATTAACTTGTTTCACCTAAATAGCAAGGTTAAAGTGTTATAACATGCATGAAACTAGTACAGATAGATAGATTGGATTTTTCTGATCATTTTTCATATATAAATTATTTCCATTGGAGTTATAGATTATTTTCTATGATTTTTAGAAGTTTGCAACATTTTCTGGAATTTCCTATATAAAATTAAATCCAGAAAATACTTATTGCGTCAGCATAGCGTCACTGTGACGACACCAGGTCAACGGGCGGTCCAGGTCAAACCTGACGTGTGGGGGCCACACGTTAGTGGCACAGGGTTGTTTAGCTCGCTGACAGGTGGGCCAGGTCAACGGCCACGTCAGCAGGGTCAACTCTAACGCATGGGTCCCGCTGGGTTAATCTAAACTAAACAAAAAATAAAACTCGAGGTTAATTAGGGCATGGGGCCCATATGTCATTGAAACAGAATACTAACTAAACTTGATTAGTACCTAAACTAATGGTGCCACGTCAGCTAAATGGCGATTAGCCGCTAGTGCTAAGCAGAACGCGAAGGGGTTGCCCGTCCGGCCAACTCCAGCAACGAGAGCGTGTGCGGATGGGCTCGTTGGAGAGCCCTTGCCGGCACGTGTCGGATGGTGGTGGTGGCCGGGCCTGTGGTGGCCGGAGTCATCGCCGGCGACAACTTTGGCGGCAGCTGGAGCTCGGGTGAGCTCGGGGCCGAGGCTACGGCGAGCGAGGCGGCGCGTGAGAGGCATCAATAGGCTCTACGTGGAGCGGGGATCTCGGCGGCGAGCACAGGCGGCAGCGTGTGCGGGTGGACGCGGTGCGGCGTGTGCGGGTGGACGCGGTGCGGCAGCTACGGCATGCAAAAGAGTGAGCGGAGAGGGGAAGCTGGGTCAGGAGCTCACGGCGGTTGCGACGAGGCGAACGGTGAGCTCGGGGAGGTTCTGGAGCGAGCGGGGCGACGAGAGGGATCTCCGGCGGCCGGCGACGAAGATGACGAAGATGGCGTCGATGCAGGGCCTCCGGCGAGGCGTGGCTGGACGGATAGGACGAGGGAGGCATGGCGATGCTCGTGGACACGTCGGAGAGGCTCGGGGATGGCTGTGGCCGTGGTGGCAGCGGACGGCGGCGACGAGCTCGTTCGGCCGAGCTCGAGATCGAGCAGGGAGAAGGGGGAGAGTGACCAGAGGAGAAGGGGGTCGGTTCGGGGCTTCGTCCACGTCTCCTGGGCGTCGCGAGAAGGGCCGGAAAAGGAGGAAGCAGACAGGGAGGTGGCCACGGTGATCGCGCGCGCGTCAACATGCCTCTGCCAGTAGGCAGAGGTTGAAGACAGCGGTGCCCCTGGTGGGCTGGGCCGCCAGCTGGAGTTGGGCCAGGTGGGGCGCCAGGTAAGTTTGGGCCAGGTAGGTTTCATGTCATTTTCTTTTGTTTCAGTTTTCTATTTATTTCCTCTTTGTTTTGATTTAGTTTAAGAACTAAATCATTTTATTAAATTCTGAACATAATTATGGGCACTAACTGAATTAATCCAGAGGCCCTCAAGTGATTTCAGAATATTTGGAGCATTTAAAATATTTATAAAATTCAAATGCCCCAATTCTAATATAATATGGGTTAATTCAAAAATCCATAAATGGCCAGGAATTATGCTCATGATTTTTGGCAGAGGGTTTCACCTTTATCAAAAATCATGAACATTTTTAAAGGGCATTTTGGGTTCTTGAAAAAGATTTTTATTTCATCCTATTGAATTCTTTCTGGTGCTAGGGTTTAATCAATCCCCATTTCAAGTTTCTTTCAAATTTAAACATGATGCACACATGGAGCTAGTCTAGTGCAAAACCAGAAGCTAGGGATGTGACAGCTCACCCCCACTAAACAAGAATCTCGTCTCGAGATTCAAGCGTAGGGTAAGATGAAGGGAAAGGACGC
Organism: Triticum dicoccoides; assembly: GCF_002162155.2. NCBI lineage: Eukaryota > Viridiplantae > Streptophyta > Magnoliopsida > Poales > Poaceae > Triticum > Triticum dicoccoides. The sequence continues at coordinate 94,698,975 of NC_041390.1, forward strand.
AAACTAACACAATCTTCTCGATCCAGGTCGCATACCATAAGAACGTTGATTCGATCATCATCTTTGTCTCGACGCCTTGCTCTGAGAACTCCATCCAACATGACAACGAGAAGAAAGGAAACTCTAGAAGAATCGATCTTCTTGAAGATCGAGCAACTGACGATCGACTCACAGAATGAGACATAGAACACCTATTAAGCTGAGACGCAAAATGCACATTATGAGGGATGGAAGAAAGAGATGACGGGGGTTCAATTTGGTGGGTAACAATCCCACGCTAGAGTAGGATGGTGCACGGTTTCAAGATAGCGAGGAAATAATTGCCATGATTCCATAACGGAACACCTTGGGGGAGGTGACTCGTAGAATTATTCCCTTAAGTGGTAAAAATAATTACTTTGGATGCAAAGATCATTGGAACTTCTTATACCAGCCTAAGGCAATCACAATCGATCGTGTGAACGAATTTGAAGGAATGGCATACTCATACCAGAATGGATGATGTGGACTACCTTGTTGAAGACAACACGATGGATGATTTTGCTTATCATCGGGGATGGATGGAACCCATAGTAGGACCACTTTTGAAGATGATCCTAAACAGTAGTTACTAAGGTGCAAGCTAGAAACAAAATGCAAATGCTAGGAATGATTCTGGTAACTGGGAATAACTCAACGAGAGTGATTCCACCGTTTGAATGGTTATAGCATAATCGAAGAAATTGGGAGCACAAGGATCCGTAAGGAACAACTTCTAGAATAAGTTGCACTAAATCCTCATGGAGAAGATGGTCAAATAGCTCAATCAAGATACTAAAATGATAGATCTTCCAGCTAGGTGTGTCGGCCAACATCAACCTTGTCGGAACCTACATCATAGATCTTGGACCAGTTCCAACCATCATATCTGTCTGAGATACAGATCTGGTTGGTAATAGGACATTCCAGACTCATCAAGTCTAGAAAGAAAAATGAAAGTTTGCAACACAAATCGACGAGATGGCGCTGCAAGATTCTCGGGGAATGAACTGCGATAGTAAGCGCCAAAACATGAGCTGGTTGTGCTTCACACATGTGAACACGCTGTCCTAGACAAGCATGACCACATAGTAGTCTTACAACACAACACTACCGAGTTTCGATTGGGAACCATCATTGAGGATAACGGAATCCTTTACAAAACCGTCTGGTACCTTCAGGACTAGCACTTAGAACTTATTATCCTTGAACAAATCAATCAGTGGCTTGGTGTGCTAGGGATACATATAGGCTAAAGGTTGCAAGTCTTCAAACCATAGAATACTTCGCACATATGCATGACTGACTTGGGATGGTTCCGAAGGAAGCAAAACAAGCTTTCTCGAATTCACGGCGGCAACTTACATCAAATGCACATGAATTAGAGAAAGTCACTCCTTTCGTCCAAACGTATACCTCATGAGCGGAATATGAAGGCAATGCTTACAAAGTTTCCAATACTAGTGTAATGTTCAACATGAATCATGGGGGATACAAAATGTTGTTGTTGGGCTCAACAGCAACTCATCGGAATTTCCATATCACTGGACTTCCACCATCATGTGAACATGGTGATTGCATTGGTCATACCAAAAGATGTAATGGTGTATGCTCGGGGATCAACCACGAGTAAGACAACATTACGAACATCGTTGGTTCTGATTTGACTTGACGATAGTCGATACTCAAGTCAAAGTTTTGCCAAGGCAATAGATCCAACAACTGATCACGAGGACCAATCAATGGAGATATCATCTTTCTTCAACACACACACACACACACACACAAAAGATATTCCTTTGGAATGAACTAAGTTGGGCAAGCTTTTATCTTCCAACTCTCCAAGTTGTTGTTTAGCTTAACCAACTAGCTCAGGGGTATCCAACACAGATTCTTGGAGAAAGGGGTGGTTTATAAGAAACCAATTTGATCACGAACTCAACATAGCGGTCAGGTGCCAACCTGGTAATACTTCCGAGAAGATTTTTGGAACATCATGAACCACCGATATGTTATTAAGCTCGAGAACAATCTTGCTTTTTAGAGCAAGACGATATGATCAAATAAGCAAGGGATTGAATAATCCCAACTCATTGATCGAAGAGTGCACCAGAAATAAGGACTAGGTAGCACGATCAATCTTAGGATGATGATTTAATAATCAACACTCTAAAAATGAGAATATTGTCCATTTACTACAAAGCAACCAGTTGCTCGGAGTATTCATTTCACACATCACAATTCACTTGTCGGCATTCCGGTTACAACAACACGGGACTGAGGAATGAACAATGATGGCAAGAAGTATCACTAAATCAAGAATTCAGAAGAAAAGGTGCAATTCTCATGACAATCCTGACATAAAGGGGGTAATACTCTGAGGTAGAACAGAACAAAAGCTGGATTGGCATTTGATCTGCGGAATACAACTACTTTGACCCAATCCTAGAAATGGACGAGGTACTGGAGTTTGTTTCTCCTAGTCATTCCGGAATAGAATTGCTTGACGGACCACAAGAATAATAGGCATCGATGAACACAAATGCACAACTATTCCTGACTATCAATTGATAGGCTAGGGTCGGAATACAGCTGAGGAGGGTCAACTTAAGGAACATATAACTTTCTGAGTTGTGGATGCATAGGTTAGTATGTCGAACCAAGTTCAACATGTTTCTTCCGGATAACTCATGCAGAGAGGTAGGACTGGCAGAGTCACAATTATGAATGGAGAACTCCGCAAGAGTACTCTGATTGTGATCCTTTGGTTCAAATAACTTCTGCCTTAATGGTTCATGGTATTTGGAAGAAGGAAATTCCACGGACCTCGAGGACTGTCGCAAGGTTTCTAATATCCTAAAGGAACAAGCAACACTATCTACACGAATTAAGTAGAGTGAATCTTGGGTTCAAGAACCCAGGAAAGAATACCTACTAACTAATAACATCACGAGATGCTTTCGAGAATGGTGGCCAGAATCATCACACCGGAACACAAAACATGGCTAGATTACTAGGTGACTCCCTAAAACACCTAGGGTCATAATAATAGCTCCAACATATATGTCGAGGTAGTAGAGTACCTCAACAGACTGTTAGTGTGCTTAATCTGGCCCAAAAGGACAACGGAAACGGGAAGAAAGGATTTGCAAATGCATCAAACTAGTTAGAGACCTGGGATGACTCGGACAGCATAACGGCTGTAAATGCTCAAAATGATTTGAGACATCATGCAAAATGGTGGCATAACCACTCAAAAACACAATATCAAAGTTCTGAGATCAACTGTCAACACACAGAAGTAGTAGAAACTGAACTGAGGCTTGGAACTATCAATTCTATAAGTCTATGGATTAGTAACACGTCATCCTGATAGATAGATAGATAGATAGATAGATGAGAAGGCCTAGTTCTTAATCCCCGTAGAAAAGAACAGGTTGGCTCAGATCAGAAGGACATAAGGTATAAGGAGTAAAAAGAGTCTTACGTTCCCTTCCACAATCAATTCCCTTACATAACTAAAGCATTTCTAGACTCGACTTTGACCAGTTTGGCTTGGTAATCCTACAGGCAGTCAGGCTTTGATACCAACGCGGTCAGGACCCCCATTCCAAGTCACATCGATCTAGCCGGTAACACCTCATATCACTTTGCGGCCTCACGCACGGTATTCCAACGGTGTCGCCTTACCATGGCCCGGGACCGTTTGCGCCTTTTGGCTCACGTATATGATAGTGTCGCTAGCATCCATATGACAGAGAACCTGGGGCGACATGGCTAGTTATGAACCCAAAGCGACACTAACCTATGGGAACAGGCATACATGAATCACATCGAGCATGTCGGTCAGCAGCGTGTGAATCCGGGCTGTAGTACTGGGCTAACAGGACTCCGGGAACCCGGGCTGTAGCAGGCTAGGCAGGACTCTGGATGTCACCACGTGACATTTCCCCGAAGGGACATACACAGGAACAAAGTGAAACACATGTCGGCCAGTCAAGTGTCCTGAGCAGTAGTGCTAGGCTAACAGGACTCCGTGAACCGTGCTGTAGCGGACTACTATGGCTCATGGAAGCACTCGACTACATTTCCCCATAAGAGAGGCTACCAAGGATAAACAACTAGATTGTCAGATCCCACACATACCAAGCATTTCAATCATACACACAATACGCTCGATATGTGTAAATACAACATGGCATCACAACATAACTCTACAACTCAAGTATTTATTCATTAGGCTCCGAGGAGCGAGATATTACAAACATGGGTCTCATGACCCAACAATCATAGCATACAAATCAAAGCACATGCGGAAGCTTAACATGTCTGAGTACAGACATCTACAAATGAAAAAGGCTAAGAAGCCTGACTACCTACCAGATCCTGTCGAGGGCACAAGATCGTAGCTGAGGTATCAAGCTAAACGTCGAAGTCCACACGGAACTACTAGCGAGACTGACGTCTCTCTGCAAAACATAAAATAGGCAAACGTGAGTACAAAAGTACTCAGCAAGACTTACATCAGAACTAGCTACATATGCATCGGTATCAACAAGGGGGGTGGTGGAGTTTAACTACAGCAAGCCAGCTTTGACTCAATGGCTAACCTGAACTACGACTGCAAGCAACTCTTTTGAGGTGGCGCACACGAGTCCACATATTCACCATTCAATACACCACTATGGATCCGCTCCTATCTCCCTACGAGAAGGCCATCAATAGCACTCACACTTATCTTGCGAGTTTTAGAGTATCCACTTTCACTTGTCTATGAACTGTACAGGCAACCTAGAATTCCATTACACGGACACGGCTATTCAAATAGATGATGTTAACCCTGCAGGGGTGTACTTCTTCACACACGCTCTTGCCACTTACCACCATGTACACGTCGTGTATCTCGGCAACCTTCAAGCGAAAGCCTGGCAAGGGAGTCGGCCACGACCTGACTAACCACACAAGTCTCTAGTCCAGGTTTATCGCCTATTCGGGTTCCATCCGCGAGGAGATCCGGCCGGAGTTTCGCTCACAACCCCAAACAATGTGTGCAGGGTTCCCGAGACACCAAACGGGCGCCCGATACACCGTGCCATGGTGTATCTACCGCATCATAGCCCACCCCTAGGGTCAGCGCTACGCACGGCCGCCAACACATATCCTACCAACACCAGAAACTAGTTGCAACTCCTGGACAGAGGGCAAGGGCAGTTAATAAGTCGAGAGGGTCCATTGGTTTCGGGCCCAATGCGTGGTAGTAACTGTTTCATGGATCGCAAACACAGAACTCAGTTCCTGAGGATGGTTTCAATGAGACAACCCACCATGTACTCCTACATGGCCTCTCACTGCTACCTTTACCAAATCATGTTCACACACTTAGCTCACACATAGTAGGACATGTTCATCACTGTTCCAATTCATCCTCGATGAATCAGACCTGACCCAACTCTAAGCAGTAGCAGGCATGACAAACAAGCATGAATGAGTAGGCACATCAGGGCTTAAACAACTCCTACTCATGCTAGTGGGTTTCATCTATTTATTGTGGCAATGACAGGTCATGTAGAGGATAAGGGGTTCAACTACCGCAGCAAGTAACAGTTGAATCATTGTTGTCCCAATGCAGTAAAAGAGAGCAGGAGCGAGAGAGTGGGATTGTATCGGAATGAACAAGGGGGTTTTGCTTGCCTGGCACTTCTGAAGATAATATAGCTCTTCATCGGTGTCATCGAACTCATCGTCGAAACCACGTCTATCGAGAGGGGACAACTTCTGATGCATGCTATGACATGGCAATATGAATGTGTTTTGGGCTAATGCAAGCTAGATCATATTGAAATGAGTCCATTTGAACCAAAGATTCAAATGCAAACCCATTTTATGAAGTCATATTAGTGCATTAACTTGTTTCACCTAAACAGCAAGGTTAAAGTGTTCTAACATGCATGAAACCAGTACAGATGGATAGATTGGATTTTTATGATCACTTTTCATATATAAATTATTTCCATTGGAGTTATAGATTATTTTCTATGATTTTAGAAGTTTGCAACATTTTCTGGAATTTCCTATATAAAATTAAATCCCGCAAATACTTATTGCGTCAGCATAGCGTCACTGTGACGTCACCAGGTCAACGGGTGGTCCAGGTTAAACCTGACATGTGGGGGCCACACGTCAGTGGCACAGGGCTATTTAGCTCGCTGACAGGTGGGCCAGGTCAACAGCCATGTCAGCAGGTTCAACTCTGACGTGTGGGTCCCGCTGGGTTAATCTAAAATAAACAGAAAATAAAACCCGGGGTTAATTAGGGTGTGGGGCCCATATGTCATCGAAACAGAACACTAACTAAACTTGATTAGTACCTAAACTAATGGTGCCACGTCAGCTAAACAACGATTAGCCGCCGGTGCTAAGTAGAACGTGACGGGTTTGCCCGTCCGACCAACTCCGGCGATGAGAGCGTGCGTGGATGGGCTCGTTGGAGAGCCCTTTCCGGCGCGCGTCGGATTGTGGTGGTGGTCGGGCTTGTGGTGGCCGGAGTCATCGCCGACGACGACTTTGGCGGCAGCCGGAGCTTGGGTGAGCTCGGGGCCGAGGCTACGGTGAGCGAGGCAGCGCGTGTGAGGCATCAACAGGCTCTACGCGGAGCGGGGATCAAGCGGGGCACGACGGCTGGGCCGTTGAATGGTCGAGGGCACGTCGGCGGCAAGCACAGGCGGCGGCGCGTGCGGGTGGACGCGGTGCGGCAGCTACGGCGTGCGAGAGAGGGAGCGGAAGGGGGAAGCTGGGTCAGGAGCTCACGGCGGTTGCGACGAGGCGAACGGCGAGCTCGGGGAGGTTCTGGAGCGAGCGGGGCAGCGAGAGGGATCTCCGGCGGCCAGCGCCGAAGATGACCAAGATGGCGTCGATGCAGGGCCTCTGGCGAGGCGTGGCTGGACGGAGAGGACGAGGGAGGTGTGGCGATGCTCGTGGACACTCGGAGAGGCTCGGGGATGGTTGTGGCCGTGGTGGCAGCAGACGGCAGCGACGAGCTCGTTCGGCCGAGCTCGAGATCAAGCGGGGAGAAGGGGGAGAGTGACCAGAGGAGAAGGGGGTTGGTTCGGGGCTTCGTCCACGTCTCCTGGGTGTCGTGAGAAGGGCCGGGAAAGGAGGAAGCAGACAGGGAGGTGGCCACGGTGATCGCGCGCGCGTCGACACGCCTCTGCCAGTAGGCACAGGTTGAAGACAGCGGTGCCCCTGGTGGGCTGGGCCGCCAGCTGGAGTTGGGCCAGGTGGGGTGCCAGGTAAGTTTGGGCCAGGTAGGTTTTATGCCCTTTTCTTTTGTTTCAGTTTTCTATTTATTTCCTCTTTGTTTTGATTTAGTTTAAGAACTAAATCATTTTATCAAATTCTGAACATAATTATGGGCACTAACTGAATTAATCCAGAGGCCCTCAAGTGATTTCAGAATATTTGGAGCATTTAAAATATTTATAAAATTCAAATGCCCCAATTCAAATATAATATGGGTTAATTCAAAAATCCATAAATGGCCAAGAATTATGCTCATGATTTTTGGCAGAGGGTTTCACCTTTATCAAAAATCATGAACATTTTTAAAGGGCATTTTGGGTTCTTGAAAAAGATTTTTATTTCATCCTATTGAATTCTTTCTGGTGCTAGGGTTTAATCAATCCCCATTTCAAGTTTCTTTCAAATTTAAACATGATGCACACATGGAGCTAGTCTAGTGCAAAACCAGAAGCTAGGGATGTGACACCCGGCTCCGTCGTCCCCTTCCTAGGCCTCGCCGTCGTCCACCGCCGTGGTGCTCTTAGTGCGGCGTGGTCAATGTGGTCAATGGCCGACTTCCATTGGAAGAGTATTGTACGTGGAGAGGCTGGCAGCTGGGTCCACGGTAGCCGCAAGGAAGTGCCTCCTTATTACGCGGAAAATAATTATTCCTCCACCTGACAGCAGGGACCCACCGGACGGGCCACCAGTATTTCGCAAAAAATATGTTTCCCCCTGACTGCTGGGACCCACAGGACGGGCCACCGTATTTCACTAAAAAAACGTTCCCCCCGCTGTCAGCTCGGACCCACCGGAAGTGCCTCCTTATTACGCACAAAAAAATGAATACCCCCCTGCTAGCTGGGACCCACCTTGGTGGGAGGCTGACTTGTGGGCCTACTAAGTTGACTGGGACAGAGGCCTTTGTCAACTTTAGTCAATATATGAACGATTCTAGCTCCAGTGACCGTACGATGTCCATCCAACGGCCGTAGTGCTTCTCAAGCTCTGGTCTTCTTGCTCCAGCCGCCCAAAGTAGCGCCGGTCGTGCCGCCTGCTCCTGCCACCCATGGCCGGTTGTGATGCCGCGGAGGCCTCACCGCCCCCTACTACTCCCACCATTGGCCAGGCCATCCCTCCACTCCACTCACCCACACCCCCTGTTATTCTGCGGTGACGGCAGCGCAGCCGAATGAGTGAACCCTCGTACTCCTCTACACGTGGGCATCCACTGCCGCGTCTTCCCCGGCTCCGCGTCGTCCGCTTCCTAGGCCTCGCCATCGTCCACCGCCCTGGTGCTCTCGGCGCGGCGTGGTCAGCGTGGTCAAGGAATGGCTTCCATTGGATGTGGACTGTACGTGGAGAGGCTGACAGCTGGGTCCATGGCCGCAGCAAGGAAGTGCCTCCTTATTACGCGCAAAATAATTATTCCTCCACCTCACAGCGGGGACCCACCGGACGGGCCACCGCATTTCGCGAAAAAACATTTCCCCCTGACTGTTGGGACCCACCAGCTACATCTTTGCACGCAAGTAAGTGCGTCCGAAAAAAAACGATTCGCCCCCCGACTGCTGGGACCCACTAGCTACATCTTCGCACGCAAGGAAGTGCGTCCGAAAAAAATGATTCGCCCCCCTGACTGCTGGGACCCACCAGCTACATCTTCGCACGCAAGGAAGTGCGTCCGAGCAAAAAAAATGATTCCCCGTGACTGCTGGGACCCAGCAGCTACACCTTCGCACGCAAGGAAGTGCATTTGGGCAAAAACAAAAACAAAACGATTCGCCCCCTTGACTGCTGGGACCCACCAGCTACATCTTCGCAGGCAAGGAAGTGCCTGACAGTCGGGACCCTACTGGTCGAAGCGTACGTAGCATTGTCATTCTGGTCATGAATGTGTACGTACATATATACTGGTCGATGTAGAGGCGCGCACGTGTCGTAGTAGAGGCGCGTACGTGTCGTAGTAGAGACGCGCATGTAGCATGTACACATACGTACAGCGGCCAGGGTGCAAGAAAGAAAATACGGCCACGTACGTACATACGGGCAGGGTCTCGAACGCCTACTTGCGCATACGTACGGCCAGGGCTCGTGTACATGGCTGGGTCTGAACGGAGAAACAACGTCGTCGTCGTGTTCATGGGGAGGCAACGGAATGCGTCGTGTTCATGGGGAGGCAACGGAATGCGTCGTGTTCATCGGGAGGCAACGAAATGCATCGTGTTCATCGGGAGGCAACGGAACGCGTGGGAGCCAACCGACTGGGTCGGAATGGAATGCGTGGTCGTGTTCATCGGGGGGGCTTGGACGGAATAGGCGATGGAAACGAGGCATCGCGTACCGCAAAACGGAGGAAACGGCCTTGTGTTTGACCGGCCACGTTCGAAACGGGAGCCTGTTCATCGGGAGGGGTCTGGCGTACCGCAAAACGGAGGAAACAGACCTCCTACGGTCAAAACGGGGGTCCTGTTGATCGGGAGGGGTGTGGCGTACCGCAAAACGGAGGAAACGGACTTGTGTTGGAGCTCTACGGTCGAAACGGGGGTCCTGTTGATCGGGAGGGGTGTGGCGTACCGCAAAACGGGACTCCGCAGGATACTGTTCATCTCCACCGTCGACCTCCTCCAGCCTCCACGGGCTCCTGTTCATCCAGCCTCCACCGCGCGCTACTCCACCGGCTACTGTTCAACCACCCCTCCACGGGTACCCCTCCACCGTCTACTGTTCATCCATCCCTCCACACCACGGGGTCCTGTTCAACCACCCCTCCACGGGCACCCCTCCACCATCTACTATTCATCCAGCCCTCCACACCACGGGGTCCTGTTCATCCAGAGGCAACGCCACCGCTCACTGTTCATCCAACCCCCCTGCAACGCTCACTATTCATCCAATCGATCGACTTCAGTTAGCAGCAGTAGCGAAGGAATCGCTCGATCGGGTTCAGTTAACAGCCATCGATCGATCGCTCGGGTTCAGTAACGCGTAGCCTGCAGTGCAATCGCTCGGGTTCAGTTAGAACCCAACGCCTCGCTCGGGTTCAGTTAGAGCCAACGCCTCGCACACACGCGCGTACGTGTATGAGAGAAACGCGCATCGCTCGGCCCCCGACCTCCCACCCTAACCGGGAACTCCCCGAAATTTTCCTCCCCCTCGCTTCTACCACGGTTTTTTCCGTCATGGACGGCCCAAAGAATGTCATGCAGCTGCGTCTCCGGCTCGCCCAGGACGAAAAGCCCATTTTCTGTCATGATTTTTTGTCATAGAAGTAGGATCCCACCACATCTATGATGATACCGGGTTTTGTCACAATTATCGTCATAGAAGTGTCATATGTATGACAGAAAAAAATTTCGTTCGGCCCAAAATGTCACGGATGTGTCTTTTTTTGTAGTGAATGAGTGAGTAATTCATAGGCATTTCTTGACGTCTACTAATATTACCAATTCTTTGACATTCATCACGAGATAAGACAAACTTACGGGCATCCTTGAAGAGAGTAGGCCAATAAAAGCCGGATTGCAATACCTTATGTGCAGTTCTATCTCCAGCATGGTGTCCTCCATAAGCTTTGGAGTGACACTTGTGTAGGATCTGTTCCTGTAAATGCTCAGGTATACAACGTCTAATAACACCATCTACTCCTTCTTTATAAAGGTGTGGGTCATCCCAGAAGTAATGTCTTAAATCATAGAAAAACTTTTTCTTTTGCTGGTATGTGAAACTAGGTGGTATAAATTTAGCAACAACGTAATTAGCATAATCAGCATACCATGGAGTAGTACGAGAAGCATTTATTACATATAGTTGTTCATCAAGAAAGCTATCATCAATAGGTAGTGGGTCATCAAGAACATTTTCTAACCTGGACAAGTTGTCTGCAATGGGGTTATCAGCTCCCTTTCTATCAATAATATGCAAATCAAATTGTTGAAGCAAGAGAACCCATCTAATAAGTCTAGGTTTAGCATCTTTCTTTTCCATAAGATATTTAATAGCAACATGATTAGTGTGAATAGTTACTTTAGAATCAACAATATAAGGTCTGAACTTATCACAAGCAAATACAACTGCTAAGAATTCCTTTTCAGTAGTAGCACAATTTCTCTGGGCATTGTCTAGAGTTTTACTGGCGTATTGAATAACATTTAATTTTTTATCAACTCCTTGTCCTAGAACAGCACCTACAGCATAATCACTAGCATCACACATGATTTCAAATGGTAAATTCCAATCAAGTGGCTGAACAAATAGGTGCAGATATCAAGGCTTTCTTAAGTATTTTAAATGCTTCTACACAATCATCATCAAAGACAAAAGGAATATCTTTTTGTAATAGGTTAGTCAGAGGCCGGGAAATTTTTGAGAAGTCCTTAATGAACCTCCTATAAAAACCGGCATGACCAAGGAAACTTCTTATACCTTTGATGTCCTTAGGACACGACATCTTTTCAGTAGCATCAACTTTAGCTTTGTCAACTTCAATACCTCTTTCAGAAATTATATGCCCCAAGACAATACCTTCATTAACCATAAAGTGGCACTTCTCCCAATTCAAGACAAGCTTAGTTTCTTCACATCTCTGCAAAACTCGATCAAGGTTGCTCAAGCAATCATCAAAAGAGGATCCATAAACAAAGAAATCATCCATGAAAACTTCACAAAAGTCAGAGAATATAGCCATCATGCATCTTTGAAAGGTAGCAAGTGCATTACATAAACCAAAAGGCATACGTCTATAAGCAAAGGTACCAAAAGGGCAAGTAAAAGCAGTCTTCTCTTGATCATCAGGTGACACAGGTATTTGAGAGAAACCAGAGTAACCATCTAGAAAGCAAAAATGTGTATGTTTGGATAATCTTTCTAGCATTTGATCAATGAAAGGCAAAGGGTAATGATCTTTTTTAGTAGCTTTATTTAATTTACGGAAATCAATCACCATCCTATAACCTGTAATAATTGTTTGCGGGATCAATTCATCTTTATCATTAGGAACGACAGTAATACCTCCCTTCTTAGGGACACAATGGACAGGGCTTACCCACTGACTATCAGCAACTGGATAAATTATACCTGCTTCAAGGAGCTATAATATTTCCTTTCTTACCACTTCTTTCATATTAGGATTTAGCCGTCCTTGGTGATCAATAACTAGTTTGGCATCTTTCTCCAAATTTATTTTGTGTTGACATAGAGTGGGACTAATGCCCTGATAACCCACAAGTATAGGGGATCGCAACAGTTTTCGAGGGTAGAGTATTCAACCCAAATTTATATATTCGACACAAGGGGAGCCAAAGAATATTCTCAAGTATTAGCAGCTGAGTTGTCAATTCAACCACACCTGGAAACTTAATATCTGTAGCAAAGTGTTTAGTAGCAAAGTAATATGATAGTAGTGGTAACGATAGCAAAAGTAATGTTTTTGGTATTTTATAGTGATTGTAACAATAGCAACAGAAAAGTAATTAAGCGAAGAACAATATATGGAAAGCTCGTAGGCAATGGATCGGTGATAGAGAATTACGCCGGATGTGGTTCATCATGTAACAGTCATAACCTAGGGTGACACAGAACTAGCTCCAATTCATCAATGTAATGTAGGCATGTATTCCGAATATAGTCATACATGCTTATGAAAAAGAACTTGCATGACATATTTGTCCTACCCTCCCGTGGCAGCGGGGTCCTAGCAGAAACTAAGGGATATTAAGGCCTCCTTTTCATAGAGTACCGGACCAAAGCATTAACACATAGTGAATACATGAACTCCTCAAACTACGGTCATCACCGGAAGTGGTCCCGATTATTGTCACTTCGGGGTTGCCGGATCATAACACATAGTAGGTGACTATAGACTTGCAAGATAGGATCAAGAACTAACATATATTCATGAAAACATAATAGGTTTAGATCTGAAATCATGGCACTTGGGCCCTAGTGATAAGAATTAAGCATAGCAAAGTCATAGCAACATCAATCTCAGAACATAGTGGATACTAGGGATCAAACCCTAACAAAACTAACTCAATTACATGATAAATCTCATCCAACCCATCACCGTCCAGCAAGCCTACGATGGAATTACTCACGCACGGCGGTGAGCATCATGAAATTGGTGATGGAGGATGGTTGATGATGACGATGGCGATGGATTCCCCTCTCCGGAGCCCCGAACGGACTCCAGATCAGCCCTCCCGAGAGAGTTTAGGGCTTGGCAGCGGCTCCGTATCGTAAAACGCGATGAATCCTTATCCTTTATTTTTTTCTCCGAACACAAATATATAGAGTTGGGGTTGAGGTCGGAGGAGCTCCACGGGGCCCACGAGGTAGGGGGCGCGCCCCCACCCTCGTGGCTAGGGTGTGGGCCCCCTGGCCTTGATATTTTGCCAATATTTTTTATTATTTCCAAAAAGACGCTCTGTGGATTTTTAGGTCATTCCGAGAACTTTTGTTTGCACATAAATAACAGTATGGCAATTCTGCTGAAAACAACATCAGTCCGGGTTAGTTCCATTCAAATCATGCAGGTTAGAGTCCAAAACAAGGGCAAACGTGTTTGGAAAAGTAGATACGATGGAGACGTATCAACTCCCCCGAGCTTAAACCTTTGCTTGTCCTCAAGCAATTCAGTTGACAAACTGAAAGTGATAAAGAAAAACTTTTACAAACTCTGTTTGCTCTTGTTGTTGTAAATATGTAAAGCCAACATTCAAGTTTTCAGCAAAGATTATGAACTAACCATAGTCACAATAACGCTTAGGTCTCATGTTTGCTCATATCAATGGCATAATCAACTAGCGAGCAATAATAATAAATCTTAGATGACAACACTTTCTCAAAACAATCATCATATGATATAACAAGATGGTATCTCGCTAGCCCTTTCTGAGACCACAAAACATAAATGCAGAGCACCTTTAAATACCAAGGACTGACTAGACATTGTAATTCATGGTAAAAGAGATCTAGTCAAGTCATACTCAATGTAAACTAACAGTAATGAATGCAAATGACAGTGGTGCTCTCCAACTGGTGCTTTTTAATAACAGGATGATGACTCAACATAAAAGTAAATAGATAGGCCCTTCGCAGAGGGGAGCAGGGATTTGTAGAGGTGCCAAAGCTCGGTTGTAAAATAGAGATGAATAATATTTTGAGCGGTATACTTTCATTGTCAACATAACAACCAAGAGATGGCGATGTCTTCCATGCTACACACATTATAGGCGGTTCCCAAACAGAATGGTAAAGTTTATACTCCCCCTCCACCAATAAGCATCAATCCATGGCTTGCTCGAAACAACGAGTGCCTCCAACTAACAAGAGTCCCAGGGGGGTATTGTTTGCAATTATTTTGATTTGATTTGCATAAAGCATGGGACTGGGCATCCCGGTGACCAGCCATTTTCTCGTGAGTGAGGAGCGGAGTCCACTACTCTTGAGAATGACCCGTCTAACATGGAAGATACGGACAGCCCTAGTTGATACACGAGCTATTCGAGCATACAAAACAGGATAGTTATTTGAAGGTTTAGAGTTTGACACATACAAATTTACTTGGAACGGCAGGTAGATACCGTATATAGGTAGGTATGGTGGACTCATATGGAATAACTTTGGGGTTTATGGGATTGGATGCACAAGCAGTATTCCCGCTTAGTACAGGTGAAGGCTACAAAAAGACTGGGAAGCGACCAACTAGAGAGCGACAATAGTCATGAACATGAATTAAAATTAATCAACACCGAATGCAAGCATGAGTAGGATATAATGCACCATGAACATAAATATCGTAGAGGCTATGTTGATTTTGTTTCAACTACATGCGTGAACATGTGCCAAGTCAAGCCACTCGAATCGTTCAAAAGAGGATACCACCCTACCATACCACATCACAACCATTTTAATAGCATGTTGGCACGCAAGGTAAACCATTATAAGCTCCTAGCTAATTAAGCATGGCATAAGAAACTATGATCTCTAATTGTCATTGCAAACATGTTTATTCATAATAGGCTGAATCAGGAACGATGAACTAATCATATTTACAAAAACAAGAGAGGTCAAGTTCATACCAGCTTTTCTCATCTCAATAAGTTCATCATATAATCATCATTATTGCCTTTCACTTGCACGACCAAATAGTGTGGATAATAATGATAGTGCACGTGCATTGGACTAAGCTGGAATCTACAAGCATTCAATAAACAGGAGAAGACAAGGCAATATGGGCTCTTTTGTCAGATCAACAATAATGCATATAAGATCCACTTCAACAATTTAATTAAGGTCTTCTCCTATCGACCCCCAAAGAAAAGAAAAGAAATAAAACTATTTACACGGGAAAACTCCCAACAAGCAAAAGAAGAACAGGAAATCTTTCTGGGTTTTCTTTTTAATTACTACTACAAGCATAGAAATTAAAGCTAGCTAAAAGCTACAACTAATTTTTCGGTTTTTCTTAAGGTTTATCAAACACACAAGAAGAAAGCATAAAAAAGAAATAAACTAGCATGGATATTACAATGAAAAAATATGAGCACCGACATATAGCAATGAGTGTGTGAACATGAATGTAATGTCGGTGAGAAATACGTACTCCCCCAAGCTTAGGCTTTTGGCCTAAGTTGGTCTAATGCCAAGGATGGCCTGGCGGATATCCAAAGTTGTAGTTGGGGTCGTACTGAGATGCAGCAGTCATTGCATCGTGGGCTGCAGCTTGGAGGCGAGCTATCTCAGCCCTCCTCTTATACTCTTCCGCCTCCTCTCTGGTTACAAAATATCTCCCTTTTGCCTGAAAATCAAAGAAAGTAGAAGCAGGGAGAGCAACATGATAGGTGAGTCGTCTGTCAAAGATTAGTCGGTACTGGAGAAACTGATCGTTCCTCTCAACAAACTGATGACGAACCATAGCCTCATAATCCAAATAAGCAGGAGCCAACTCAATATCATCCTCACGTATGGTTATACCAAGAAAATTAGCTATGCGGGTTGCATAAATTCCACCAAAGAAATCTCCATTAAATCTATTAACATGTAACCTACGTGCAACAATGGCTCCCAAATTATAAGATTTATCTCCTAACACAGCACTCCTAAGAATACCGAGGTCAGGGACACACATGTGACATGCTTCATCTTTACCGTTAATGCATCTACCTATGAAGAGAGCAAAATAATGTATAGAAGGAAACTGAATGCTCCCTATGGTAGCTTGTGCTATATCTCTAGATTCCCCCATAGTTATACTACCAAGAAAATCTCTAAATTCATATTTGCGAGGTTCACTATCACTACCCCATCGTGGAAGTTTGCAAGCAGCAGTAAAGTCCTCTAAGTTCATAGTATAAGAATTTTCATAAAGATCAAACAGAACAGTTTGAGAATTATGTGAAGATGAAAATTCAAACCTCCTCACAAAGGAACTAGTGAGATAGTGGTATTGACAGCATTTTTCCGCCTCGAAGCTCTCAAGATCGGCGTTACGCAAATATGCGTTGAGTTCTTCCTTAATTCCTGCTCGATCCATGAAGTCCTCTGAATGCCATTCACAAGGCCGCACTGGGGCGTCCCTTGGTGGCTCATCATTAGCATCACGCATTGCAAGCCTGGGTCCTTGTTTCCTTGAAGAACCACCTTGGTACATTTTCCTAAACATATTTCTTCCTCTGAAAAATTTCTGAAATTTTAGTAACTTCAAATAAAAGTGAACCAAACTCAACAATATTGATAGCAACTACTCCTACAAGTGCCTAGAGCCTATATCATGCATCAAAACTACTTGGAACCACATAAATTTGACAGGCAAGCTCAAGAACAGGGTCACCTAAGCAGCACAAATTTTCAATGAATAAAGCACTAGAACAAAAACTAATTTGACCAATGGAGGAGTCACATACCAAGGAACAATCCCCCAAAGCAGTTTTGTGAGAGGTGCTTTGAGCAAGGAGATCGAAAATCGCAGCAAAATGAGCTAGAACTCGTGCTTGAGCTGGATAATGGTGTTTGTGGGAGGAAGAAGGAGTGTATGGGTGCAGGAATAAGTGGAGGGGGCCACTGTGGGCCCACGAGGCAGGGGGCGCGCCCAGGGGGGTAGGGTGCGCCCTCCACCCTCGTGGCCAGGTGGATGCCCCCCTGCTATGTTCTCAGTGCCAAATATTCTCAAATATTCCAGAAAAAATCATATTTAAATTTCAGGGCATTTGGAGAACTTTTATTTTCGGGATAGTTTTATATTGCACGGATAATTCAGATAACAGACAGAAAATACTATTTTTATTTTATTTAATATAAATAACAGAAAGTAGAAAGAGGGTACAAAGAGTTGTGTTTTCTAAATTCATCCATCTCATGATCATCAAAAGGAATCCACTAACAAGGTTGATCAAGTCTTGTTAACAAACTCATTCCGAATAACATGGAACCGGAGAATTTTCGAATAACACTAGGTTACCTCAACGGGGATATGCACATTCCCAACAATAAGAATATCATATTTCTTCTCGACAGTACGTAGAGGAAATTCAAAACCTCCAAATATAATCGATGGAATTTTTCCAATAGAATTGATACTGTGGACTTGAGGTTGTTTCCTCGGAAAGTGTACCGTATGCTCATTGCCATTAACATGAAAAGTGACATTGCCTTTGTTGCAATCAATAATAGCCCCTCAGTATTTAAAAAGGGTCTTCCAAGAATAATAACAAAGTACGTTAAAATAGTAACGTTTGCAACCACAACATGCACATCCTCACAAATACCGACATGTATATATAGCAGTTGATTTACATCCATTTGCAAAGATATTTGAGTAGGTGTCAACTTATTCAAATCAAGTCTACGATATAAAGAGAGAGGCATATAACTAACATCGGCTCCAAGATCACATAAAGCAGTTTTAACATAATTTCTTTTAATGGAGCATGGTATAGTGGGTACTCCTGGATCTCCTAACTTCTTAGGTAGCATTTTCATTAGTAACATTTTCTTTCATACACTTAGCATAAGGATTCATTTTGAGCATATCAGTTAATCGCATACGCAAAAAGATAGGTCTAATCATTTCAGCAAAGCGCTCAAAATCCTCATCAACCTTTCTCTTGGATGGTTTGGGAGGAAAAGGCATGGGTTTTTGAACCCATGGTTCTCTTTCTTTACCATGTTTCCTAGCAACAAAGTCTCTCTTATCATAACGTTGATTCCTTGATGGTGGGTTATCAAGATCAACAGCAGGTTCAATTTCTATATCTTTATCATTGCTAGGTTGAGAATCATCATGAACATTATCATTAACATTATCACTAGTTTCAAGTTCATTACCAGATTGTGTTTTAGCATCAGAAATATAAATATCATTTGGGTTCTCAGGTGTATCAATAACAAGTTCACTAGAAGCATGCAAAGTCCTATCATTTTTCTTTTTCTTCCTTTTAGAAGGACTAGGTGCATCTATATTATTTCTCTGAGAATCTTGCTCAATTCTCTTAGGGTGACCTTAAGAATACAAAGGTTCCTGAGTCATTTTACCAGTTCTAGTAGCCACTCTAACAGCATAGTCATTATTCTTACTATTCAATTAATTGAGCAAATCATTTTGAGCTTTAAGTACTTGTTCTACTTGAGTGGTAACCATAGAAGCATGTTTACTAATAAGTTTAAGTTCACCTTTGACATTAGCCATATAATCACCCAAGTGTTCAAGCATATCAGCACTGCATTTTAATTCTCTACCAAAATAAGCATTGAAGTCTTCTTGCTTAACCATAAATTTATCAAACTCATCTAAGCATGGGCTAGCAAACTTAGTAAATGGGATTTCAACTTTATCATATCTATAGAGAGAATTTACCTTTACTACCTGTGTCGGGTTATCAAGACCATGTGTTTCTTTAATAGGTGATGGATTAAAACCATATATTTCTTCAAAAGGCGGTAAATTAAGACCATGTATTTCTTCAATAGGAGGTAAATTCTTAACATCTTCAGCTTTAATACCCTTTTCTTTCATGGATTTCTTTGCCTCTTGCATATCTTTAGGACTGAGGAATAGAACACCCCTTTTCTTTGGAGTTGGTTTAGGAATAGGCTCAGGAAGTTTCCAATTATTTTCATTTGTTAACATATTATTCAATAGAATTTCAGCTTCATCTGGTGTTCTTTCCCTGAAAACAGAACCAGCACAACTATCTAGGTATCTCTAGAAGCATCGGTTAGTCCATTATAAAAGATATCAAGTATTTCATTTTTCTTAAGAGGATGATCAAGCAAAGCATTAAGTAACTAGAGAAGCCTCCCCCAAGCTTGTGGGAGACTCTCTTCTTCAATTTGCACAAAATTTTATATATCCCTTAAGGCAGCTTGTTTCTTATGAGCAGGGAAATATTTAGCAGAGAATTAATAAATCATATCCTGGGGACTACGCACACAACCAGGATCAAGAGAATTAAACCATATCTTAGCATCACCCTTTAATGAGAACAGAAATATTTGAAGGATATAAAAGTAGCGAGTTCTCTCATCATTAGTGAACAGGGTGGCTATATCATTTAATTTAGTAAGATGTGCCACAACAGTTTCAGATTCATAGCCATAAAAAGGATCAGATTCAACCAAAGTAATTATATCAGGATCAATAGAGAATTCATAATCCTTATCAGTAACAAAGATAGGTGAAGTAGTATAAGTAGGATCATATTTCATTCTAGCATTCGGAGTTTTTTGTTTAAGCTTAGCTAATAATTTCTTAAGATCACTTCTATCATTGCAAGCAAGAAAGTCTCTTTTAGTTTCTTCATCCATAACATAGCCCTTAGGCACAACATGTAATTCATATTTATTAGGAGAGCCTCCATAATCACTTTCATCAGTATTATCAGTTTCAATAATTTCATTCACTCTAGCCCTAGCAAGTTGTTCATCAAGAAATTCACCAAGTGGCACAGTTGTATCATGCATTGAAGTAGTTTCATCATAAGTATCATGCATAGCAGAAGTGGCATCATCAATAATATGCGACATATCAAAATCAATAGCAGAAGCAGGTTTAGGTGTCGCAAGCTTACTCAAAACAGAAGGTGAATCAAGTGCAGAGCTAGATGGCAGTTCCTTACCTCCCCTCGTAGTTGAGGGATAAATCTTGGTTTTTGGATCTCTCAAGTTCTTCATAATGATAAGCAGATATAAATCCCAAGTGACTCAAAGAATAGAGCTATGCTCCCCGGCAACGGCACCAGAAAATAGTCTTGATAACCCACAAGTATAGGGGATCGCAACAGTTTTCGAGGGTAGAGTATTCAACCCAAATTTATTGATTCGACACAAGGGGAGCCAAAGAATATTCTCAAGTATTAGCAGCTAAGTTGTCAATTCAACCACACCTGGAAACTTAATATCTACAGCAAAGTGTTTAGTAGCAAAGTAATATGATAGTAGTGGTAACGGTAGCAAAAGTAACGGTAGCAAAAGTAATGTTTTTGGTATTTTATAGTGATTGTAACAATAGCAACGGAAAAGTAAATAAGCGAAGAACAATATATGGAAGCTCGTAGGCAATGGATCGGTGATAGAGAATTATGCCGGATGTGGTTCATCATGTAACAGTCACTAGATGACTCGTTGCGCCAATGGCGCAAAGGGCAAGAGCAAGCCAAGTATTGGAAGAGTACACATAAAAATATTTAGAGACAGATTGAAACATATAGAAATAAAAAATTGTTGCTGGCAATGTCATGATTTTCTCTAACCAGTGTAAACATATATAAGTAGTCTTCTGAAAATATTAGTAGAAGGGCAGTTGATTACGTATATAGAACAAGTGATCACAAACTTGTTTTGACCACAGAGACAGTAATGAGGTCTGAAGTGTACATGCAGTATCTTGCTCAGAGCAACGCCAAAAGAGCAAAGATACTGGATCGATTGATAAAAACAAAAGGTGGCTGTTGTTGGTTAGGACATATTGACTGAAGGGCAATTGAACATGGATACTAACATTTTGTTTTGGAAGCAGGGTCAACAACATCTCCAGTAGAAGCAATTTCTGCAGTTTGGGTAGGATCTTTAGGCACAGGCGCATATGATGTAGTTCCCTTGGTTTTGGAAGGCGAAGTGAAGAGCTTGTGATGAGAGTTCCTAGGGCACGGTGATTTGCTCCATTTAAACATAAAATTATATTAGGTGTTTACCAAAGTGACAAAGTGAGAAAGGTATAGCAGTGCACAAGCCTGATTGAAATACCTAGGTATTTAGTCACAGGAGCTTGTTCCTTGCCTTTCATTGCGGATATAGGAGTGTTCATCTATTAATCATGTAATAGTCAGACAATGCAAAGGAGAGAACGCAGGGAGAAATAGTAACAATCATATTCCGTAAAACGCAAAGCTGTGTTCAGGACAATAAGAATGCCTCTCATCTTGACGCATTAGGCAAAGGTAACTAAATGGAATACACAGATGCCAAAAGCCATGAGTACAACAATGTTAGATTAGGCGGTGGCTGTAGCTGGTCATTAGTAATCATTATATATGAGTACCTTCAATCGATTGAAATTGAAGGAAATGTAAGGTTATTTACATTGATGTATATAGTTCAAATGGACGATCCACAAGGAAAGACAAAACAATTGTGAAGCATATCATAAGTGGCACAAAAGCATTGTAAACTTTGCTTGAGGAATTTGTATATCTGAAGGAATCCATCACCCGAGTATAACATAAATGAAGTTGGTGTTCAGTTTAAATTTCCACCAAGCAAATGTAAGGTGTTGATGAAGCTGAAACGAAATTAGGGGCAGCAATGATTAATTAACCGATTAACTAACCCATCCGGTAGTTTTCAGTTTCACCAACTTGTCCATCTATCCATAAGACTACATCGAACTGAACCGAAGGTAAGGATCTGAACCAAGAATAGCAGCGTAGACAAAAGCAAGATTAAACATCATTCTTCAGTCCTCAAGGGTACATGCATTCTCCTTCCTGACTTAGGCTTCCTTCTCTGGTGTGTAGTGTTCTCTAAAATCAGCTACTGCTTACACTCCCCCCCCCCAAGTGAATAGTAACAATTTTAAGAGGATAAACCACACAGAGAATTGGTTCCTAATTAGAGCAGCTAAAGAAGCAAGTAGTTAACATTAGTACATAGAGTCTTGGAAGTGGGCTACAATATCATGGAAAAATGACAGGAGCACATCATTGCTTGTGATTAGCATAGTTCTCTCAAAATTTTCATGGTTGGTTTGCTACTACTTCCAATTTTGTCTGTACTGTATTAAATAAGGCCCATCAAAGCATACCACGAATGGTTTTCTGTGCAAAATAAATAGACCAAAAAATGAATGAAACAAAATAAATACACAGCCCCTTATGCATATACGCAGATGAAAGCTTCCAACAATGAAATAATTCCTAGTTTAACCGAAAGGCATTAGCATAGGCAAGAACAAATATTTTCAGTGAGCTCTAACAAGAACAAATGGCGGGACCAAGAACAACCTCCAACCGAGGAGATGACGAGCCAGCAGAGCAATAGACGAAGACCAAACAGCAGATGAGAGGACAAAAGCAACCTGCGGCAGACAGAACAAATGCCTTAGGAGGGTGAAACACGAACAAAAAGAGTGTATAATCAGCAAACTACATAGACAATAGGCTAATTATTCTTGCAATTAGTATAAATATAATTAGCAACTACTATATGTCCATTACTTGAATGGAATCATGAGCCACTTTCATGCATCGTCAATACGACAGTTGCCCCTCTCAACTCTTCTGTGCCTCATCTCATGACTAATTCTACTAATCAGTGATTGGGTTCAGTTGCTGTCTAAATCAAGACAATTGCATGAAAGCACAACACAGTACATCCTAATGTAAGATATTTTAACTAATAGAAGCAAGCACCTATCAATTTATGATTATCTAAGAAAGAACAACACGCCTGAAACACGGTAGGCACATCAACTAAATTGAGGCACACATATCTGTCGGCACGGCAACACGGTCACATTTAAAGAATTAATAATTATGAAAAGCTTGTAGTGCATGTCACAACTATAAATACTCTGTTCTCACCTAAAACTATCAGAACAGAGACAAATAAGAACAGAGCTGCCAATATAAGCAAGTCAATGCAGAACACAACAGGTGAATATTTCCAAAGACAAGCAAACATATCCGTCTAGCCCGACACAGCATATTCAACATATCATACAACCACTTACGCAAACAGTTACAGCAGGCTTTCATAAAGTGGACTGGAAATCAGGGAAATAGACATGGAATATTTCTCTGTATGTACACGGTTTTGAAATATTTTTCTTCTTGAAGCTAACAAGCCCGCTGTCTTTTTTTTAGCTGAAGATAAATCCGTCAGTTTGAAGTAGAAAAGCAATTACTAAACCTAAAGATCCAAGCAAAGGACCATCTAATTTTTATAACTAATCAATTCACCCAAACTAAATTACTTTCTTATCAGTTTTAATGGAACACAGTAAACATTTTCCGTTGCACTCTTGCTCCAAGCTTACAAACCCTACATATTTTAGGTGATGCATCCCTCTGATATTGTTGCATAGGTACTTAAACAGCAGCCTAGTAAGAATACTGCTTGGCTATATTCAGGCTAAACTCTAAAGCATTAATCTAAGCCTCCACTTTGTGTGCACCTTCTCATTATATTTATGCTCATTTAATGGCAGCACAGCATCCCATTTTGAATGCTAGCTAAGAATACCCAACTAATTAGACTTCTTTCCTATGAGATTGTAATAAAGAATAATGATGGTAGGTGATCTGATATTATATTCGACTAATAATAAAATAAGCAAGGAGAGCAGGGTATGGAAAGACAAATAGCCTAGAAAAAACATGCAGAGGAAAATGCCAAAGAGATACTATCATAAGCAAGGGCATTTGATGAATTCATTAATTAGTTAAGCCAGTATGAATATACATGGCTGAAAATAATATGTATTTTGTAGTTTGGACAAATGGAGTAACCAAGACAACAATAACTGGGCGTATAGTCTAAATTAAATGAGCCAATTTGAGGAATTGTTATCCTCCAAACAATATTCAGATAATTCTATTTGCTATGATGATAATTCTGTACCTGCACATTACTCGGCATACCAAGTTCTCCATTCGGGTTCTTCTCCGCACGACACATGAATATATGAGAAAATAATTTTCTTGGTCCTATTTCTTCTTTCTCATATCTGCAAATATCATGTTTAGGAAACCCACATATTAGTAATTTCAGAGATGTACATTAGAGAAAATGTTCAGCTAACAATCCAATTAGATATACATGTGCATGTATGTTTATACACCTAGCCAAAAATTTGAGAAGATCAAATTAAGAATATGAATGCTTAATGAAATTTAAACTTGGATTGAAATTTCCCTTCCATTGCATTTGGAATCTGCTCTCTTTACCTCTCCCTATCCCACTCCCACTAACTACCACACATTCATCACATAATAGAGAGAGATACACAGGAGCACCTGGTTGGGAAGGAAGGCGTTGAGCGCGTCCATTCCTCGCCGTGGGGAGCACCTGTGGTTGGGGAGCAAGCCATGAACAACAAGTTGGAAAGGAACTGTAAGAGGAAGGAATCCAGGGGAAAATCAGCCCCAAATCAAATCAACCAATGAAGAAATCTGCCATTGTTTTGACCACGAAATTAGACTAGACAAAAACAGAAATCAACAGAGAACAAATCACACGGGTGCCCGCTTCTATACCTTGCTGCCGCCCGCTTGTTTGGCGAGGACCACCTCGGCCAATTCCTGCAGTCCCACCGCCACCGCTGCCCCGGATGCCGGTCCCCATCGCCTTTCCCTCCTTGGCAGCTGGGCGAGTGACCTCACCGGCGCAGGCCGACACCGGCCGACGACCCTGTCCCGTCCGCTGCCGAGCCTCCCTTTCCTATTTCCTCTCTCTTACTCCCTCCTCTCGTCATCCACCACTCCTCTTAGCTCTCTCTTTCTCCCTCCTCTCTCTCCTGCACGGACCGGTCCATGGCGCTGGCGCTGGATCGAATCAAGCGCCCCCGCCGTCACCCTTTGCCTGCAGGTCGGATCTGGCGAGATCCCTACTCCTCCACCCCAGCGAGAAGGCCGGCGGCAGCTGACGAGGGATGACGGTCGGGGTGGAGAGGCGACAGAGTGGCAAGGAGGAGAGGAGGCAGCGGATTGGGGAATGAAAGGGGATACTCTCTATAGGCTTCCATCTACGGACCAACAACCCCAGGGCCCGCCCGTCAGCGAAAGAGGCTAGGCAGGGAACGAAGTAAAACTGGACGCGATTTGCAATTGCTGGCCGCGTGGATGGCCTGAGAGGGGCTGCTATCCTAGCATCCTTTATAAGTTTAATAACCCAGGGTGACACAGAACTAGCTCCAATTCATCAATGTAATGTAGGCATGTATTCCGAATATAATCATATGTGCTTATGGAAAAGAACTTGCATGACATCTTTTGTCCTACCCTCCCGTGGCAGCGGGGTCCTAGCGGAAACTAAGGGATATTAAGGCCTCCTTTTAATAGAGTACCGGACCAAAGCATAAACACATAGTGAATACATGAACTCCTCAAACTACGGTCATCACCGGAAGTGGTCCCGATTATTGTCACTTAGGGGTTGCCGGATCATAACACATAGTAGGTGACTATAGACTTGCAAGATAGGATCAAGAACTCACATATATTCATGAAAACATAATAGGTTCAGATCTGAAAGCATGGCACTCGGGCCCTAGTGACAAGCGTTAAGCATAGAAAGTCATAGCAACATCAATCTCGGAACATAGTGGATACTAGGGATCAAACCCTAACAAAACTAACTCGATTACATGATAAATCTCATCCAGCCCATCACCGTCCAGCAAACCTATGATGGAATTACTTAGGCACGGTGGTGAGCATCATGAAATTGGTGATGGAGGATGGTTGATGATACCGATGGCGACGGAATCCCCTCTCCGGAGCCCCGAACAGACTCCAGATCAGCCCTCCCGAGAGAGTTTAGGGCTTGGCGGCGGCTCCATATCGTAAAACACGATGAATCCTTCTCCTTTATTTTTTCTCTCTGAACACAAATATATAGAGTTGGGGTTGAGGTCGGAGGAGCTCTAGGGGTCCCACAAGGTAGGGGGCGCGCCCCCCACCCTCGTGGCTAGGGTGTGGGCCCCTGGCCTTGATATTTTTCCAGTATTTTTAATTATTTCCAAAAAGATGCTTCGTGGAGTTTCAGGTCTTTCCGAGAACTTTTGTTTCTGCACATAAATAACACCATGGCAATTCTGCTGAAAACAGCGTCAGTCCGGGTTAGTTCCATTCAAATCATGCAGGTTAGAGTCCAAAACAAGGGCAAAAGTGTTTGGAAAAGTAGATGCGATGGAGACGTATCATGCCCTTAAGATCATCAAGAGTATATCCAATAGCAGCATGGTGCTTCTTCAGAGTTTTCATTAATTTCTCTTCTTCATGCTCTGAAAGGTTAGCACTAATAATAACAAGATATATCTTCTTTTCATCAAGATAAGCATATTTAAGAGTATCAGGCAATGGTTTAAGCTCAAACACGGGATCACCGTTGGGTGGAGGAGGATACCCTAGGATTTCAACAGGCAAGTTGTGTTTCAGAATAGGTCCCTGTTTAAAGAATACTTCATCTATTTCCCTTCTTTCATTCATATACGTATCATTTTCATGATCTAGCAAATATTGTTCTAAAGGATCACTAGGAGGCATGGCAATAGAAGCAAGACCAATAATTTCATCTTTACTAGGTAGTTCATCATCACGGGGTTGTCTGCTAAATTTAGCAAAATTAAACTCATGAGACATATCACCCAAACCAATAGTAACAACATCCTTTTCACAGTCTATCCTAGCATTAACAGTGCTCAAGAAGGGTCTACCAAATATAATGGGACAAAAGCTATCTTGTGGGGAACCAAGAACAAGAAATCAGCAGGGTATTTAACCTTCCCACACAAGACTTCAACATCTCTAACAATCCCAACTGGTGAAATAGTATCTCTATTGGCAAGCTTAATTGTAACATCAATCTCTTCTATCTCAGCAGATGCAATATCATGCATAATTTCTTGGTATAAGGAATGAGGTATTGCACTTGCACTAGCACCCATATCACATAAGCCATGATAGCAATGATCTCCTATTTTAAAAGAAATAACAGGCATGCCTACAAGAGGTCTATGCTTATTTTTAGCATCAGGTCTAGCAATTCTAGCAGCTTCATTGCAGAAGTAAATAACATGCCCATCAATATTATCGGCCAAGAGAACTTTAACCATAGCAATTTTAGGTTCAACTTTAACTTGCTCAGGGGGTTTGTATGTCCTAATATTACTTTTGTTGACTATAGTTGAAGCTTTAGCATGATCCTTTATTCTAACAGGGAAAGGTGGTTTCTCAATATAAGTAGTAGGAACAACATGATCATTATAAGTGATAGTCTGTTCTTCAACTTTAATAGGTGCAACTACTTTTACTTCAATGGGAGGATTATATTTAAAACACTTCTCCTTAGGGAGATCAACATGAGTAGCAAAGGATTCACAGAAATAAGCTACTATCTTAGAGTCAAGTCCATATTTAGTGCTAAATTCACGGAAAGCATCGGTATCCATAAAATATTTAACACAATCAAACTTAGGTGTTATACCTGACTCCTTACCTTCGTCGAGGTCCCAATCTTCAGAGTTGCATTCTTTCCAATAAATCACATTTGAATTCAGTAGTCTTCATCATAAAAGATCCAGTACATGAAGTATCGAGCATGGAGCGATTACTGAGAGAAAGCCGAGCATAAAATTTTTGAATAATCATTTCTCTTGACAGCTCATGATTGGGGCATGAATATAACATTGACTTAAGCCTCCCCCAAGCTTGAGCGATGCTTTCTCCTTCGCGAGGGCAAAAATTATATATATAATTACGATCACGATGAACAAGATGCATAGGATAAAACTTCTGATGAAATTCCAATTTCAATAGATGGTAGTTCCATGATCCCATATCATCACATAGCCTAAACCATGTCAATGCATCTCCCTTCAAAGATAAAGGGAAAACCTTCTTCTTGATAGCATCATTGGGCATACCTGCAAGCTTAAATAATCCACAAACTTCATCCACATAGATTAAGTGTAAATCAGGATGCAATGTTCCATCTCCTGCAAAAGGATTAGCTAGCAGTTTCTCTATCATACCCGAAGGAATTTCAAAGTAAACATTTTCAGTAGGTTCAGTAGGTTGAGGAGCAACTCATTGCTCTACTGGTCGGAGTGAAGAAATCCCGAACAAGCCCTCAAAGGATTATGTTACATAGTAACAAATGATAGTAAATTTCAGCACACTGTATAAATTTTTCCTTACCAAATTCCACCTATCAAAGGCGCTTCACTCCCCGGCAACAACGCCAGAAAAGAGTCTTGATGACCAACAAGTGTAGGGAATCTATCGTAGCCTTTTCGATAAGTAAGAGTGTCGAACCCAGCGAGGAGCAGAAGGAAATGATAAGCAGTTTTCAGTAAGGTATTCTCTGCAAGCACTGAAATTATTGGTAACAGATAGTTTTGTGATAAGGTAATTTGTAACGAGTAGCAAGTAATAAAAGTAAATAAGGTGCAACAAGATGGACCAATCCTTTTTGTAGCAAAGGACAAGCCTAGACAAACTCTTATATGAAGGAAAGCGCTCCCGAGGACACATGGGAATTATCGTCAAGCTAGTTTTCATCACGTTCATATGATTCGCGTTCGGTACTTTGACAATTTGATATGTGGGTGGACCAGTGCTTGGGTACTGTCCTTACTTGGACAAGCATCCCACTTATGATTAACCCCCATTGCAAGCATCCGCAACTACAACAGAAGTATTAAGGTAAACCTAACCATAGCATGAAACATATGGATCCAAATCAGCCCCTTACAAAGCAACGCATAAACTAGGTTTTAAGCTTCTGTCACTCTAGCAACCCATCATCTACTTATTACTTCCCAATGCCTCCCTCTAGGCCCAAACAATGGTGAAGTGTCATGTAGTCGACGTTCACATGACACCACTAGAGGGATGACAACATACATCTCATCAAAATATCGAACGAATACCAAATTCACATGACTACTTATAGCAAGACTTCTCCCATGTCCTCAGGAACAAACGTAACTACTCACAAAGCATATTCATGTTCATAATCAGAGGGGTATTAATATGCATAATGGATCTGAACATATGATCTTCCACCAAGTAAACCAACTAGCATCAACTACAATGAGTAATCAACACTACTAGCAACCCACAGGTACCAATCTGAGGTTTGGATACAAAGATTGGATACAAGAGATGAACTAGGGTTTTAGATGAGATGATGCTGGTGAAGATGTTGATGGAGATTGACCCCCTCCCGATGAGAGGATCGTTGGTGATGACGTTGATGATGATTTCCCCCTCCCGGAGGGAAGTTTCCCCGGCAGAACAGCTCTGCCAGAGCCCTAGATTGGTTCCGCCAAGGTCCCGCCTCATGGCGGCGGAGTTTCTTCCTATGAGCTTGCTTATGATTTTTTTCCTCGACGAAAGACTCCATATAGATAAAGATGGGCATCAGAGGGCCACCAGGGGGCCCACGAGGTAGGGGGCGCGCCCAGGGGGTAGGGTGCGCCCCCACCCTCATGGATGGTGGGTGGCCCCCCTCTGGTACTTTCTTCGCTTAGTATTTTTTATATATTCTGAAAATAACTCCCATGGAGTTTCAGGACTTTTGGAGATGTGCAGATTAGGTCTCTAATATTTGCTCCTTCTCCAGCCTAGAATTCCAGCTGCTGGCATTCCCCCTCTTCATGTAAACCTTGTAAAATAAGAGAGAAAAGGCATACATATTGTGACATAATGTGTAATAACAGCCCATAATGCAATAAATACTGATATAAAAGCATCATGCAAAATGGATGTATCACGCCGCACCGTCGATGTAGCAGACTGGTCCGGCCACGCCACGGAAGCACCAGAGATGTCCCGCCGCGCTGTCGAAGCAGCACGGAGGTCCCGCCACACCGCGGCAGCCTGGGAAAATTTCTCAGGGGCAGGCGAGGACTCTTACAGGCGCATGCATGCGATGGTCCATAGCCAGATGGATCAGATCTCTGGCTGGGCGAGGTTGCAGGACAAGGCTACCAGCATCATCTGGAAACTAGGGGAGGGCAATGCGAAGCTCCGGGGCGAGCGCGACCTGCTGAGGGCAAAGATCGTCGGAAGGGCGAGGCAAGAGGAGGAGACCGCTGCCTTGTTGCAGAGGACGGGCGTCATCATCAAGAAACTTATGGACGAGAATGCCATGCTCTGCATTGAGCGCAACAGGCTGGTGGAGGAATCCATTGATGCTGCCAAGCAGCGTACTAAGGACATGAAACTGATGAAAGAGATCATCGCCCGTCGCGAGAACTAGTCTCCGTGACCTGCAGCAGATAAAGAAAGTAGAGATCAGCGAGCCAGATTGTTGTATGTGTCTTCCTTCTTCTTTTGCCCTTGTGTATTTCGGGCATAGCCACATGTAGCTTTTTTAATTATCTTCCTAAGTATGTAAGACAATTATTGTCCACTCTCGTCGTCCTTATATATATATTCATTAGTCTTGCTATAAGTCGCAGTAGATGTTATATAGGTCCGTCGGATCTTCAAGATCCGTGCAAAATTTTCTTTTCAGATTTTCTTTTTTCTCTCTTAAATCTCAGTCGAGTGAGAAATTGCCACGCCATTAAACAGAGGCTCGGATGCCATTAATGGAGACCTTGGGAGAGAGGTGGACGGCAGATGGAGGTCAAAGGGCTCTCCTCCTGATAAGCACGCGCAGGGGTCTGATCGGACGCCTCCCGTACTCAAATAGCTACCCTGCACGGCGCCTCCAAGCTAATAAAAAAGAGGATGCGTGGCGGCACGTAAATGGTAAATAGAACGCCCACGGTTTCAATAATACTTGTGTTTCCGATTGTAACGTGACATCACTTGTTCCAAAATGACTTTGTTGATTGTTAATGTGTGCGCCTTCACAAATCGGACAGCAAAATTACCACAGCATGTTGGTGCCATGTCATGACACCAAGCCAAGTTTCATGATTTTCATGCGTGTTTAGGATTTAAAGGAATTAAAACCCCAAGTTTCTCAATGTTTCCAGCCGAGCCATGACCCCCAGATGTTTGAGTTTCATTCCCATTTCTGGCATGAGACCTAGAAATTTACCCGAGGACACACATGTGATTTTTCAACCAGCTTTGGTGCACTGGAGCATGTGCTTGTATTTAAAATTTGAATTAGGCACACAAAGGTGACACGTTCCCTCTCAAAACCACGAGCCTTCTTGAGAGAAGCTCCGGTTTGCAAGAAACTTATACCAAAACTTGTTCCTATTCTGGAATTTTTTTACCACAGCATGGCAGTACCATGACATGACACCATGCCAAGTTTCATGATTTTCAGGCGTGTTTTGGATTTAAAAGAATTTTTAAACCAAGCTTCTCAATGTTCTCGGCCGAACCACGATGCCCAGATGTTTGAATTTCATTCCCATTTCTTGCATGAAACCTAGAAATTCACCCAAGGACACACATGTGATTTTTCAATCAACTTTGGTGCACAGGAGCATGTGCTTGTAGTTCAAATTTGAATTATGCACATTAAATGACCAGAAACTCAATTAATGTATAAAAAGGCCAAACAAACCCGGAATAATTCCAAAATTTAACAGGGCACTCATATAGTTCTATGTTGCCTCTGTAAAGAAAATCTGGGGGGAGGCAACGTATATTATTTCGCACACAAAGGTATAAAGAAATAAAGAAATTAGCATACCTATTTAATTCTTGGATTATTATTATTTATGCCACTAGTTGTATATCACTACTCAGTTTTGCCATTAGAAGTTACAACTACTCAAAAAATGCCATCGGTCCGTGAGATGCCTGCTCAAAAATGCAATTAGATATCTAAAAAAATGCCATCGTTAAGTTAGATGTTTGCTCAGAAATGCCATTAGACATTATTATTTTCACGTCAAACCTGTTGACCATGTTACATGACAAAAATAAGCCGATTCTCACAATGATAAGTTAATGGTGTCCAGCACAACAGACCCCTCAAATAAAAGTAAGCCCCTTGGAATTCTTTGACAAAACTAAGCACCCTGAAATTCTTTGACAACTAAACTGCTGGCTATATGATGTTGGCCATATATATTGTACGTATATAATGTGAAGAAACGAGTGGTAGTACTATACCAACTAAAAGATGAAATGTACAAAATATAACAAGAATAAACATAACATAGTTCTGCTGGGGGCTTAGCACAACACTCCCCTCAAATAAAACTAAGCACACTAGAAATTAAACTAAGCAACTAATCCGGTAGACACTGCATTAGAACCACCATGAGCAACGACACTGCCACCTTACTCGGAGTCCTCGTCCACGTCCTCGACTTCGTCCTTGTCCCTCTTCCTCTTGGGTGATACTTCTTTGCTTGAACCGCACACTTGGCTCTTGCTCTTCATCCAACCCTTGTAGATATTGAAACAAAGGTAGCCATCCATTGCGGCATAGTGGATGTGGTCTATATCTAGTACAGTCAACTGCCATGCACGATGAAATGTGTGCAGAGGTTTCTTCAGTTCACTGTACGAAGGATGAACCATGGCTCTTGCCAGGGTAAGCATTGAAGGCTGGTCAAGGGAGGGCACCAGCCCTTCCTTCTGGAGGTCGAAGGGGTCGCCTACAACGAGGCCTATCTGGCCTAGGATTTCCTTGTCATTCCTAAAGTATACAGTAACCAATTTGACTCGGCCGCCCTTGAGGAACTTCTTAAATTCCTCACACTCAACGTCGGCATGGCATATGTGGTAGACCAAGCATAAGTCATGCACGTGAACCTGGATCACGACGGGCTTCTTCTTCTCTGCCTCCTTTAGATTCTTCTCGCTTCCCAGGACTTTGGTGTATTCAACATCTAGCCCAGCGACCCACTCATCATTTGAGTTTTAGAACATGCGTTTGAAGCGAGCAAGGCATTCTTTCACCGTTGCGGAAGAACGGGTGTAGATGACGTCGAACTCATCGCCGGTGATGGTTCTAACCTTGTACTCACCGCCGATCATGAAGATTTGGGACGCCATAGATTTGGGAGGAGGGTTAGGATTAGTGGAACTGTCGTAATGTGAAAGGACGGGACGACTAGGAGCGGTTTATCGATTTTAAAAATATCGAGTGGGGGGTGCGTGCGAATGGCAGGGTAGTGGCTTGCCTGGTGGATAAATGGATTCATGCACAGTACTATGGGGGCCCAATTAGATGTCATGTCTACTCGGCGCCCAATTAAATGGCTTTCGATGTCATGTCAAGCGTTGGGAAAATTACAGGTGATACGAAGCTTTCCATTCTCCCATGATACGGGCTTCCGAGAGCCCTTGGACCTGAGATTGAACGGTATGGCGTGACTCTAGACCTATGGGTGAATATCCTATCCTGGAGGGTTATTCTGCAAATTTTCAGCAACTTAGCATGCGACCGTTCGATCTCAGATCCAAGGGCTGCCAGCAGCCCGTATCATGGTCGCGCCTACCACGACCGTCGCCTCGCTCGCGCGGTTGTGCCCTTGGAGATTTAACAAGGTGTATTAGGATATCTGATGTTGGCATGTCATACATAGTCATCACTTAGTCACTTATACAACAAGGTTAGCTATAAGGTTGGCTATAAGAGTATTTTTGTTTACTTTTCTCTACCTCTTTCTTCGTAGTATTTATTGCATTTTCCAAGGAGTGGCCTCTTCCAATGAAATGGTACTTAGATGAGGTGCTATGGGCATTAAATGGCTTAGCAACTCAAGTCCTCAATGCATAGGTGCTTAGTTTTTTGTTGCTAAGTTTGATTCATCTAGGTACACGTGCTTATCACCATTTCTTCCTGGGGTCACCAAACTAGTCTCTCACTTCTTAATTAACTTGCCACATCAGACTTTATGCCTATGTGGCAGGCTTAGCACCTGTAGGATCAAGTACAATAGTGGGCTATAAGCCCGCTTTACATGGAATTTTTGCATATGTGGGAGAAAGAGGCAAGGAAAAAGTGGAGGAGTGGGCTCTCAAGCAAGAGCCAGCCTCTACATGGTGGAGCATTGGGAGAGGCACCTGTATGGAGGTGGTCAGGAATCGGGAGACTCACGCCGGTCGTAGCGCCACAGTTAAAATGATAATGGCAAGTCAAATCACCAGGCCCCACCTGTCCAGCAGTAACTCACTGTCAAATCACACAGCCCTATGTTTGCAGTAGCATACTCCCTCATCTTCTCGCGTCTTTGTCAAACTGACTAGGCGGAACTGCCCCGCCTACCGCGCGGTAAAATCCCCACCCTCGACTTTTAAATAGTATAGTATACTAATTGTGTATCCATGGATTGCGCCATGGAGCAAAGCCTCAAGAAAACGGCGGTACACATGTACAGAGTATACATCATGCCCGTCGCGTTCGCGTCGCACCCCAGATGGTTGGTCAGTCTGGCACGCTGCTCTTTGAATGGAACGCGCATCATATTGCGTTTGCACACACATGTGGGACCACAATTGAGAACCGACCATAGGCACACTACCCGGCCCCGCAAGTCGGGTGAGTTAATAGAAGAGAGAGACGAGCGATAGTACTACTAGAGAAGTGTTGTAGGAGTACATACGTTGGTACCTGGACGATCCCTGCAAGACACGGAAGATCAGTTCGTCCATGCATGTGACCAGACTCCAGCAGACACGCCTGGATTGGCTATCGTCTACATATCATGCAAGTTGTGTTGTACAGGGCTGTAGTCACTACAAAAAAAGACACATCCGTGACATTTTGGGCCGAACGAAAAAAATGTGTCATACATATGACACTTCTATGATGATAATTGTGACAAAACCCGGTATCATCATAGATGTGGTGGGCTCCTACTTCTATGACAAAAAATCATGACAGAAAATGGGCTTTTCGTCCTGGGTGGGCCGGAGACGCAGCTGCATGACATTCTTTGGGCCG
Source organism: Triticum dicoccoides (assembly GCF_002162155.2). Lineage (NCBI taxonomy): Eukaryota > Viridiplantae > Streptophyta > Magnoliopsida > Poales > Poaceae > Triticum > Triticum dicoccoides. Next base: position 94,734,363 of record NC_041390.1, read on the forward strand.
TCCATGACGAAAAAAACCGTGGTAGAAGCGAGGGGGAGGAAAATTTCGGGGAGTTCCTGGTTACGCTGGGAGGTCGGGGGCCGAGCGATGCGCGTTTCTCTCGTACACGTACGCGCGTGTGTGTGAGGCATTGGCTCTAACTGAACCCGAGCGAGGCGTTGGGCTCTAACTGAACCCGAGCGATTGCACTGCAGGCTACGCATTACTGAACCCGAGCGATCGATTGATGGTTGTTAACTGAACCGATCGAGCGATTCCTTCGCTGATGCTGCTAACTGAAGCCGATCGATTGGATGAACAGTGAGCGTTGCCGGGGGGTGGATGAATAGTGAGCGGTGGCATTGCCTCTGGATGAACAAGACCCCGTGGTGTGGTGGAGGGCTGGATGAACAGTAGACGGTGGAGGGGTGCCCGTGGAGGGGTGGTTGAATAGGACCCCGTTGGTGTGGAGGGCTGGATGAACAGTAGACGGTGGAGGGGTGCTCGTAGAGGGGTGGTTGAACAGTAGCCGGTGGAGTAGCGCGGTGGAGGCTGGATGAACAGGAGCCCGTGGAGGCTGGAGGAGGTCGACGGTGGAGATGAATAGTATCCCATGGAGTCCCATTTTGCGGTATGCCACACCCCTCCCGATGAACAAGACCCCCATTTCGACCGTAGGAGGTCCGTTTCGTCCGTTTTGCGGTACGCCACACCCCTCCCGATCAACAGGACCCCCATTTCGACCGTAGGAGGTCCGTTTCCTCCGTTGTGCGGTACACCACACCCCTCCCGATGAACAGGACCCCCGTTTCGACCGTAGGAGGTCCGTTTCCTCCGTTTTGTGGTACGCCAGACCCCTCCCGATCAACAGGACCCCTTTCCGAACGTAGGAGGTCCGTTTCCTCCGTTGTGCGATACGCCAGGCCTCGTTTCCATCGCCTGTTGCATCCAAGCCCTCCCGATGAACACGACCATGCATTCCATTCCGACCTAGCCGGTTGGCTCCCACGCGTTTCGTTGCCTCCCGATGAACACGAAGCATTCTGTTGCCTTCCCATGAACATGACGCATTCCGTTGCCTCCCCATGAACACGACGACGACGTTGTTTCTCCGTTCCAACCCAGCCATGTACACGAGCCCTGGCCGTACATAAGCGCGAGTAGGCGTTCAAGACCCCGCCCGTATGTACACATACGTGGTCGTATTTTCTTTCTTGCACCCTGGCCGATGTACGTACGTGTACATGCTACATGCACGCCTCTACTACGACACGTACGCGCCTCTACTATGACACGTGCGCGCCTCTACATCCACCAGTATATATGTACGTACACGTTCGCGACCAGAATGACAACGCTACATATGCTTCGACCAGGTGGGTCCTGACTGTCAGGCACTTCCTTTCGTGCGAAGATGTAGCTGGTGGGTCCCAGCAGTCAGGGGGCTGAATTGTTTTTTTTTTGCCCGGACACACTTCCTTGCATGCGAAGATGTAGCTGGTGGGTCCCAACAGTCAGGGGAAATGTTTTTTCGCGAAATACAGTGGCCCATCCGGTGGGTCCCAGCTATCAGGTGGAGGAATCATTATTTTCCGCGTAATAAGGAGGCACTTTCTTGCTGCGGCCATGGACCCAGCTGCAGCCTCTCCACGTACAGTCCACGTCCGATGGAAGTTGTTCCTTGGCCACGTTGACCACGCCGCGCCGAGAGCACCAGGGCGGTGGACGATGGCGAGGCCTAGGAAGGGGACGACGCGGAGCCGGGGAAGACGCGGCAGTGGAAGCCTGCGCGGGGAGGAGTATGAGGGTTCACTGGTTTGGCTGCGGTGTGAGGCTGCCGTCGTTGCTGGGCCTGGCCAGTGGTGGGAATAGTAGGGGCGGTGAGGCCTCTGCGGCAGCACATCCGGCCACGGGAGGCAGGAGCATGCGGCACGACCGGTGCTGCTTTGGGCGGCTGGAGCAAGAAGACCAGAGGTTGAAGAAGCACTACGGCCGTTGGATCGACATCGTATGGTCACTGGAGCTAGAATCATTTATATTGACTAAGTTGACAAAGCCCTCCGTCCCCGTCAACTTAGTAGGCCCACAAGTCAACCTCACACCAAGGTGGGTCCCAGCTAGCAGGGGGTATTCATTTTTTTGTGCGTAATAAGGAGGCACTTCCGGTGGGTCCGAGCTGACAGCAGGGGGAACATTTTTTTGTGAAATATGGTGGCCCGTCGGGTGGGTCCCAGCAGTCAGGGGCAAATGTTTTTTTCGCGAGATACTGGTGGGCGTCTGGTGGGTCCCTGCTGTCAGGTGGAGGAATAATTATTTTCTGCGTAATAAGGAGGCACTTCCTTGCGGCTGCCGTGGACCCAGCTGTTAGCCTCTCCACGTACAGTATTCTTCCGATGGAATTCGGTCGTTGACCACATTGACCACGCCGCGCTGAGAGCACCACGGCGGTGGACGACGGCGAGGCCTAGGAAGGGGACTACGCGGAGCCGCAGAAGACGCGGCAGTGGATGCCCACACAGAGAGGAGTACGAGGGTTCACTAGTTCGGCTGCGCTGCCGTCGCCGCATAATAACAGGGGGTGTGGGTGAGTGGAGTGGAGGGATGGCCTGGCCAGCGGTGGGAGTAGTATGGGGGCGGTGAGGCCTCCGCGGCAGCACAGCCGGCCACGGGAGGTAGGAGCAGGCGGCACGACCGGCGCTGCTTTGGGCGGCTGGAGCAAGAAGACCAGAGGTTGAAGAAGCACTACGGCCGTTGGATGGACATCGTACGGTCAGTCGCGCTAGAATCGTGCATATTAACTAAGTTGACAAAGCCCTTCGTCCCCATCAACTTAGTAGGCCCACTATACTAGGTCCCAGCTAGCAGGGGGAGTATTCATTTTTTTGTGCATAATAAGGAGGCACTTCCTTGCGTGCGAAGATATAGCTGGTGGGTCCAATCTATCAGCGGCGATAACGTTTTTTTCATGAAATACAGAGGCCCTTTCGATGGGTCCCAGATGTCGGGTGGAGGAATCATTATTTTGCACGTAATAAGGAGGCTTTCCTTGCGTGCGGCCGTGGACCCAGCTGTCAGCCTCTCCACGTACAGTCCACTTCAGATGCATGTCGGTCGTTGACCACACCACGCCGAGAGCACCAGGGCGGTGGACGACGGCGAGGCCTAGGAAGGGAATGACACGGAGGCAGGGAAGACTTGGCAGTTGTTTTTGTTTCCCACGCGGAGGGGAGTACGACTGTACGGGGGTTTACTGGTTTGTCTGCCGTCGCCGGAGAATAACAGCAGGTGTGGGTGAGTAGAGGGATGGCTAGGCCAGCGATGGGAGTACGGTGGGGCGGTGAGGCATGCGCGGTAGCACAGCCGGCCGCGGGGGAGGAGGGAGCAGGCTGTAACGCCCTCGATGCGGCTATATCTCCCACGTGTCGAAGCACGACTTAGAGGCATAACCGCATTAAAAGCAATGTCGCAAGTGAGGTAATCTTCACACAACCCATGTAATACATAAGGGAAAGAGATACATAGCTGGCTTACAATCGCCACTTCACACAATTACATGAATAAAGCATTACATCATCCAAATACAATCAAGGTCCGACTACGGAACCAAATAAAAGAAGACTACCCCAAAACCTACACAGATCCCTGATTGACCCCAACTGGGCTCCACTACTGATCAACTGGAAACAGAAACGACATAACGAGCACGATCTTCATCGAGCTCCTCCTTAAGCTCGGTTGCGTCATCTACACGGTTCAATGGCACCTGCAAGCTGGTTTTGGAAGTATCTGTGAGTCACGGGGACTCAGCAATCTCACACCCTCGCGATCAAGACTATTTAAGCTTATGGGTAAGGTAAAGGTATGATGTGGAGCTGCAGCAAGCGACTAGCATATATGGTGGCTAACATACGCAAATGAGAGCGAGAAGAGAAGGCAAAAGCATGGTCGAACAACTATGATCAAGAAGTGATCCTAGAACAACCTACGTAAAACATAACTCCAACACCGTGTTCACTTCCCAGACTCCGCCGGAAAGAGACCATCACGGTTACACACGCGGTTAATGTATTTTAATTAAGGTCAACTTCAGGTTTTCTACAACCGGACATTAACAAATTCCCATCTGCCCATAACCGCGGGCACGGCTTTCGAAAGTTCAAATCCATGCAGGGGTGTCCCAACTTAGCCCATCACAAGCTCTCACGGTCAACAAAGGATATTCCTTCTCCCAAGACAATCCGATCAGACTCGGCATCCCGGTTACAAGACATCCTCGACAATGGTAAAACAAGTCCAGCAAGACCGCCCCATGCGCCGACATCCTGATGGGAGCTGCACATATATCATTCTCAGGGCAACACCGGATGAACACTACGTATAGCTAAAACCAGCCCTCAAGTAAGGATGGCAATGGGTCGGGTTTGGATCGGGTTGAACAATATCAAATCCATATCCATATCCATGAAGACAGTCTTTGTCCGCCCATGAAAAAATCCATGGGTGAAAAATTGTGTCCATGTCCAAACCCGATGGATATGCATACCCACTGGATGTCCATTGGGTCCCCTCGAGACATATAAATAAGACATAACACAATGTTAACATAAGCTCTTCCAGTATTCACCTCGTAACAGGCTAGGCCTCAATTATGATAAACATCAACTTATGGTAAATCAATGTCCACTAACAACTTAAGATCATTTAGTATTTTCTAATAGATGAGAATGACGATTCATTTAACAAGGAGATAAAAATAAGGGAAGGGGCATTGGTCATTGGAGTATGTTACTGAGGGGATTAAATGTCAACTAATAAAAGTTACAATGGGGATTATGCAATTTCTTTTGCATGTTTTAGATAACAAAGTGTAAAATTGCATTGGGACACGTGACTGTGGGGTAGGGATAGCAATTTTTGGCCCATTAAGTCATACTATTGGATCGGGTTTGGGTATACCCACGGGTACAAGATTATATCCATGCCCTACCCACAAGCAATCGAGTCGGGTTTGGGCGCCGCCCATGGACACAAAAGCATATCCAAACCCTATCCATTCGGGTCGGATATCCATGGGTATCCATGCCCATGGGTAAAATTGCCATCCTTACCCTCAAGTTTCCCTGAGGTGGCGCCGCAAGTGGCTCTAGTTTGGACCAACACTTAGACAAGCACTGGCCCGGGGGGTTAAAATAAAGATGACCCTCGGGATGTGCGACTCCCAAGGGAAAAAGGCTAGGTGACGAATGGTAAAACCAAGGTTGGGCCTTGCTGGAGGAGTTTTATTCAAAGCGAACTATCAAGGGGTTCCCATTATAACCCAACCGCGTAAGGAACGCAAAATTCGGGAACATAACACCGATATGACGGAAACTAGGGCGGCAATAGTGGAACAAAACACTAGGCATAAGACCGAGCCTTCCACCCTTTACCAAGTATATAGATGCATTAATTAAATAAGAGATATTGTGATATCCCAACAAAATATCCATGTTTCAAACATGGAATAAGCTCCAATCTTCACCTGCAACTAACAATGCTATAAGAGGGGCTGAGCAAAGCGGTAACATAGCCAAACAACGGTTTGCTAGGACAAGGTGGGTAAGGGCTTGGCTCAACAATATGGAAGGCATGATATAGCAAGTGGTAGGTATCGCAGCATAGGCATAGCAAAAGAGCGAGCAACTAGCAAGCAAAGATAGAAGTGATTTCGAGGGTATGGTCATCTTGCCTGAAATCCCGCAAGGAAGAAGAACGAGTCCATGAAGAAGACAAACGGACGTAGACGAACGGGTCCTCACAAACGCGGCGTAATCGGAACCAACCCGAAGAAGCAACACCGGAAAGAAGCACACAACATAGTAAACAACCAACACACGATCATGGTATGATATGCGGGATGCGGTATGTAATGCATATGCATGATTTGGAAAGGAATGATTGAACCTGGCCTCAACTTGGAAATCCAAGAGTGCCACTGCAAAGGTGAGGTGATTTCGGTTGAAATCGATATAAAGATCACCGGAATCGGATGCACGATTTGGAAATGGCAAGCAAAACAAATATGGCATCAGTCTACGATAATCAGCAAGTGACCAACTAAATGCATCAAGATAAATATGCTACAGCACTCAATCATGACAACAAAATACATGGCAGGGATCCACTCATGAATCTTGACAAAAGATGAACACTGAGCTACGGCTAGTTCATCCATTAACAGGTTCAAACAAGCATGGCAAAAGAGCAAATGATAACATGTTTCAGACTTAGTGAAATTAACACAAGTCTGGAATTTATCATAACACAAGTCTGGAATTTATCATCAGGAAGCAAACTTTAGAGCATGAAAACTACAGGCTACAGGAACTTAACATGGCAAAGCAAGGCATGGCATGAAGCTACTCAAAGCACTTAACAAAAGTCCCTTAGTGACCTTGAGCCAAAAGGGATCATAAAATACAATTGCAAGCATGTGAACATAGCAAAAACATAAACAGATTCAGACTTAGTGAAAGACTGGAGCATGGCAAAACAGTTAACGAGTAGGCATGTTTACGAGCTCGATGCACTCACTACAAAGCATGGCATGACAAACTAAGCATACACCCATCAAGAAGACATGACATAGAAGCTAGACATGGCAAGAACAACATCAAAGCATGCACGGATCAATAGCAACATCCTAGGCAAAATCGCTAAACATGTCAACAATCTGCCAGGATCATTTTATAGCAAAAGTAGAGCTCGATTGACTCAAGCTAGGGTGCTCCATAATAGCAAACAAAGACATGGATGGATAGAGCACCACAATGTTAACAAAACATCCTTACTGATCATCCTCAAAAGAGGCACGGAACACTAGGAAACAACATGAACATATGGCATAAAGACAAAAACAGAACAAGGACTTAGTGAAATTCTAAGTCCCGGAAATCAGCATCAACGATTACGCTACTTTGCATGCTTGTGCTAGTCACCACAAATATCACAAAAATACATGGCCTACACCCCTGTAAAGATGGCATGGCATTATACAAAACACACGTAGAGCTCAGGATCATAGCATGCACACATTAAACATGGCAAAAATGACAAAAGGCTATTTGCTGAAACAGATCTGACAAATTCATCACATAGCCCTCTTCCAACAGCATTTCGGGCATCAAGATGAGCTCAAATGAAAATGATGCAATGAGATGAAATGATGTACTCGTCGAGATGAACATTTTGATATGCTACACGCGCGAATCGGAGCTACGATGACAGAGTTATGACATGATGAACATATGCAAAAAATTGGGAGAGAGGGAAAAGTCAACCGGGCTAGGGTTTACTGTAGCGGTTCCAGATCTAAGTACTGTCGCAGCACGAACAACGGGGATCGCCGGCCGGAGTGGACGCCGGAGGAAGGTCGCCGGAGGGAGAGGAGAGAGGCCGGATCCCGTCGGGGATGGGTGGATCCGGGCGCCGGGGGTCGGATCCGTCGCCGGATCCGTTGCCGGAGTAGGGTGGCAGCAGGGAACGGCGATGCGCGGTGGCTGCCGGAGCGGGCGCCGGTGAGCGTTGCGGCGGCGGGGTCGACTCGGTGCGGCGAGGAGGCGGTGGCAGGCGGCGAAGGGCGGCGGAGCTGCGGCGGGGCAAGATGGCGGGCGGCGGCGCGCAGAACGGCGGGGAGCGGCGGCAGGGAGTCGGGCGACGGGGCGCGCGGAGAGCTCCGGCGAGCTCGACG
>NC_041390.1:94742417-94758385 GCF_002162155.2 Triticum dicoccoides
GGGCGCGGCGGGGCGCGCGACCCGGATCGGCAGCGGGGAGGGCCGGCCTCGGGCCGCGGCGGGTGCGGGACGGCGGCGATGATGCGGCGGTGGCGGTTTTTGTCCGGCCAGACCGGACGTGTCCGGCCGCGCAGAGAGGAAGGGGGCTAGGTTAGGGGTGGATTTGATCCGGAATTTTCGGGGAGTGGCCCTTTTTATAGGTAGGAGGAGCTAGGAGGCTCCAAATTGAGCACGGTTTTCGGCCACGCGATTGTGATCGAACGATCTAGAAGATGGATGAGGTTTAGGTGGGTTTTGGTCCACTTTGGAAGGGTGTTGGGCTGCAACACACACAAGGCCTTTTCGGTCCCTCGGTTAACCGTTGGAGTATCAAACGAAGTCCAAATGGCACGAAACTTGACAGGCGGTCTACGGGTAGTAAACCAAGGCCGCATGACAAGTCTCGGTCCAATCCGAAAACGTTTAACACCCGCACACGAAAAGAGGTAGAAAGGGACACCGGAGGACATAGGAGCGCCGGATTGCAAAACGGACAACGGGGAAAATGCTCGGATGCAAGAGACGAACATGTATGCAAACGAAATGCACATGATGACATGATATGGAATGCATGACACGCAAACAATGACAAGGCAATAGCAGTGAATAACTGGAAGACACCTGGCACATCGGTCTCGGGGCGTTACACAGGCAGTCCCGCCGGCGCTTGTTTGAGCGGCTGGAGCAGGAAGAGCAGAGATTGAAGAAGCACGACGGCCGTTGGATGGACATCCAACAATATACAGGCCATCTGGAAAGCCTCAAATCTATGGAAAACAGCATATAGCCCATCTGCCATTATTTCAAATAATTTACGGCCCATTTGCTAATTCTTACGGGTTTTTTTGGAGCCCATATTCTTTTTTTAGCATTACAGCCCATATTGTGGCCACGGTTAAAAAATTATGCGAAATTTTGCATATGTCGGTGCGGTCTGAACTGTTTTTAATCTCGAAATTTCGAGTCACATTCAGACTAATTTTAAAAATAAATGTATATCAATATAAAATCCAATAAATTGTCCACGCATAAAAATCAATGCAATTTAAAATCTCGAAATGAAAAAAAGATATTTTAAACTAATTGCCGGTTTGATGTGTTTTAAAAATGTACAGCCCATTTCTCATTACTGATAGGCCATTTTCTCGGCCAGTCGAATGAAGCTCTCCTCGTCTTGAAAGATTTGCAGCCCAACAGGCCTGATAAAGCGACTTACTTGACAAATCACAAAAAAACTAGGCTAGCCATTTTCAGAAAGAAAAAAACTACTGGGCTGGTCTGTGGTAAACATAAATGAAAAGGTTGTCTAGACAGGCCAGAGTGTCCCGCACAGCCCAGTTGACACCCTGCTTCTGTCTTAAAAACAAATTAGATAAATGCCACTCCAATTATGGCGATTCATAAAAATGCCACTACAATTTCCAAACTTTGAAAAATGTCACTGCAATTTTTGCGAACATTGAAAAATGTCACTGCAGACTTTGAAAATTGCCACTAGAAATGGCATGAAATGGCATTTTTCAAAGTTTGGAAATTGCAGTGGCATTTCTCGGATACACCAGATTTGGAGTGGCATTTATCAAATTAACCCAAAACAAAAATAACTGGGTGAGCTGCTGGGTCCCTGGTGTTAGCCGCTTGTTGTGCAATTCTCTCGTTTATTGACTATGTTGACAATGGCATGGGACCCAGATGTCAGAAATCCACTAGGAGGAGCCATTTTTTTATTGGCTTGAAATAAGGAGGCACTTGCTTGCGTACTGCCATGACCTTGGTGGGTCCCTGCTGTCATCCTCTCCATGTACATCATCTCCTGATTGTGTACGCGTCAACTTGCTAGGCCCACAAGTCAGCCTCTAAACCCGTGGAGGACAAATACAACCCATTTAAAAAAAATAACAGCCCATTCCATACGTTCAAATGGAAAGTTCAACATTCAGAGCAAAGTAACAGGTCTGATCCACATATAGATTACTGAACTTCCACGTTGACAACCATCATAGCCAAGTTAACTATCTACTCCCACTAATACTCTAGTAGCATACAAGTATTAACTTACTCTTAGCTAACTAGACGATGTCGGCCGCCATCTGTGGTACACGCTAAACGTCGGCACCAGCGTCGTGCGCGTTGCCTCGGACTTGCAAGAGGTGCGATAGGGCGTGTTGCTCGCGCGTGTTGGCCCTTTCCATGCCGGCGTGGTCCACCGAAGCTTCAGCTTCCAAGCAACAAACCCACTTGACGAGCTGGTAGTAAAAATCGGCATCCCGAACGCGTGCGTGCCCGACAGCCTCCAGGGCTATTTGCCGAGCGCCAGCCTCCACGTAGTCGGCCCAGTTGCGGGCGCTCTGCTCGCGACTCAGAGCGTCGGTGCGCTGCTGCTCCATGTCCCGCTGGCGGCGCAAATCGGCGATATGCTACTCCTCCGCCAGGCGGTCGCGCTCCAACAACCCCTGCTCCTCCGCCATGCGGTCGCGCTCCAACAACTCCTCGATCTCCGCATTTCCATCTAAAGACAGATAGAATGCCTCCTCCCTCCGTCTGCCTTCCGGTGAAAACCCGAACACTAGTTCCGGCAGTGACCGCCTCCGGCGTCGCCTACCGCGGACTGGCGGGGGCATGGCGGACGTGGCGAGCGACGTCGGGCCGGTGGGGGCTTATGAGGATATGGCGAGTTGGGTCACGGTGGCACCGGAGAAGGCCGGGAAACAATACTTATAGGTGGAAGGTAGCGCGACGGTCATCGGAATTCAATGCATAATGGCTTAGCGCGCCAGCTTGCCGTGGAAAACTAGAGAAACTAAAATTATGACTGTGCCATCCCGTCCCGTCTGGGTCGCACGCCGGCATGGCGGTCAAACGAGTGCACTCGAATCATCTCCCTCCTTGTCAATAATGATTCCACGGATTTAAAAAGCCCGCAATAATTAAAGTGTATCTTTTTTCGCATCAATTAGTTGCCTTAATTATGGCCGGCTACATGCAGGCACTCAGAATCGCTCGCAGGCAGTACGCGAAGCAGCATGCAACGAGTCGCAGCCGAGGGCACGCATGCAGCCACTTAAATCACTGGAATTAATTAGGCTTAAACTTTTGTATGCCGTTAATTATTGTCATGCCTTGGTCTTGCTGCTTTGCTCACGGGACTAATGAACCTGGACAGAGGGAGTACCTTGGTTGGTGAGAGGTTTGAATTAAGCCCTGCAACCTAGAAAGGAGGTACTAGTACGTGCGTGATCCGCTATTTATTCGTGTAGGATCGAGTAGGTCATTTCTTGAATTGAGCCCTGCAAACCGGAAAGGAGGTAGTATGTGCGTGATCCGCTATTTATCCGTGTAGGATCAATAGTGTAGCTTGTCAATTTCTTCAGAGGTAGGCATTTTTATCTGTTTAGGATCGATAGTGTAGCTTGTCAGTTTCTTCAGAGGTAGGCATTTTTATTCAAAAAATTGCCACTTCGCATCTTGTATCGCAAATAAAACTGCCAGGAGCACATTTGTAGACTAGCTAGTGATCGATCAGTAACTTGTAAACACTGAGCGAATAGAAATAAGTAACTGTTAATGCATCTCAATGATTCACAGATCATATACAAATATGTAGCTCCAAAAGCAAAGATCAGCCACTTTGGATCTTGCGTCGCAACTAAAACTAACTACTACGATTCCCATACATAAGATCAACATGTTAATGCATCTCAATGATCCACAGATCATATACAAATATGTAGCTCCAAAAGCAAAGATCTAGAAAAAACATCTGTTCTTCCTACTAACGTTGATGCTTCTCTTGGCCAACATTTAGTACAGACTGAAATACAAATTTGTTTGTGAAGTCTACAATTCCTCTTGCAAACGTAAGTGGTTTCACCAACAACTAGAACCATGAGAATGAACCACACATGATGGAGGAACATCCACTGCAATATGATTTGGTCTTCTCTCGATCACACCGCGAGACTATTTTCGGAATACAAACTTTAACTTAGGCAAAATGATGCCCATTGTATAATCAGACCAAAGCAATGAAGCACCTAGTGTTGGCCAATAAATAGTACAGTACTACTTTTCTGCAGTCCATGAAGTGACCATCCAATCTTTCTGTGTCTATTTTCAAATGGCACTGCATGCAGTGACTATACTATTCTCTTGTGCAGTTCAACCAAAATTGCGGACACTTTGTTTGTTTGCCAAATAGCAACGGGCAGACATCTCTGTCTGCACAAATATCAAGCAGCTAGTAAACATATACCACACCTTGTATTTTCGGTTTAAACATGTCTCTCCCGCTTAGCATCTGTCATGTTCTGCACTGGACAATCTGATACAGTTAGGTTTTGCCCTGGACAATTTCATACTGAATTGATTTGCTGGTTCAGAGCAAAAATATAGCGCCTATTCTTCATCAGACCAAGGATATCCATGTTCGCAGTGATGGAAGAGGTGAAATCGATACAGCCGAAATTGAGCACCCAATCATTGAATCCTATCTTGCACCTCCAATGTAGGTCCACCCTGCCAATAAATTCACATGCAAACCACTAGTATTACTATCTAATGATAGTACAAAAAGAGTAGCAAGATAGTAGCAAACCATGTACCTTCGTAATGAACAGCTCATAGTGCCACCAATTGGATATAAAGGTTTGGAAAAAAAACATGCTCCTAATGTTGAACCAGTTGGACTTTTTGTGCAGTTCCACTAAAATCGAGCATCCCTATTTGCATAGATATTGAAAGTGTGATTACTCTAAAAGTGGCACTAGTTGAAGCATAGACTCACAAATATAAGCATTCCAATTTCTTAATGGGAAAAGGTAGCAAGACTGTTTCTAACCACCTGTTTGAAGGAATAAATAAAGCAATAGTGGTTGATGTCAGGAAGGCATACATAGTTTTTTCTGAAAAACTGAGCCATTCCTGACCTTTCCTCTTTTTTCAAGCAAAATTTGTGCAGTTCTACTAAAATAAAATGCCATCACCGCCTTGACAATTCAGTGACACTGTACAAAAGGAAATGACTTAACATTACATCATGATGTCAGGTATGTAGTCGACAGGCATTAGAGACAAACATACAGACCTCCTCCGATAACATAATGAACATTAATTTTAACAAAGGTGTGACTAGCTTTACCAGGATAATTTGAGTGAACTCTACACCCTTTGTTCCTTAATATAAGACGTTTTCATGGTTCAATTTAAGTACCCAAATGTCTAGTATTTAGAAAAACATGTAGTAGTTTTCTTGAGCACATATCTGGGAAACCTTGCCACACTTTATTTATGTCCATACGCTAATGCAACACCATTCGAATACTACAAATATACACTAATCCAGTAGCTAGTGCAACAGTAGAGTATTTAGTTTATTACAAGGTACAGTACAATGGTTTTACTGAACAGATTTCAATAAACTCTAGCACTGGAAGGTTTCTATAAGAATTAACAATACAAAATGTAAAGGTAACAAGTTTCAGCATTGGTATACTAGCTGTGCATGAGCATTAAACCAAATACAAAAGTCTGAAGGTAACTAGCCTTATTAACTAATGACAGTATAAAAAAATTGCAAACCATGTACCTCCAAGGTAAATATCATTTCGAACTCGAGGGGACCTTAAAAATTGCTATCCCAATCTTGATAATCGATCAAACATAAAAACTTGATCGAACGAATCAAGAGAACAGCCGGAGGAGGAGGTGCCTACTCTTGACCTTTCCTCTTGTCTTCATAATTGTTTGTGCAGTTTAACCAAAATAAAATGACATCAGCGCCTTGGCATTTTGGTGACACTGTACAAAAAAAATTAAATTATCTCATGAAAGTGAGGTATGTAATCTATAAGCATTAACAGTGCAAAAATCTTAAGGTAGTAACAAGTTTCATCATTGGTATAGTGGTTGTGCAACAGCATTAGAATGCCTTAGCTGAAAAATCTTTAATACATCCACAATCAACAGCTAACCCTGAAATAATCCAGTGACATTAAATGGCATTGCTTAAATTTATCGGTGGCATTAGACTGAGAGCGGCATTAGTTAAATGTGGCATCACTTTAGCAGTAGCATTGCTTGACTTGACTGCTGGCGTTATACTAACAGCAAAAAAAGTGGCAATAAGAGCATGGGAGGCCCATTCGGACAGTGGGCGCACCAGTACGATGTACCTCCACGGACACAGAGTGGTGAGGGAGGTATGGTTGCCCAGAGCAACAAATATCCAGGCAGCATATGTGGATTACGTCCCATTTTTGTTCTCTTTAGCCACCTTTTTCCTATGCGGGGACAACAAATCGATCGACCTGGTCATTCTCTATTGTGTTGTCATGCCTTTCTACCCTTCTTCAACCAAGGGACACGAGACTCGTTCCTTAGCTATTGATTTCCCCTTTTCAACCTAGATGCGGGTTCGATGCCTACTCTCTTGGACAGTACAGTCTCCCTTCCTTTCCTTATTCAACCCAGACATGGATTAGTCTGCATGAAGTAGGATTTCCTTTAATAGTGCAAATTATGGTTTTCATGTGCGTGGCCAGCAGAGCAGAGGATAGCAAATTGGGAAGATGGTGGAGTGGAAAAAGATCCACATGCAACAACGTGGCAGATGGGGCAATAGAACAAGGTTATGGTTCGAAAATAGGTAGCATACATGAGGGTCGGTGGGAAGTGGCTTCGCTCGTGGTCGTCGTCCTCCGCACACACTACGGTAGCGAGCTTGGGGACGGAGGCCATCCCGCGCGGGCGCTAGGTCTGAGAGGACGGCCTTGTCATCAGTGCGTGACCTCGCTCGCCAACGACGAGTGCGTCAACATTGCACGTCCTTTTATTCCCCGGCGGATCTATGACCGCCGGTGAGGAGGGAGAGAGGGGCCGTCTTTTTTAGATCTGGAGAGAGGGTGGTAGTGTGAGAAGCAAGTGGGCGGCCCTTAGCAAAAAGGTCTCAAGCTCCAACCTATATATATTTTTTATACTACTAGTACTGGAGGTGGAGTAGTGGTAGAGTAGTTTATATTTTCTCTGCGTACAGTACTAGTTAGTTGTGCTTCAAAACTGATCAGCGCGCCATTAAAAAATAAAGGTCGATAACTAATGCGGCACCTCGGGCCAACGCGGCCAGATCGCATTTTGCACAAGAAATTACACACCATGTTTCGTTGACATGTGGTCCCGTTCCAACATATCAGTGAGATGACGGCGAGTAGTAGGAGTATTTCCGAACGGACGTGTAGGACGGGGCGCCTCTTCGTGAACCATGGCAAACTCGCAACCGTCCACCGACTCTTCGCCTTTCCCTCTTGATTTGGAACTGTTATCACACGCTCTTCCTCTCCCTCCTCCATTTTCCTTCAGCCCTTCACCCTTTCTTCTGCCATTGTTCGATCGTCTTCTCCATGGAGGGAACAGGCCGAAAACGACCCCGTTATTCTTGCCCCGATCTGAAAGATGACGTGGTGGAGGAACTCATTGATCAGTGCGGCGTCATCACCTCGGCTAGCATGGCAGGTTCGTTCAAGCCCATTCTCGACTCAACTAATAACATCATTACAAAGAACCCAAGAGTCAAGGAGCGGTTTGATCTCCCCTATCTTCTTCGCCGTGACCCTGATGACTAGCGCCGGCATGACGGAGGCCTCGCCCTGTGCCAGTTGATGCCGCTTGATAATGATACGTATGATGTTAAGATGCCATCGCTTCAGGGCAAGGCTTGGGCGGGCACAAATGGAGATTATGTTGTTTACATTGGGTCCAACTGCGAGTGGGAACTTGTGAATGTGTACACTCGTGACCGGGTTCCACTTCCAAAAACCTCAGCAGACTGCCCAGAGGTTGAGCACACCAGTATTGTATGCACGTTCAAATACGATCATGGTGACTGTCTTCTACGGAAGATAGCAATTTGTCGAGTTCCCAACCGCTCTTGGAATTACAACAACTATCAAGTTGTTGCTATCTTCGACAAGCTTGTTGCCGTCCTTGGTGGTTTGACTCGATGGATATTGCTCAAAAATCAGTTCATGTACACGGATGAGTACTGTGATGCAATTCAATACGAGGGCCTTGTGTTTGCTGCCACCACTCGTGGCACTGTTTTTGCATGGGATCCTCGTAGTTTCGGTATGTTTGTCTTCCACCGTAATTATAATTGTTTCATCCACATGCATGCGGGTTAGCAAGTTTCCCTTTACTAATTAACCTTCTTCTTATGTTTCCAAGGTCCGGTGAACATCCCACCACCTATACTTGAAAAAATTTATAACCAAGGGGGAGATGACGATGGTGATGATCACGAGCATGAGGACGAGCAGCGCCCATATACTCTGTGGCGCCTGGCAACTAATTCCGATGGATCACCTCTTCTTGTGTGAATATAGCCCACTGATGATGTTACTACTAAGGAAGCAAGTGTAGTCTCCCATGGTTGCACTCTCCGGACCTATTCCAACACCCGTTGCATGGTATTTGGGATGGATACTAGTGTGCTAACGCCTATTCCTTCTCCCTGGTACAGAATTGATAGTCTTGGAGAAAACTCGCTCTTCCTTGGACAAAACTATCGAATGATGGTGAAAGGCGATCCAACTGTTGTTGACACAATGTTAACAGTACCATTTATGAGAAGCACTTGTGTCTATACCTCAGACATTTGGGTGGTTCCCTACCCTGGTACTGATATAGTAGGCCGCTTCAGCCTGGATGATCAGTCCTGTGTTGGTTTCCAGATCGACAATCAATGGCCCGTCCCAGAGAATCACTCGTGGTTCAAAGCAAGCGTTTCCAACGCCGAGGAATGGTTGAGTTGAAGTTTATTTCATTGATTGTTATTTGTAGTGTGGTGAAAACTTTAGTATTTATGATGTATCCTCGTTGTCGATGTGGGTTGATGACCTGTTGTATGTAATAAAATGATATGCATGGGATAAACTTACTAAATTTATGAATGGCTTTCGAGTCGCTTCTCTGAGTGAGTGGTGCGACGAGGCAAAAAAATATTTTCCGAATACATAATTGTACATGCATTGCAACAGGTTATCGGATGAGGCCAATCAACAATAGTAGTACACTATTTGTACTAGCTTCACATGCTTCGCGCGTCGGGCGGGTGTTTTTACTGTAGCCATATGTTAATGTGCTCGTTGTACGTAACCAGCACCTCGAATCCTCGATACTAGTACTATATAGTAGGAGTAAGTAGTAGGAGTAGTAGGGTGGCATGGGCCAGAACAAGCATTCACGTCCAGGAGTACGGCACACGCCACCACCACGACATCCATCTGACACCACATTATTTCTTGGAGTCTGTGCTAGAGCAATCTCTTCAACCTCGTCATTTCTCTAACTTCAGCCATCGCACAGCGGGCGAGGTGGGGGTTTGCCGATAGTCGGTTTCCTTAACTGCGGTCCCACTTGTAAGGCCAACTCCAACGCACGACCCCAAACGGACCTCCGTTTTGCACGAACTCCAACGATAATTTTGACTAGAAAAGCAAGACCAAAGAAAACAAGAACCACAAGAATACATTTTACTACTCCTGTAAGTTGGATTAGTGCCTTCTCGATGCATTCATTGTTGATCTGCGGAGGCTCGATCTTGTGTGCTTCTTTCTTCTTCGAGTGTAAAGAAGTAGACGTTGCTTCCTCGCATCTAGTCTCATGTCTAGCCTCTATTCTAGTAGGAGTATCAACAAGTGCACTAATCTCATCTCTAGCCTAGCTAAAAGTGATAGAACATCTACTAAATTGCGCTCTATCAATATATGGATGTACTCTTCTTCCCAATACAAAAACTTGCATCCATTCTACTCCCTTCGTTGCACAATACATGCCTTCTATTTGTCAAAATATATATGTATCTAGACATGTTTTAGTATATAGGTACATCCATTTTTGGACAAATGGAAGTCGAGTATTTTGGAACGGAGGGAGTACACAATAAAAATTTAAGTTAGCACAACTAGTCTAATCTAAGAGCACAACCGAAGATTTGGTCGGGTTCTTCCTCCTTTTGCCGACACGTGGGACATCCAGCATCCAGGTCGTGTCATGAAAGAAAATAGAGTGGTAGCTGAAGCCACGAGATGTGCATCTTGGGTTAAACTGTAAATAGAATCTTACTACTCAGTAACTCCAAAAGCGGCCACCGAAGATCTTTATTGGATTTGTTTTTCATCACCAGCACGTCGAGGTGAAAGATGTGCAGGTTCGGTGGGTCCTCTTGCGTTTTCACTGACATGTGGGGCCGCATGTGAGCAAACAGACGATGGGCTCCACGCGTCCGCTGGCTGGCTGAGAAGAGAGATAGAGGAGGGCTGAGCACGGACTGCAGGAAATTTGTTCTACGTACCTCGATATAGGCTCGATATAGTGGGGTGGCATGGGCCATAACTAGCATTCACGTCTAGCAGTACGGCACATGCCACCCACACGAGTCCCATCCGACACCAATTTTCTTGGAGTTCGTGCTACAGCCATCTCTTCTCCCTCCTATTTTCTCAGCCATCGCGCGGTGGGCGGGGTGGGGGTTTGCCGATAGTCGGTTTGCTCAACTGCAGTCCCACTTGTAAGTGAAAATGCAACACCGCACGCATTGCCGCTTGAGCGGCGTGCCGGGCCAACCGTGTGGGGGTGCGACGCGAACACGATAGGCTTTTCCTTTTGAACTCGTAACTTGTAAAATTTGGTTCTGCTCCATGGCGCGACCGATAGATAGAAAATAACGATTTTGCCTAGAGTAATGAGAAGTTTGGTTCTAGCGCCGTTCATGCATGGAGTACGTACGGAAATTATGAAGTTGATGCGAAAGGTAAGATAATTACTGTAGTATCATATACTACTACATGGATTTGACGGAAACATAAAAATACATACGGATCCATCAACGACATCCTCACGCCCTAGTGCGCCGGGTCACCAACCGACGTGTGAGGAGCAGTGGCGTTGGCGGCGAGCTCAACGTGCTTCCGAACAGTGCCGTCCAAGGTTGCCCCGCGGTCCAAGAAGGCCAGTGTCCTATCGTCCTCCTCTTGCATGTAGTAGTCCTTGTGGACAATTTGCGCGTAGACGTGGGTGATTATGTCGATGGTGTCTTGCGGCGCCAGGAGCTGCGCGGCGAGCGCGACCTCGAGGTGGACATTCTCTGGCGCGACGGTGGGCAGTCGCAGGGCCACCAGTGCGTCGAAGAGGTTGTCACCATAGTGGCCGTTGAGGGTGGCGGGCATCGCAGAGCTTGGGCACGTCGGCTGGAGGCTTACGTCAAAGGCATCCGCAAGCTTCTTGACGATGGTGAACTTGTCGAGGAAACCGACGAGGATCTCGTCGAACAAGGAGACGAAGTTGTCGTCCAAGCAGCCCCTCGCCCTAGCGGCCTCAAGCAATAGTACCTAGAGACGTTCCTCGGTGCCGGGCTGCAGGCCGGCGTCATGGACCATCTGGCATAGCCGGCTGATGCTCACGCTCATCGCCTCCATGGGTCTAGCTTAGCTTCTAGTCAACTAATCTTGTGATTCGAGTGATCACTCTTGCCCTTGGTTAGCGTGCGTAGGTGCGTAGGATTTCGTACTACTCCTCGGCCCTCTACTGCACCTGCCTTTGGTTGTATGATAGGTGGGCCAGCCACCCCCTCGACCCACGTGTCATTCACCCAAAGGCAGTTGTCGTAAGTTAATGAAGCTGTGTCCCCCTCCGTGCCAGTGAAGTATAGTCATCTCACCGGACTCTAGTTGGGGCCAAACGAGAGAATTTTGATGTTTACTGGTTTATTGGTCCCCTTTGCATTTTGCGCCAAGTTTTGACCTTTGATTTAACTAATAAAATGTTAATGCATGTAAAAAAATGTTGTGTAAGTCACCTTATGAAAACCAAATAATCCCAAAATACTTAGGCACGGTGCATTAACTCCCTCCTTGTTTCTTATTTCGTGACATATCAACCAATGAGAGATGTGGGCCGTGCATGCTTTCAATGAGTTGAGACTACCAAACATGACATGCAGTGTTTAGTTCATTGCATGTAATCCTATTAGTACTCTAGTTAGCAAAAAAACATTAAGTTCTCTCGCCGATAGGAATAAAACACCATGTATTTATTTACAGAGGGAGTAGTACATTTTTTGTGACATGCATTACTAGATATTGCTAGTCAAATACTAAAATCCAGATGGACGTGGTAGTACTCCTAAATCCAGACGGTGGTGCTGCTAGTACTAGTAGTAGTACTACCATTGTAGTAGTGGGAGTACTAGCACTGTACTACCCATTGGTCAAATTATTATGTGCTGCTCCTCACAGTGAAGTGACAAGACCCTGCGCCGGAGATGACACCTGAGTATAGGCGCCGTGTTCGGCATACCATAGTCAGCCTCATCGTTTGCAGTCACTATCATCATGGCTGTAGAGCTAGCCTGCTTACAACTAGCCCTGTTCGACATAATTTCCCGTGCGTAGATGCCCGTGCATTGCACGGAACACCAAGATTGGGGGTGGACGGCTCCGGCAGCGGCCATTGCGCCAGATTTTTCCACGGCCTTCTAGATGTGGTGGGGATGAGATAAGGCTGATTGTGAGAGACAAGGAGTTGTTTGTAAATAGGGAACAAGTGCGGGCATCTTTTTGCAAAAATGGAGAAGCTTGGTTTGTATGCTTCAGATCTAGATCCAACGGCTATTGGTGAAAGATGGGAGGCACAACATCATCACCAACTCAGGACCTATTTGATTTGCAGGATTTTGAAAACGCAGGAATAGGACATGGCAATATTACAAGTTGTGATGAAAGGATCTTGGAGACTGCGGCCATGCATTTACAATCCCCGTCGCAGAGGCAGCTGTCGACGGTGAGGTTGAGGGGGACGCAGCGCTAGAGGGAGCACCACCGCCTGGAGAGCAGGGCGATCCGCACGGCAGCTTTTGTGGGGAGGAGGCAGATGATGACGAGCAGCATGTCGTCGGGGAGGCTGCTGATGAAGTCCAGGCTCGCCGGATGCGGTTTTGGCTCGAGCCGCCTCCGCTTGTTGGCTGCCTCGCCGTCCATCTCAACCGGCGGCGACGCCGGTGTACACGTGTGCTGGTGTGTGTTGTGTGCTGGGTGTGCGCGAGTGCGTCCTTCTGTGCATGCCGCCGCGTAGTGGTGAATTGTGCGCGAGTGCGTCCTTCGTGCGCAGGAAGTTTATCCTCAATGCGCCCTCAATTTACTAGCGTGCGGGGTGCTACCTCGAGTGGTTTCAACTTTGTTTACTTCACCACGTGTCAGATGGGCCTCTAGTTTACTTATTTTCACCCACTGCCACATGGGCCAGCACACGAAGATACAGAACACGAGCTAACAAGGCAGCATGTGGATTGGTTGACCGGTCAACTAAACAATATATGGAGCTATACGCTGACACAGTGAGCATATAATCCGTCGGTATAGAGAGTTCGAGTGAGAGGGGAGGCCCGTGAGAGACAGCAGAGAGAGAAAGAGCTACTCCCTCCATTCTATAATGTAGTTCCAACATTTTTTAAAGTCAAACTTTTGAAACTTTGACCAAGTTTATAAAGAAATTACTTATATCTACAATACCAAAGATAAATGATGAAGTAAGTACATGTTGTGATGAATCTAATGATCGTTCCAGATGTAAATGTTTTTCTCCACATATACCTGGTCAAACTTTTCTGAGGTTTGACTTTTCAAAACATCCATATGCTTATGGACGTGACAGAGTCCCTAACTAGAGAGAGAGAGAGAGAGAGAGTGAGTGAAAAAAGTGTGTGTGCGTGTGTGAAAGAGACATGGACAACACACGATAAAAGTAGAGAAAAAGCGTGCGTGTCTTATGCAAACATATCACACATGCATCTTTGACAACGGAGGCAAGGTGAGGGGATAGTGTGTGGTTGTTTGGAACCGAGAGAGCAAGACCCCTAGCACGTGGCCAAGAGGGGTCTAACAAACAAGGGAGAGAGGTCGAGAGAGACGTATGGAGAAAATGCAGACATGGGGAGGAGAGAGTGTATGTTTGTCATAGAGAGATCCCCTGGAGATCATGATGGGACTACATGGGTGGGAGATCGAGTGACAAGGTGTGTGCGCGATAGAAGATGCCCCGAGAGATATCGAGATAGACATATGGATGGAAGGAGACAATATGTGTGTTCCTGATGGCTAGTAAGAGATAATCATACTTAGGAGGGGGGAGTGCTTGCGCCTATGATGGAGTGAGGGATTATGGTACTTAGGGGGGGTGTGTCACATGGAGAGAGAACAAGGGCAGAGAGTGTTGGATGGGTCTATATGTATAGTGCGAGTGAGACATGTGTATGTGTGAACCAGGGAGATATAAGGTCAGTTTGGCTTGCGTCCTGAGCATCTTTTGCCTGGCCTGGGGTTGTGGTTGGATTTCATGCACGCTTGTTTGGTTGCTACCCTATGAAAAAGAAAGCCCGCCTGGTCTGGGTTCCCTTGCACTTTAATTAGCCTGGCTGAACTCCAGACATTGCAAGTAGCCTGGCCCAGGCGATCGATTTCAAACGCCTGGCCGTGCCTGGTCATGTGGCCACGAGGCTAACAGCAACATGGATGGATATTAGCATTAAATAATTGATGCATGGAAATATTGATGGGACGTTGATGCTTTGTCTGGCCCAGGCATGAACCAAACGCTTCAGCACCACACAAACCTCGCCAGGCAGAAATATTTTACATCTCACGTCCACACCAGGCAGTACCGGCCATCAAGGCATGAGGGTCAGGTCACGAACCAAACTGACCAATAAAGTTTGAGAGAGATTGAGGAGCCCCGATAAGGCTGAGTGGTGCGTCAGATAGCTGAGAGGGGGAAAGAGATATTCCATCCGCTCGATAATGCAGTGCATGTAAATTTTTTAGAAGTCAAACTTTGGAAACTTTGATCAGGTTTACGCAAATGTTATTTATATCTACAATACCAAAGATACATCATACAAAACTACATCTCATGGTGAATCTAATGGTATATGTTTGCCGTACTAGATGTAATTCTTTTTCTCCACGTACATGGTCAAACTTTGTGATGTTTGACTTTTCAATAAATCTATATGCTATGGACTGAGGAGAGTGCCTCAGTCGAGACAGATCAAGTGCGTGTGAAGGAGAATGAGTAAGTGTGCAAAAAGAGTATGTGAGTGAAAGAGAAAGTGAAAACAAACGATAAATTAGAGAGAGTGTGTGTTTTTACGTTTCTTATGCGAACATATCACGCATGCATCTCCGAGATGGAAAAGCGAGGCGAGGAGATACACGAAGATAGCTAGTGTGTGATTGTTTGCAACGGAGAGAGACATCCCTGTAGCACATGTCCAATAGAGGTCTGGCCAACAAGGAACAAAGGTCGAGAGGGACACATGGATGGCATGGACGCATGGGGAGGGAGAGAGGGTGTGTTTGTGATAGAGAGATCCCGTCGAGATTGTGAGGGGACTATATGGGTGGGAGATCGATGGAGTGCGTGCGCGATAGAAAGATGCCCCGAGAGAAATCGAGATAGACCATGCACATGTTTGTGACGGAGACTCAGATTAGCTAGTCATATACATATAGGGTGGACTGTGTGTGCCTACAATTGAGTAAGAGACCATCATACTTGGCTAGTTGGGCATGAGATTGTGTGTGTGCGCGCGTGTGAGATGGAGAGAGAACGAGGGGGAGAGATAGAGTTTTAGATGGGCCTATCGAGTGCGAGTGAGATATGCATGTGTATGTGTGACCCAGGTGGATGGAGAGTTTAAGAGAGGGGGAGAAGAGCTCCGAGACGACATAGTGGTGCATGAGAGAGTTACGGGCAAAGAGCCAAGGAATTTGTGTGCGTACGATGAGTGCACCCAATATATCTAGCTTGGACTAGCTAGAGTATCATACATAGTGTGCGAGAGAGACCTATAGATGGTGTATATATGCATGCGAACTAAAAAG
>NC_041390.1:94758462-94759556 GCF_002162155.2 Triticum dicoccoides
CACACACACAAAAAGAGAGACAGAGAGAGAGAGAGAGAGAGAGATGGAGAGAAAGGGAGAGGGGCCAACAAGGTTTTTGTGTCGGATGCGTGCGACAGAATTGAAAATTGTCGGTGAGAGAGAGAGAGAGAGAGAGAGAACAGAAGTCCGGGAGAGGGGGAGGTCGCATTTTATGCATCAAAGACTGATATAAACCATGTTTCGATCTAAACTTGCATTCAAATATTTAAATTGGAGAACATGTTGTCTGCAATCCACACATGAACGGATATATGTGTATATCAAACAAGTTCATTAATTTGACTTTCAACATGTTCATGGAGTACTATAATACTGTACAACATGCTACTCGATTGAGGTGTTCAATTTTGGATTTTGCTCACTATTTTGACCTACTGAACGAGCTATTTCATTGAATCGAGATATTTCATTTTGGGTTTGGTTCGCGTTTTTGAGTGGGTCAACTATTTGTCATATAGTAAATCACTAGCAATGAGCATGTAAAAATACATTACTCCCGAGCATCATCTCTCCATCTAAAAAAGAAGTGGCAAGCTAATATTTCAAAATTTGATCCGAATCGACTTGGTAAGGTAGACGTGGATGCTCGTTCTCCCAAAATTTGAACAAACCGTTAAACATCCTCTCTGCTCGGTGGAATTTGCCCGAGCAAATAAATGGGAGACGCGAAATTACCGTCCTATGTGGGACACACATCAATTGGCCCGTTGTACATCGAGGGTAGGTTCGTAACTTCATCCAAGCGCGCCTTCTCCTCGGCCGAAATGACATGCGCCGAATAATTCATAAACCATGGTCGGAAAAACACGCTCTCCTCGCCCGAAATAGCTCGCGCCCACTATTTCAAAACATGCTCTCCTCGCCCGAAATCGCTCGCGCCCACTATAGTTCAAAACACGCCCTCCTCGCCCGAAATCGCTCCCGCCCACTATTTGGGGAGAAGCAAAGTTACTCTACTATCCCCGACCCTCAGTACACAGACCCAAGCCGAGAAGCCTATAGTCAAGGGTAGAACTGTAACTCCCCCTCACATTTCAGACAAATGCGTCCGTAAGACATGGTTCCACTCCCCT
>NC_041390.1:94759779-94770874 GCF_002162155.2 Triticum dicoccoides
CCGATTTGATCGTACACTTAACATGCACGCAAATGTGTACGACCAAGATCAAGGACTCACGAGAAGATATCACAACACAACTCTAGACACAAATTAAAATAATACAAGCTTTATATTACAAGCCAGGGGCCTCGCGGGCTCGAATACATAAGCTCAAAAACACAAGAGTCAACGGAAGCAATAATATCTGAGTATAGACATAAGTAAACAAGTTTGCCTTAAGAAGGCTAGCACAAACAGAGGTACATATCGAAAGAGGCGCAGGCCTCCTGCCTGGGACCCTCCTAAACTACTCCTGGTCATCGTCAGCGGGCTGCACGTAGTAGTAGGCACCTCCAGTGTAGTAGGAGTCATCATCGACGGTGGCGTCTGGCTCCTGGACTCCAACGTCTGGTCGCAGCAACCAGGTATAGAAAGGGGAAAAGGGGCAAGCAAAGAAACCATGAGTACTCATCCAAAGTACTCGCAAGCAAGGAGCTACACTACATATGTATGCTTTGGTATCAAATGGAATGAGGGTATCATATGTGGACTGAACTACAGAATGCCGAAATAAGAGGGGGATAGCTAGTCCTTATCAAAGACTACGCTTCTGGCCACCTCCATCTTGCAGCATGTAGAAGAGAGTAGATGGTAAGTTCACCAAGTAGCATCGCATAGCATAATCCTAACCGATGATCCTCCCCTCGTCGCCCTGTGAGAGAGCGATCACCGGTTGTATCTGGCACTTAGAAGGGTGTGTTTTATTAAGTATCCAGCTCTAGTTGTCATAAGGTCAAGGTACAACTCCAAGTCGTCCTGTTACCGAAGATCACGGCTATTCGAATAGATAAACTTCCCTGCAGGGGTGCACCACATTTCCCAACATGCTCGATCCCCTTTGTCCGGACACACTTTTCTAGGTCATGCCCGGCCTCGCAAGATCAACACGTCGCAGCCCTACCTAGGCACAACAGAGAGGTCAGCACGCCGGTCTAAACCCTATGGCGCAGGTGTCTGGGCCCATCGCCCATTGCACACCTGCACATTGCGTACGCGGCCGGAAGCAGAACTAGCCCCCTTAATACAAGAGGAGGCTTACGGTCCAATCCGGCGCGCGCCGCTCAGTCGTTGACGTCATGAAGGCTTCGGCTGATACCATGACGTCGAGTGCCCATAACTATCCCCGCATAGATGGTTAGTGCGTATAGGCCAGTGGCCAAACTTAGATCAAATACCAAGATCTCGTTAAGCGTGTTATCTTGAAGTAACCGCGAACGCCGACCAGGGCTAGGCCCACCTCTCTCCTAGGTGGTCTCAACCTGCCCTGTCGCTCTGCCTCAAAGTAATAGTCGGGGGCCGTCGGGAACTCAGGCCCACCACTACCTGGGTGGAGCCACCTGCCCCTTTAGCCCCACATCAGAATCACTTGCAGGTACTCAACGAGTCGACCCGACTTTAGTCACCACCTGTATAGTATGTATATATGTATGTATTTACCCGTGATCAACACCCGACGTGATCACGGCCCGATAGTATAGCATGGCAAACTGACAAGAATGTGGGGCCACTGACAATAATCTAGCATGCTATACTAGGTATTTAGGATTGCAGGTAAGGTATCAACAGTTGTAGCAACAATGACAGGCTATGCATTAGAATAGGATTAACGGAAAGCAGTAACATGCTACACTACTCTAATGCAAGAAGTGGAGAGAAGAGTAGGCGATATCTGGTGATCAAAGGGGGGGGCTTGCCTGGTTGCTCTGGCAAGAGAGAGGGGTCGTCAACACCGTAGTCGTACTGGGTAGCAACGGCGTTGGTCTCGGTGTCTAGCGAGAGAAGAGGGGGAAGAAACAATAAATATTAAGCAAACAGATGCGTAGAGATGCATGACATGACAACTATCGGTGCTAGGGGTGCCCTAACGCGATATGAGGTGGTACCAGTGAAGGGGGGAAACATCCAGCAAAATATCCCCAGTGTTTCGCGTTTTCAGACAAATGAATCAGAGGGGGAAAGTTTCGTGTTCGCTATTGGGATCTGTGGCGGACGAACGGGCTGCGTATCCGGATTCGTCTCGTCGTTCTGAGCAACTTTCATGTACAAAGTTTTTCCATCTGAGCTACGGTTTATTTTATATTAATTTTAAAAAATTTAAATCATTTTTAGAATTTATTTAATTATTTAAATTCAACATTATCCAGAACAGTGCATGCTGACGTCAGCTTGACGCCAGCAGTCAACAGAGAAGTTGACTGGCCAACTAACGTGTGGGTCCCAATGGGACCCACCTCTCATTCTCTGTTAGGTTGATTAGGGTTTAGGTTAATTAGTTACTATTTAATTAAACTAACAGGTTAATTAGATTAATTAAATAGGATTAATTAACTTAATTAATTATTTTAATTATTATTTATTATTTTTATTATTTTTAATTCTCTTTTTAAAAACGTTCAAGAGGGTAGGCCCCACATGTCATTGGGCCAGGGGGCCCTTAGCGGGCACAGGGCGTTACGGGTCTGGGTGCGGGCAAGGTGCACTGTGTGTCACCCGAGCGGGCACTCGCCCGCAGGGCGGGACAAGGCCGCCGTGGCACGAGACGAGGCCACCGACGATGGGGAAGCCTGCCGGGCGGGGCAGTGGGGAGGCGACCGCGGGCGGCGCGTGTGGGGAGGCCAAGCGGGACGGAGAGGGCTGGCGAGAGCGGCGACAGTGGGCGCGAGGTGAGCGCGGCCACAGCGCCGGCGGCCTGGGAGGCACGGGGGGAACGGGGTCAGGCCGATGCGGCGACGACCGAAGAAAGCCCCGGCAGCGGTGGGCAGAGAGGGGGCGCCGTAGAGCAGCGGCTGTGGCAGCAGCGGCGACAGTAGGTGTGGGGCGACGGTGCACGGGACGCAGGCGCGGGCGCGGTGACCGCAGGGCCGGGAGCGTCTAGCGCGGGGTGATGCGGGCGAGCGTACGGGAGTGGACGAGGGGTGTGGCGACGAGCGTGGTGCAGTACACGGGACAGAGAGGATGGGAGTGGAGGCCGGGGCCTCACCGGCGGCTGCAGGGGATTGGCAGTGGGCTCGAGCTCGAGGGGGGGACGAGGACACCGTGCGGTGGGGCGACGAGGTCCGGCGGCGTAGAGGGCGGCTTCGGGTGATGGTGAGGTCCGGTGAGGTCGCGGGACTAGGCGGCGATGGCGGTCCGGGACGGCACCAGCGACGAGGTCAGGGAGGCGACGAGCAACGGCGTCGGGGCGGCTCCAGGGCGTCATGGCGCGATGACGATGTGGTCCGGCGAGGTCGCCGGACGAGGCGGCGGGGCGCGGTCGTCGGGATCTGGGGGGCGAGCGCCCCCGATCCAGTTCGGGTCATGGGGGCGGGAGCGAGTGGTGGGTGGGGATCGTGGGGGGCGAGGTGGGCTGCGGTAGTTAGGTCACGGAGGGGAGGGGTTAGGTGTAGGCTACGGATGTGGGGTGGGCCGTGTGGGCTGGCCTGGTCGGCCGGCTGAATGGCCAGCTGGGCCACTAGGCCCACTGGGGGAGGTGGGGGCTTTCCTTTTCTTTTCTTTTTTTGACTTTTGTTTAAGTTTCTATTCTTTACGTTTACCTTTCCTTTTACTACTTCATTTTATTTAGTTTTATAAAACTTAAATGTTGTACCTAAATTTGTATCACTAATTATACCTCTACTTCAAAAGTTTAAACCTCCAATTAAAATAGTTTAACATTTTATTAATTATAAAAGGCATTCAATTAATTCTTTCGCTACTGTTTTATTAACTTTTAGGACATTCAAACACCTTTAAGGATGTTGGTTTGTTCACCAATATTTCTTATGCATTATTTGCCAAAACCAGAACAATTTGGTTTTAACATTTGAAAACTTTTATTGTTTTCCTAAAATTCAAATTTGAATTTGAATCGGTTTTGAACTAACGCGAGACTAACAACAGTAACCGTGGTGACGTGGCATCATTAGCGTGGGATTACTGTAGCCTAGTTATCCGGGCGTCATAGTTCTCCTCTAGTACAAGAAATCTCGTCCCGAGATTTAAGAGGTGGGATAAGGGGGAAAGGTCTGGTTACGAAATTCTAAAAAATCTTATCAGTCTTGGTTGTTATTCTCGTAGTGGTCGATCCATAGTGTTGATGTCTTCATTCCTATGCATTACAGCATCATGATGAGGTTGTCGTCCTTTCTTCAGGAACTCCACCGTACTTACGATAATGATAAGGGGTAACTTTGGAAGAACGGGCCTCTACAAGGTTGCTTAACTGGTAGATAACACCAGGGAAGGTGGCAGAAAGTAACTCTCGAATTGAAACTTAAGGAAACATCGAGAGCAAGTAAGACGATGCAATAAGAAGTTTCGAGCGGATAGGCAATCAGACGATGTCTGATACAGGGTGTGAAAGGAGTTCAAAGTAACGGGAATCAGTATTGTGTCTGATAACAGAATTGATGATCTCTCGGAAAGTGGCTCGTGAATTTCATACGAGGCCACGTGCAAGGAACAACGTTGAGAACAGGGGGTGTACAGGAGAGTCAGGTTTCGATCCTGTGGAACTGTGGGTCATGGGCCCACCATGTGGGTTAATAGTAGGAAGAGGGGTGACGTATTGCACGATCATGCAAGCAAGGCATGTCAAAGAGTAACCTGTCAGTTATATGTCAGCAACAACATCGGTACCAAGAGCGAGGGACAAAGAGAACCATTTTCCTGCTCGTTGAAACGAGGCGGACCAATAGGCAAAGTTCTCGTCCATCGGTGGTTACCGGAATGTCATCAACAATAGTAACAGGGTCTTATTGACAGAGTTGTACACCGATGTGTTTGCACAAGCAGGGAATTATTACTACTTATATCATATAGATCATAGAAAGGGTTTAAACAAACCAAAGGAAAGGGAAAAGTGTCTATCAGATTAGACAGAACAATGGAAAGGAAAATGTGTTTAAACACATATTTCAAGGGTATATCCTTCCCAAGGACAAGCAGAGCATGATATCCATGACATGATAGAAAGTAGAAAACCCCTTTTAGGTAAGGGGAAGGAATTTCATGACATTACCCATACAATGGTGTTTGGATAATTGATCAAGAAAAATTTAGCATGGCGCTTCAAATGTTCTTTTTGATGAACAGAGTACCACAGACATGCTTCAAGATAGCATTGACATGGTCACTGGGTAAAGATTAAACCTTGGATACACAAAGGATTCATCAGGCACAACTTATAGACTAAGTCTTACAATTTCCTCATGGAAGAATGGCTAACCTTGCTAAAAAGGAAACTATAACAATAGGTCCTCCGGCCAGGTGTGCTAGGCATGACATCACCTTACCGGTATATAAGGACCATTGTTATAACTCTTGGAAATATGTCCCAACCATCATATCTGACTGAGATTCAGATCTGATCGATGTTAGGGTACCTCAGACTCAGGATGCCTGAGAAGAAAAGGTGCAAAACAAATTGATGAGATGACATTGTAAGATTCTCGGGAAATGCACTATGGAAGCGAGTTCCGAAACAAGAGTTCATCATTAAGCCAAGGAGAGGGTGAGGAGGTGGCTGATAGCTCAGCGACCATTCCTCCAGATTCCCAAAAAGATGGGTATCCACAATCATGTGAACAAGGAGGTAACATTTGTCAGATCAACTGATATAATGGTGTGCTCGAGGAAAGCATACACAATTGAACATTGATTGAAAGGTGCACCCGAAATATGGGCTGGGTCGCACGATCAATGTTAGAATGGTGACTAAATGAACAAAAGAAGTAGAATGAAACTATCGACCATTCACTTCCAGGCAATAGAGTTGCTAGAAGCCTTGAATTCACACATCATAGTTCAGTTGTCGGTATTTCGGTTAGAAATAACACAGGGACCAAGAAATGAATGGAGATGGCGAGAATTATTACTATATCAAGAATTCTTAAGAGGTGGAGCAATCCTTGCAACATCCTTGACATAAAGGACAGTAATACTTCAAGGTAGAATATAATACAAACTGGATAGCAAGTTGCATCCATAAGATGAACAAGTTTGTGATGAAAGGAAGGTAAAGATGTTGTCGATGGTAACTCAAATTACCAAGGGACGAGGATGGCACTTACCATCATGAATTTGATTGATATCCTGGAAGAGCTCAGAATGTTGATGATGATCACGACACATTTGTCGGGAGTACCTGAAGATGTAATCGATCGGCGATGACATCAAGTCAAAGGAATGATGAAGCGGAAGGTTATTGGAACCTCGCTTATGGCACAAACTCGAAACCAAGCTTGCGGTTCAAGGCGAAATGATATGATGAGGAAAATCGACGTAAGCCTAGCTCATCATCGAAAATCATGCTCCGGGAAGAAGGACCAGGTAGCACGGTTAAAATCATCACAATAATGATATATCCAAACAGGCTAGGAATGACGTGATCGGGTACAAACTCGTAAGTAAAGAAGATTTCTAAGAGTTGTTGAACCGTAGTGCGGACTCGGTTCAGTTATCGGTGTCTTTGAGTGTTTAATAACTCAGAGCCCGTGAAAAATTGGAATCAGTGAGAATGTAGTACTTGATGAAGAACTCATAAGAAGTTATGCAGTTCCATGATATTCTCGAGATACCAGGGGGTAATACTCGATGACAGATCAAAGTAGGGGTTGGACTAGTGTATTGCTCTGCAGAAGACAAGTGCTTAAACTTGCATGAGAAATGGTATTTAAAGGAGAACAGGGTCGGAACCACGATTGCAAAAGGATCAATTCACCGATATCAAAGGATATTATATCAAGGAAATAGTTGTTATTACAAGAAGCCTCCATGATAGGATCTACATCATGTCCATGGGCATGAACACAAAGGTTCAAGGTCGACTCCCACTTCCTCAATGCATAACCTTCCATTCACCTCTTGTATTTCGAAAATGACATTAGTTGTTGAAAGTTTTACCTGGTGCAATACCAGATAGGTATGACCCGGGAAATCTTTCGGGTTCACACAGATTAGGGAAGGCGTTGGTTCAACTCATCGGGGCATCTTAGAAACATATACCACAAAGTTCATGGGTAAATAATACAAGCTCGAAAGTAGAGCATGGTTAACAAAGCAGAGGATACAATTTACCAAAGGCATTATATACCCATGGAAAGGCTCACAAGGTTATTGAATATGAAGGACACTGTCGGATAAAATCCAACAAAGGAACCGATGGTCCTCAAGGGATCTGATGTGAGCATCGATACTCAACCAGAGGAAGAAGAATGCAAGGAGATCTGATTATAGAAACAACTGACTAATTCAAAGATCAAATGCAAAAGAATTTTGATTTCCAAATCAAGGCATCATAAGCAACGCTCTGATCAAGGATGGACAAGTTGAGTAGGCTTAGGGGTACAATCGATGGCAATTTGATTGGTCGAGATCGAGCTCATGTTTAAAATGGCGTCTGAGCCGAAAGGATGAATTCTAGGATCTGATTAAGGATTGCAACATTTGCAACATATTGAATCAAGGGACCCAAGATGATAAAGGCAAAGGACATCCATGAATATTGCTAGTCATTTGGAATTAACCAAAATGCAGGCAGACAAGCATTTCAGGAGCCATAGGCTAATGAGGATTCTCGAAAGATCGGATAGTATTTCGAAGAATTTTGTGAAACACATGAACAACTGGGGATGAGCAGATACTCGGTAAGAGCGAGAATTATCCGTAGGGATATTCAGGTGGCAAAGAACTGCAAGGCAGTAGGCACAAAGTATTCTCGGAACAATAGAGAGAATTTCGGTGTATCTTGTAATAACAAGATCAACTGGGGATGAATGTATGAACGACAAATGTGGGTAGTTATCCATAAGGATACATTGGTGGTAGGGAATTGTAAAAGCAATGGCACATAGTCTCAAGAGAACATCGTAGGGTGTCTTCGAAATCTTCTGGTGAAACAAGCGATCGTTCGGACCGAGGGGCTCTCCGGGAGAAAGTATTTACGAGAACCTAGAGTTGGAGTTAGTAAAATCGTTTAACCCGAATAGAAGAGATGTCAGAGTCCTAGAGTATAGGTCGAGGAATAAAAGATCCTACTACCACCCAATGGCGACGTGGGCCCATAAGCCGCACAGCCATGTTAGTAAAAGTTTTGCAATGACTAGACTCAACTTCGGCCAAAGAGTGGGGAAGGGGGATTCCTACAGGCAGTCGGCTCTGATACCAACTTGTGACGCCCCCAATTTGATCGTGCACTAAACATGCACGCAAATGTGTACGACCAAGATCAAGGACTCACGGGAAGATATCACAACACAACTCTAGACACAAATTAAAATAATACGAGCTTTATATTACAAGCCAGGGGCCTCGCGGGCTCGAATACATAAGCTCAAAAACACAAGAGTCAGCGGAAGCAATAATATCTGAGTACAGACATAAGTAAACAAGTTTGCCTTAAGAAGGCTAGCACAAATAGAGGTACATATCGAAAGAGGCGCAGGCCTCCTGCCTGGGACCCTCCTAAACTACTCCTGGTCGTCATCAGCGAGCTACACGTAGTAGTAGGCCCCTCCAGTGTAGTAGGAGTCATCGTCCTGTTACCGAAGATCACGGCTATTCGAATAGATAAACTTCCCTGCAGGGGTGCACCACATTTCCCAACACGCTCGATCCCCTTTGTCCGGACACACTTTTCTAGGTCATGCCCGGCATCGGAAGATCAACACGTCGCAGCCCTACCTAGGCACAACAGAGAGGTCAGCACGCCGGTCTAAATCCTATGGCGCGGGGGTTTTGGCCCATCGCCCATTGCACACCTGCACATTGCGTACGCAGCCGGAAGCAGAACTAGCCCCCTTAATACAAGAGCAGGCTTACGGTCCAATCCGGCGCGCGCCGCTCAGTCGCTGACGTCACGAAGGCTTCGGCTGATACCATGACGTCGAGTGCCCATAATTGTCCCCGCGTAGATGGTTAGTGTGTATAGGCCAGTGGCCAGACTCAGATCAAATACCAAGATCTTGTTAAGCGTGTTATCTTGAAATAACCACGAACACCGACCAGGGCCAGGCCCACCTCTCTCCTAGGTGGTCTCAACCTGCCCTGTCGCTCTGCCTCAAAGTAACAGTCGGGGGCCGTCAGGAACTCAGGCCCACCACTACCTGGGTGGAGCCACCTGCCCCTTCAGCCCCCACATCAGAATCACTTGCGGGTACTCAACGAGCCGACCCGACTTTAGTCACCACCTGCATAGTATGTATATATGTATGTATTTACCCGTGATCAACACCCGACGTGATCACGGCCCGATAGTATAGCATGGCAAACTGACAAGAATGTGGGGCCACTGACAATAATCTAACATGCTATACTAGGTATTTAGGATTGCAGGTAATGTATCAACAGTTCTAGCAACAATGACAGGCTATGCATCAGAATAGGATTAACGGAAAGCAGTAACATGCTACACTACTCTAATGCAAGAAGTGGAGAGAAGAGTAGGCGATATATGGTGATCAAAGGGGGGGCTTGCCTGGTTGCTCTGGCAAGAGAGAGGGGTCGTCAACACCGTAGTCGTACTGGGTAGCAGCGGCATCGGTCTCGGTGTCTAGCGAGAGAAGAGGGGGAAGAAACAATAAATATTAAGCAAACAGATGCATAGAGATGCATGACATGACAACTATCGGTGCTAGGGGTGCCCTAACGCGGTATGAGGTGGTACCAGTGAAGGGGGGGAACATCCGGGAAAATATCCCCAGTGTTTCGCGTTTTCGGATAAATGAATTGGAGGAGGAAAGTTGCATTTTCGCTATAGGAACGCGTGGCGGACGAACGGGCTGCCTATCTAGATTCGTCTCGTTGTTCTGAGCAACTTTCATGTACAAAGTTTTTCCATCCGAGCTACGGTTTACTTTATATTAATTTTAAAAAGTTTAAATCATTTTAGAATTTATTTAATTATTTAAATTCAACATTATCCAGAACAGTGCACGCTGACGTCAGCATGATGTCAGCAGCCAACAGAGGAGTTGACTGGTCAACTGACGTGTGGGTCCCAGTGGGACCCACTTGTCATTCTCTGTTAGGTTGATTAGGGTTTAGGTTAATTAGTTACTATTTAATTAAACTAACAGGTTAATTAGATTAATTAAATATGATTAATTAACTTAATTAATTCATTATTTAATTAATTTAATTTAATTATTTTAATTATTATTTATTTATTTATTTATCATTATTATTATTTTTAATTCTCTTTTTAAAAAAACGTTCAAAGGGGTAGGCCCCGCATGTCATTGGGCCAAGGGGCCCTTAGCGGGCATAGGGCGTTGCGGGTCTGGGTGCGGGCAATGGGCGCTGGGCGTCACCCGAGCGGGCACTCGCCCGCAGGGCGGGACGAGGCCGCCGTGGCACGAGACGATGCCACCGGCGATGGGGAAGCCTGCCGGGCGGGGCAGTGGGGAGGCGACCGCGGGCGGCGCGTGTGGGGAGGCCAAGCGGGACGGAGAGGGCTGGTGAGAGCGGCGACAGTGGGCGCGAGGTGAGCGCGGCGCCGGCGCCGGCAGCCTGGGAGGCACAGGGGGAACGGGGTCAGGCCGGCGTGGCGACGACCGGAGAAAGCCCCGGCAGCGGCGGGCAGAGAGGGGCGCCGTAGAGCAGCGGCTGCGGCTGCAGCGGCGACAATAGGTGTGGGGCGACGGTGCATGGGATGCAGGCGCGGGCGCGGGCGCGGTGACTGCAGGGCCGGGAGCGTCCAGCGCGGGGTGATGCGGGCGAGCGTACGGGAGTGGACGAGGGGCGCGGCGACGAGCGTGGTGCAGTAAACGGGACAGAGAGGAGGGGAGTGGAGGTCGGGGCCTCACCGGCGGCTGCAGGGGATTGGAAGTGGGCTCGAGCTCGAGGGGGGGACGGGGACACCGTGCGGCGGGGCGATGAGCTCCGGCGATGTAGAGGGTGGCTTCGAGCGACGGTGAGGTCCGGCGAGGTCGCGAGACGAGGCAGCGATGGCGGTCCGGGACGGCACCAGCGACGGGGTCGGGGAGGCGACGAGCAACGGCGTCGGGGCGGCTCCAGGGCGTGGTGGCGCGATGACGGTGAGGTCCGGCGAGGTCGCCGGACAAGGCGGCGGGGC
>NC_041390.1:94771185-94825687 GCF_002162155.2 Triticum dicoccoides
GAGCGAGCGCCCCCGATCCAGTTCGGGTCGTGGGGGCGGGAGCGAGTGGTGGGTGGGGATCGTGGGGGGGAGGTGGGCTGCGGTAGTTAGGTCATGGAGGGGAGGGGTTAGGTGTAGGCTGCGGGTGTGGGGTGGGCCTTGTGGGCTGGCCTGGCCGGCCAGCTGGGCCACGTGGCCCACTGGGGGAGGTGGGGCCTTTCCTTTTCTTTTCTTTTTTGGACTTCTGTTTAAGTTTCTGTTCTTTACGTTTACCTTTCCTTTTACTACTTCATTTTATTTAGTTTTATAAAAACACAAATGTTGTACCTAAATTTGTATCACTAATTATACCTCTACTTCAAAAGTTTAAACCTCCAATTAAAATAGTTTAACATTTTATTAATTATAAAAGGCATTCAATTAATTCTTTCGCTGCTGTTTTATTAACTTTTAGGACATTCAAACACCTTTAAGGATGTTGGTTTGTTCACCAATATTTCTTATGCATTATTTGCCAAAACCAGAACAATTTGGTTTTAACATTTGAAAATTTTTATTGTTTGCCTAAAATTCAAATTTGAATTTGAATCGGTTTTGAACTAACGCGAGACTAACAACAGTAACCGTGGTGACGTGGCATCATTAGCGGGGGATTACTGTAGCCTAGTTATCCGGGCGTCACACATACCTCGTGGGCGCCAAATCACCTTCTCCCCGGGAAGCTCCCTTCTCCTGAGCCGTGAAACCTCAGCCCCACCTCCATGGCGCCCCCCACCGCACCAATTTCACAGCCGCCCTCCTTCCTAATGCCGGAGACGCTGTCCATTTGCCGTCATGCACTGGGCCCTGTGCCTCTTACTCCGTGCTGCTGGTGCTGCCTCGACGACTATCGCGTGAACCGTACTGGAGCCGATTCACCCCCGCCGATGTTCACGGCGCCGGAGCGGCTCCAACTTCGGATCCGTCCAGAGTCCTGGCGCTGCTTCTGCGTAGCCGTCGACCGTCGCGACATCACTCTGTCCCTGCCGCCGGTCGCCACCGCAACCGCGCGGGCCTCACCGACTCGGCAGCTGGACCTGCCTACTACACCATGTCGCCAGATAGGTCACACCCTCATCTCAAATCACTTTATTTAGGCATCAGTTGTCTGAATTTTTATTCTGGGCCAATCGATTCCCAATGGGAAGCAGCACCCCTCGAGGCGGCGGAGCTCCTAGGCTGCCGGTTGGCTGGTGTCTAACATAAGGGTGCGGGGCCGCAAGTTCGTCGCGGAAGCAACACTTAGATGGCTATCTTTTAGAGTTGCGTGGGTTGAAGGTACTGCCGCCGCCGGATCTGGATGACGGGGAGTCTTTATGGATTGGCCCGGGGGCGGCGCAACCACGGCAATGCGGTGGGGTGGGGAGCGGGGTTTTGGCTGGGGCCACGGACGGTGGAGGCAGGCTGCTCTGCCATTGGTCGCTGGCTCTTCGAGGAAGATTACGAACAGTGTCAGCCGGGAGGCACAAGACGGCCAGCCATCCGGCGTAGATTGGACAGTACCAAAATAAAATAAAATCGTGTGACCCCAATTTAGTCTTCAGTCAACAGACGTGTGACCACTCTCGTACCTTGTTGTTAATCTCTTATTGTATTTCTTCAGATCAAAGAGATATGTCGTTCTTAACATTATGCGTTATCTGCATCTTCAGACACACCGTCTTCTGACTCACCGCAGCTGCTCCAACAAGGGAAGCATACACCAGAAGGGAGCTATAGTCCCCACTCAACAGTTCCCTGCATCGAATGCGCGTGCCCGACATGGACAACCACAACAACTGCAGGGCCATCGTCAAGTTAGCACATGATGCTCACTCCTATGGATGGCAGCCAGATAGGTTGTACCCTCATCATACTTGTGTGCAACATTTATGGCTTTGTTATTCATCTAAGCATGGAAAATAGATCATCACATTTCACTGTATATTCATGCTGATCTCTTACGGGTCTTATTCAGGAGTTAACGATGTTCCATAGTTCAGCTAAGATACTTGTTCTTTAGGTAACGTTGTCCATAGTTATCATCCATCAGCCAATGCTATCCCATAGGCTGGTGATTATAGTATTATACCACTTCTAGTATTACCTATGTTGTTCTTTAATACTTTTGTGTGCCATCTAGTTAATCTCGAGTACAAACGATACATATTCTGTAGCTTTCATCTGTGTTCTCCCTTTAGTTTATGAGACCTGTTGCTGCTAGTTAACCCCAGTCCTACTATTTATGTCGTCTCCTACAGGCACTCATTACATAAATCTAACTACTAGTTTTCTTCCATGCATGACAGATATAATTGCACACACTGATATATCCACAAGAACCTCACGGAGCAATGTAAAGGCCAATAAACTTGATGTCAATGATACCCAATATGGTGGAACATGTAAAGGCAGTTCTTCAGAAGACTTGCAGGAAGATGATGAATCCTCTTCACCCCACAAGGTCCTTGCTCTAACTTGGCCTGTGATATGGGTACAACATGCATATAATGTCCTGGAGTGTATCTACTCTGTTGCAATGCCATGTGCTTAGCATGCTGATCATGCATGTAAATATGTCATGCCTTCCTATTTTTCAGTACCTATTCCATTCATGATAACATGTTTTCAAATTCAAGTACTATCATTCTACTCTATCGCAATGCCATCTGCTTAATTTGGACATCATGCTTCTGAATATCTTATGCATTGTTATTCATTAGTATGTACTTCATCTGTCTACCATACCATTTTTTTACATTGAAGTGTTGTTCTAGTGCTCTGTTGCAATGCCATCTTATTTTCCCAATCATACACGTGTATGTTGCCTTAGTTATTTCTGTACGTATTCTACTACCATACAGTTTTACATTCAACTAGTGTTTTTTTTGCTGTGTTGTCCTGTCGTATCCCTAGCTCTTACACCATACTCCCTCTGTTCGGATTACATGTTGCTGAAATGGATAAAAAATGATGTATCTAGAACTGAAATACGCCTAGACCCATCCATTTTTTTCCGGATGGAGGGAATACATGTCAATATGTCATGCCTTTCTATTCTTCAGTACCTATTCCATCTCTCTGATGTCGCATGTTTTATAATTAAAGCACCATTCTTCTACACAAGGCATGCAAGGGGAAGACGACTATGTTAGAATCTGAAGGGTTACAAACAAGGCCTTTGCAAAAGATCCAAACGCCAGGAGATAATAAACCAACTCCAGTTTTTATAGATACTGCTCCAGCACAGAGAAACCCAACTCCTACTGATAATAAGCAGATTCCAGTGGCCAAAGAACTAGTCCGCTCCAGTCCAGCAAAAACATGTCAACTCAATTCTAAGAAGCGTGTGCGTATCCTTGCATCATGAAATTTTATAGCATGTTGATCATATTTTCTACATGTTTCTTACCCATCTCTCTTTTAGAAAATAAGCTTAACAGATAGAAGAATTTCTGTAATAGTATCGTTTATGAGGAAAGATTCTTGCAGGAATTCTCTGTGCTCCAATGTAGATGTAAGTACATGTTGTATATCATCATATTTTTACATCAGCATGTATTTTGTTAATCGGCATGAATCCAACCTTTATCTGATCTAAATTTAGTTGTAGCAAAATGTATGATTAAAGGCCACAATGTTGATTTTTGCAAGGAAAACTGCCTGGTAGTTTTGCATCCTGAGCTGCATGAGTGTACTATCTCATATCAGTAGGTTTGAATACTTTGGTTCTGCAGTGGGTTTTTCAGTGTGTTTTTTACTGTGTTGTCCTGTCGTATCCCTAGCTCTTACATCATACTCCCTCCGTCCGGATTAAATGTCGCAGAAATGGATAAAACTGGATGTATCTAGAACTGAAATACGCCTAGACCCATCCATTTATTTCCGGATGGAGGGAATACATGTCAATATGTCATGCCTTTCTATTCTTCAGTACCAATTCCATCTCTGTTGTAGCATGTTTTATAACTGAATCACCATTCTTCTATATAAGGCATGCAAGGGGAAGACGACTATGTTAGAATGGTGACCAGGGGAAGACGACCAGGTCTTTGCAAAAGATCCAAACGCCAGGAGATAGTAAACCAACTCCATTTTTCATAGATACTGCTCCAGCACAGAGAAACCCAACTCCCACTGATAATAAGAAGATTTCGGTGGCCAAAGAACTAGTCTGCTCCAGTCCAGCAAAAGAATGTCAACTCCATTCTAAGAAGCGTGTGCGTATCCTCGCATCATAAAATTTTATAGCATTCTGATCATATTTTCTACATGTTTCTTACCCATCTCTCTTTTAGAAAATAAGGTTAAACGATACAAGACTTCCTCCATTGGAATCGTATTCGAGGAAAATACCTTGCGGGAATTCTCTGTGCTCCAATGCTGATGTAAGTACCTGATGTATATCACTATATTTTTACATCAGCATGTATTTTGTTAATCGGCATGAATCTAACCTTTATCTGATCTAAAATTAGTTGTAGCAAAATGTTAAAGGCGCCAATGTTGATTTTTGTAAGGAAAACTGCCTGGTAGTTTTGCATACTGAGCTGCATGAATGTACTATCTCATATCACACACATTATTGAATTGTAGTGCTTCTCTGGTTGCCCATTCATTCATTGTGTCAATGTTGCTTTCGTATTACCTTACCTGGCTGATGATACCTATGCCATATTGTGTTAATTTGGTGTAGGCTAGTTGCCCAAACATTCGTTGTGTCAATGTTGCTTTCCTATTGTCTGACTTGGCCAATGATAGCAATGCTAGTGTGTTAATTTTGTGCAGGCTGCTGAAGATAAGAAGACAAACTCTGAAAACAGCAAGGCAACCCCATTGATTCTTTCCAGTAAATCTAGGCCAGGTAATATGGCAATAACTCATGATTAATCTGTTTGGTTCCCGTCCTAATTTATGTTATGATGCAGTGGTCGAGACACTCTCCACTATCAGTAATACAAGCCTGCCAAAATCGCCATCTGAATCTTTCAGTATCCTCTGTCTCGAATGCAACAGAATAAATGTATGTTTGTGAACCAATTAATGGCTGAAGCAATGATGGAAATGGTGGATGAATCAGAGGTGCAGAGTCGTGCGACACAACAACTGATCAATGTTCTCAGAGACAGTGTAGCAAAGCAGCAAGAACTTGCCCACATGCTTATGGGCGTCATCTGTGCTGAGGTTGCAGATTGTGACGTTGTAGATGGTTAGGTTCTGCTCATTTTTTTTGCACTGGCATCAATCTTTGATTGCCCAGTGGATGTAATTTCTTGTAATATATGATGGATGTGCAACGTTATTCCCTGTATGTCGTACCTTTGCTTGATCGGTTTTGGTCCTGTGCATAATTGCTCATCGTAATGGGCTCAAATTGTCTAATTTGGCCTAAAGACATGAACGAACTTTAGTGGGCCCATTAAGTTAATGGGCCATTACTAGGCCAAAAGTTAATGGTCGGCCCTCTTACCTCTCGGGTCGTTAACAGGCCGACATCGAAGCGGTCAACAGGTGGCCCCAATTTATTTCACGGGCCGTTAACAGGCCGTTACTAAGTTTGGGCTACATATGGCCCAACTATACAGTAGGCCTTTAGCAGGCCGAAAGAGACAACGGGCTTGTAGTGGACCATGAAGAGCATGGGCCGCTAAGAGGCTGAAAGTCAGGTCGTATTGTAAACGGCCCAACTGTGTTGTGGGCCTTTAGCAAACTGAAAGAGAAACCTGACTGGTATTGGACCATGAAGGGCATGGGCCATTAAAAGGCCAAAACTAAGGTCCGACTACAAATGGCCCAACTCATTTATGGTCCGTTAACAGGCCGAAAGGAACACAGGGCCGGGAATTGGCCCAACACTTAAATGGGTCGCTAAAAGGCCAAAACTCAGGTCCGACTACAAATGGCCCAACTGATTTATGGGCCGTCAACAGGCTAAAAGTGACACCGGGCCAGAAATTGGCCCAACACTTAAATGGGCCGCTAAAAGGCCGAAACTCAGGTCCGACTACAAATGGCCCATCAGATTTATGGGTCGTCAACAAGCTGAAAGACACACCGGGCCGGAAATTAGCCCAACATTTAAATAGGTCGCTAAAAGGCCAAAAGATGTACATCCTGAAAATTGGCCCATCCATTAAATGGGCCGTTAACAGGCCGAAATCTCATCGGGCCGGTATTGAGCCCAAATATATAGCGGGCTGTTAACGGGCTCGAACTGACGATGGGCTGCAATGGTGACAAAACTCTAACGGGTCATTGACGGGCCGAATTAGCACATCTCGTATGGGCCGTGGGCTTAAATGGACCTGACACAAGTAGGCCTTATATGGGCCGGCCTGCTAATTTTTACTGGGCCGGCCTTTTTCATCAGAATGGGCCACTGTTGAGCCGTGTCACGTGTCGACCTATCATAGGCACCTTCTGTCCAATGAGTGGATAACATATGTCCCAACGGTGAGGCAACACGTGTTTCCTTCGGCCAATCAGAATTTTACACATGGATCCCATTGGTCAGGGTTGTTAACGGGTTATCGGATCCAAAATCCGACCCGATAGCTTAACGACGTTCCGTTACGGTGGATGCCACGTGTCGGTCACCCTTGACGAAAGCACTTCTATGATGCGCGATTTATCATCATGGAAGTGGACACTTCCATGATGATAATTTTGGTAATGTCATGGAACACTTCTACGACAGCACGGGTATGACTATCTTGATTGTGTCATAAAATCGTCGTGGATGTACATGCATGACAAAAAACGCGACCTACTGTGACAAACACGTATCATCATGGAAGTGTATTTTTTTGTAAAATCTAAAAAAAGGTTTCTTGTCATCTCGCAAAATTAGGTGTCATGTGCTTCGGATCACTGCGAGGGTTAAACAACGACAACTGAGTTGGGCTAGTCATTGGATGCACATGCACGAAGACTACTCAGCTGCCATCTAGGTCAAGCCGGCTATGTTAATTAGGACATCTATCGACGGACCCCTTTTCTATGAGTTTATCTTTAATTTGAGCTTTGATCCTCGTCTATTTTGTCCGTCGGGATTCATCTTGTCTCCTTTGGGCAGTGAGGTTATGATTTCTTGTCATGTGGCATTTTTTTGTGTTATATGTTATAATCCGGTGCTTCAAATCCAAATGACGACAACTGCGCCTCCGGGGCACGTGCATGAAGACTTCTCGATAGTCATTGCTGAGGTCAAGCCAGCTCTGGCCAGTAGACAAAAGAAAACTAGTACTCCACTATATAGGCAGGAGCCTCCACGCTTGCTTGCTAGTGTTGCTCTCTTCACACTATCTCGTCCTCTCTAGATCTAAACACGATAGCGGTGGCCACACTCTCTCTCTACTCACCGCTGGTCACAGATCCAGCCGGATGCTCTCCGCCGGGGAAGGTGAGAAGGTGCAACGTTCACGTGGTCGTCCTCGGCGATGGCTCTTACCCACTGCTGGCGCGTCCCAATCAGTGTGCCTTGCCATTCTCTCCCAAGCATCGCTGGCGAGGGAGGGCCTCCCACCCCTTCTTCCTGGCTGTCATAGTGTGGGTAGATCCGGCCTCCCGCCGCCCACCTAGTGACATCCCGGCAACCCTCAGGTATAACTTCCTTCGAAACCGGCCTTACTCTACTTCCCGAGCTCCTGACGTCGCTGCATTTGTATCTTTTGGTATTTCTCAGCCCCCCTC
This sequence comes from Triticum dicoccoides, assembly GCF_002162155.2. Taxonomy (NCBI): domain Eukaryota; kingdom Viridiplantae; phylum Streptophyta; class Magnoliopsida; order Poales; family Poaceae; genus Triticum; species Triticum dicoccoides. Next base: position 94,778,875 of record NC_041390.1, read on the forward strand.
GTAGATAGGATCGATCGCCTGTTCGAAAACCACCTAATTTTTTACTGTTAAGAGGTAAAACTAGTTCATGCACTCGAATCTAGTACTACTTGGTTCAAACAAGGAAGAAAGGGGGTGCGGGTGGGGGGAGATTTGTACCTGAATCTAGGACTTGATCGAAAGAGGAAATAATGGGGGCGAAAAGTAGCAGAGACTGGCTATCCAACTGGTCTCTAGGTCTAATAGGGAAATAAAGGGAACGCAGTGCAAACTCAATATAAACCCGATCTATTGGTTGAAAAAGGAAAGAAAGTGGGGACTGGGGGACAAGTCAACAGAGTAAGTCCAGCACTAGATTTGCTAGCCTCACACGGTATAAGGTGGCTATATACCGAACAAAAATGTGACCAACCCAGATATCCTCTTCTGATGTTTGTTGCCCCGAGCCACTCTTATGTAATGCCACTGGTAAAATGTAGCAGTCGCACTGTTAAAAGTAAGGACACGTTAAACCAATATTGTTTTCAATGTAATGCCTCCAGTAATATGAATCAATGGCACTTTTTTCATGTCCTGCTAAATTTCCCATTAAGATAAGTTGCTTCTTTTCATTAGAGATGCAACTGTCCTGGTCCGCCTACTCTCCCGTGCCCAAATACCGACTCTGTAGCAGCTGTTAATGTAATGTTGCTGGTAAAATGAAGCAATGGCACCATTAAAGTAATGTCGTATTTAACGGTTGTCATAGTTAATCCTAATGCCCACACTAATATCTAGCAATGCTGCTAGAAATTGATATTGTCCTTGTACGATTGCCATTCAGATAAGGAACATGCTTTTTTCATTTGATGCATGTTTCATCACTTGTTAGTCACCCTCCTTTCCACCTTTTTGTGCAAATAGACATATACATTTCACGCTTGATCTTAGTTGAACTGCACAAATGATATCCAAATTATAGTTGAACATTCCAGGAGCTTCACGACCAACCTTGATGTTGCTCAATTTTATTGCAACTAATGAAGAAGAAGCTCTGTGGGTTTCATTTTCTGATGGAAATGGAACCGGGACTGGAGCCCTTTTCTTAAAAAAAGAAAGAAGAAGAAGCTGCTAGCTCATGTGACATTGCTTCATTTTAGGTGAACTGCACCAAAAGGTCCCATGAATTGAATCATCCATGTTGGTAACTGGTGTCATCCCTTCTATGATGGTGTTGACTGCAGATATGGTTCCCATCACAAGGTATGTTCCTTTTTGGTTTGACCGTTTGCCAAAGATCCTGCATGTTGATCCTGCTCTTGTGCTACTGTTTTGGCACTGCCATGATAAATCAGTAATGTTATTATTTTGCACCTTAATCTAGTGGCACTATTAATTTGAGGCAATGTTTTGGCACCTCTAGTGCCACTGTTTTTTTATATATCGAAAGAGGGGTTCCCTCCGATTTCATTAAAGAAACCCAACCATAGAGAACCATTATCCGACAACATCTCAGTGTAAACGGGCAGTTATGCAACTACTACTAGAATGGACTGAGTACTAGTAGGAGACAAGTTCACCACATAAGCTAGGCAGGTAGGGGGACGCAGCACCAGCTCAACCAAGTTTGGATTACAACCCAAATGCTACCACAGAAACATCATGGGGAAGATAGGGACTGAAAGAGCCAGCTTCAGCATCCCAGTCTAAGCACCCCCGACCTTCATCCTTGCGACGCACAGTACACCTCGTTTGCCACCTGCTCGACCCTAGTGTAACTGATAAAATGAAGTAATAATACAGTTAAAATAGAGCGAGGGTCCTCTCTATCATTTCATTTCCAATGTAGATAAAGAAAGTGCTTCTCTTTGTTAATGTATGTTTCATCAACTAGTCCCATTGTTAATGTTTAAGCGTTTCTGCAAACTGAGGTGCTTAATTTTAGTTGATCTGCACAAAAATAGAGATTTGAATGTCTCAAGGCCCCTCCTTGTACTACCATTGTACACTGATGTTCATCACTGGCAGAAGGTGTATCGGGGAGACTTGGGACGATTTCCAGTATGAGGCGTGGCGTACCGTATGAGGCGTCGCAGGGCCCATCTCTCCCTCGCAGCATGGCATACTATGATACTATCGCAATATTTTCTTCTATTTATTTTGCGTGTTTCATCAACTAGTGTCACTATAATGTAATCATGCTTTTTCATTATCTGTGCAAATAGGGTTATTCAGCTGCATTTTGGTGGAACTGCACAAATGTACGGATGGAACAAGCATATATGCAGAGTGTGAGGTGTGCCAAGTAAAAATTACCGGCACCAACCATGCTCCATGCACGCATCAGCATCCACCACCACCAGTGGGATGTGTGGCCTGCTCTATGGACGGATCTTTCTCGGCAGCAAATCCTCTAACCAAATACTAGTAGCTTATATTGGCAGTTTTCTAGGGAGTACTCTTTTCTGAAAGAAGCACCAATCTATTTTTCTTTATTTGTACATAGTGTCACAACTTTGACCCAAAGGTCCAGAGCTATTTAAGGGTGATTGGCGTAGTACTTGGAGACTGATTGTAAGCATGATTTTCATTAGCTGTCACACTGATTGTAAGCATGAGCAGGTGGAAGATTAGGTTAGTGCGAAGCTTACCTTAAACCCTACCGCCACCGTTGAAATGAGGCGAGCGTCGAGGGAACCGTGGAGAACAGTGGGGAAGCGATGTCGCACCATCCGGCCTCCTCTTGCGGTGGGAGAACAAATACTCCTGTGGCTCCGGCTGGCTTTGCACCCTCACGAATGGCACACCGTACTCGATCGATTCGTTATCCCCTGGGTGCTCGACCTTCGACCTGTACGCCCACCACCTCCGCCCGACTTTCGCCTCGGGTGAATCTGTCTGCTCCATCGCCCAGAGGAGATACTCGATGAACTCGAAGGACTGCCGCATGACTGCCGCCGAGGAGTACATGTACATCGACGCCCTCATCGCCGTTGTCTCGCTCTTTCGCATACATTGCCACATGGCCCTTACCGTCCTCGAAATCTCCCACTCATTGTCAAACCAAGTAAGGATCTCCTTCAACCTGGCTAACTTTGCCTGGTCGCCGCCGGAGTTCTGCCTGATTCGCTGCTGCATCCTCTCCATAAATGTCCTTCTGAGTGGTCCAGTGCTAGCTTTGGAAGATGGGAGGAGAGACGGTGGTCTTGCAATAGAGAAGAGGGAGAGGCGATACGGTGGTTTTGGAATGGAAATGATGGAGAGGAGAGGAGGTGGTTTTGCAATGGAGAAGAGGGAGAGGCGACACGGTGGTTTTGGAATGGAGATGATGGAGAGGAGAGGAGGTGGTTTTGTAATGGAGAAGAGGGAGAGGCGAGACGGTGGTTTTTGAATGGAGATGATGGAGAGGAGAGGAGGTGGTTTTGCAATGGAGAAGAGGGAGAGGAGAGTGCGACATCAATTTAGGATTGGACGAGAGGGTCGGCGCGCTGTGACTGGATGAGAATCAAAATCAATTTACCCTTCAATTAAGAAAGCGACCCCACATTAACTAGTCTCCCTTTTATTCTGGGTCATAATTGACCATGATTTTCGCAAATAAAATATATGTTATACGTTGCAAAAATAATATAATTTGAAAGTACATTCAGATACGAACCAAACGATACAATTTTTTGTGACATGCATTCACATTTTGCTGGTCAAATACAGTACGTGGTCAAACTTTGACCCAAATACGCAAAACAAAAAAAATACTTCCAAGACCAGCGCCGCTCTTCTCCTCTTAAACCACCGCTGCTCCTCTCCTGTTCCAATCTAAATCCAGCGCCGCTCCTCTCCTCTTCCATTTCAAAACCACCGCCCCTCCTCTCCTGTTCCAATCCAAAACCAGCGTTGCTCCTCTCCCGTTCTAATCCAAAACCAGCGTTGCTCCTCTCCCGTTCTAATCCAAAACCAGCGTTGCTCCTCTCCTCTTCCATTCAAAAACCACCGCCGGCGAGTGAAGGTGCTGTGGAGAAGTAGATCGATGGAGGAGTACAACCAATACGTGAGGATCGCAGACGGCGACCCTGTGAAGCTAGCTAGGATGTTGGAGATACAGTCTTGGTTTGACAACAAGGACCAACTAGCGGCGATGGCGACATCCATGGACAAATATCTACAGCAGAGCAAAAAGGCAGCGATACTCCCGGAGGGAGTCGCACGGGAGTACATAGAGCTCCTCCTCTGGGCCATGGAGCAAACAGATTCACCGAATCCGACCGTGAGGGAGCGGTGGTGGGAGTATCGATCCCAGATGGAGTATCCACCAGAGATTGAAGGATTGAGCATCTACATGGTGCCGTTTGTGAGGGTGTCGTGCCAGAGCGAGCCGGTGGAGTCTTGGTCGACCGAACCCAACTGCAAGGGGAGAAAAACAATTGGCCTGATGACGCTTCCCCGCCATCCTCTCCCTCGCCGTTCACATCGTCTCACGGGGCGGCTTTCTGCCGCCGAGGAGTAGGAGGGGCTGCCCCCCCCCCCAGCCCAATAGTCGGGCAGGTTGTGAATTGTCAGGACGAGCTTAGGGTTATCAGTATTTGCAGGTTGTGAATTGTGTTTTGTGTTGTGTATTTTGAGAGTACTTTCAGATATGAATGTCTTTTGAATTTCAGATTTGCAGTATTGAGCATATGAAGTATTTTATGAATTCTAGAGATCTATTTTTAGCACTTAAAAATGTAGTTTCATAGGAATATAAAAGTGCAGACAATGTGATTCTCAGAGAAGAAACTGCAAGTTTCAGTTTCAGATAAGAAACTCCAAGTTCAGTTTCAGATAAGAAACTACAACTTTCAGAGGCAGAGCATTTATATTAACACGGCCTTTTCAAACAGTGTTAACATCATGTTGGGAGTTTTATTCATGGTCAAAACTGGAACTACCAGCCAGTTAACATCATGCTGATCAACATTCATGCATAGCACATCTTCATATGATGCACAGTCAAAAAGATATGTTATTCTCAAAATGCCCACACAATGTCGAGTGTGCGAAAAATAGAGAAAACGAGGGACGAAGTTTTGGCAAGTGTTGGACGTGGTGTGCCTAGATGATAATTGGGACCCGCATGTCAATAAAGCCAGAGGCAAAAAATTTGGAGATATTTTCTCTGCACAGGTGGAATCGAACCCGGGCGGAACAACTGTCGGGTAGTGTCACTCGACAACTAGGCTAGTTCAGTTGTTTCGTTACTAATAAGGCAGTTCCTCAGGTGGTCGGATCTCCTCATGCGCCTTTGTGCGCTCGCCGTGACGCTGTTGTCTGCCGTTGTGAACATGCTGAACAAACGAGAGGAATCTGGAGAGGACTATACATGGAGAGGCGGACAGTCGGGACCCACCAGGTCTATGGCCGTACGCAAGCAAGTGAATACTTCCTCCTAATGCTATACTGACATTGGGGCCCACGGGTTTGTCAACATAGTTACATTTTTTAGGTGCTTCAACGTAGTTATTATAGGAGATAAATTCACAATGAAGTCGGGGAGCTGGCAAGTATCATTTATTATCACTTGGGCAGCAAGTATCAGCTGGGTTTTGGGCTGCCCCGTCTAGGCTTTCTTTTTAACATGCGCAGCCCACGACCTCGGATGGGAGGTCCATAGGCATGTTTGTATTTTCTTGAGGACCGTCATGTATCGACCGGCCTATGGACCTCCCATCTGAGGTTTTATTTTTCCTGAAACATCGGCAGCCCAATTTATATATTTTTTATTTGAATAAAACGCAGAGGTCTGTTCGATTTTTCTATATAAGAATAGGAACGCCTAGTCCAACTTATATTTCCCTTCTAACTATATTATATATATTTAAATTATTTTATATGTTATTATATATTATTATTATTGTCATCGTATATTTAACATATACTTACATATGTAAGAAAACAAAATCCAACATCTTATTAACTTATAAAAATAATTTCTTAACAATAACATCTTGGATTTTTTTGGCAACGAAAATCCTGATGATTGTGTACAAAAGCTTGGTAAGATTTAAGGACCAACGTAATAATAAATCACTTATTATATATATATAACAAAATGCTCAGTTTCTGTTTATTTTTTGATAACATCGCTGCGCCCACCTCAACATTTTAATTAGAATCAGCGCAGCAAAATTGTGTATTTCCAGAAAGTGCAAATGGCATGTAATTTTTTAGGAAAAACATAAATGGGCCGCATGGACGCTACATTATTTGTTCACTCAGCCCAGCTAATAGATTGTAATTCAAAAAAAGATCAAATTGACTATAAATTCTACCCCGCAAAAAAAAGACTATAAATTCTAAAAAATGGGTTGAATACGTGCCACATTTTTGGAGACTAAAATGTGGGCTAATAGGACGAAGCCAATGCAAGTCATTGTCAACTTAGTCAACAAATGATTCTGACATCGTTAGCCGTTGGATTTACATCCAACGACCGACATCCATCTTCAATCTCTCGTCTTCTTCCTCCAGCGCTGCCGGGACCACCTGGTCCCGCCTCCTGCTACTAGCAGCTCTGCTTAGCACGCTTCGCTGTGAAGCGCTACTCCACCATTGGCCAGGCCATCCCTCCACCCCTCCACACCTCATGTTCTTCTCCATCGACTGTCGAACCACACCGCACTAGAACCAGTTAACCCTCGTACACCTCTCCGTCCGCGACTCTACTTCCGCGTCTTCCCATCTCCGGCTCGTTGCTGTCCGGGCCCTCGCCATCGTCCACCACCTTGGATGCGCTTGACGCAGAGTGGTCAACATGGTCAACGAACGACACCATCGGAAGTAGACTGTGTGTGGAGAGGCTGATAGCTGGGTCCATGGCCGCACGCAAGGAAATGCCTCCTTATTACGCGTAAAATAATGATTCCCCCACCTGACAGCTGGGACCCAGGGCCTTTGTATTTCGTGAAAAAACGGTCCCACCGCTGATAGGTTGGACCCACCAGCTATATCTTCGCATGCAAGAAAGTGCCTCCTTATTACGCACAAAAAAATGAATACCCCCTGCTAGCTGGGACCCATAATAGTGGGAGGCTGACTTGTGGGCCAACTAAGTTGACGGGGACGGAGGACTTTGTCAACTTAGTCAATATGAGCGATTCTAGCTCTAGTGACCGTACGATGTCCATCCAACGGTCGTAGTGCTTCTTCAACCTCTGGTCTTCTTGCTCCAGCCACACAAACCAGCGTCGGTCGTGCCTCGTGCTCCTACCTCCCGTGGCTGGCTGCGATGCCGCAGAGGCCTCACCGCCCCCTACTACTCCCACCGCTGGCCAGGACATCCCTCTACTCACCCACACCCCCTGTTATTCTACAGCGATGGCAGTCTCACACCACAGCGAACCAGTGAACCCTCATACTCCTCTACGCGTGGGCATCCACTGTCGCGTCTTCCCCGGCTCTGCATCGTCCCCTTCGTAGGCCTCGCCGTCGTCCACCGCCCTGGTACTCTCGGCGCGGCGTGGTCAATGTGGTCAAGGAACGACTTCCATCGGACATGGACTGTACGTGGAAAGGTTGATGGCTGGGTCCATGGCCGCAGCAAGGAAGTGCCTCCTTATTACGCGGAAAATAATGATTCCTCCACCTAACAGCAGGGACCCACCGGACGGGCAACCGTATTTCGCGAAAAAAAAACATTTTCCCCCTGACTGCTGGGACCTACCAGCGGCATCTTCGCACTCAAGGAAGTGCGTTCGGGCAAAAAACGATTCACTCCCTGACTACTGGGACCCACCAGCTACATCTTCACAGGCAAGGAAGTGCCTGACAGTTGGGACCCACCTGGTCGAAGCGTACGTACCATTGTCATTCTAGTCGCGAACATATACGTACATACTGATCGATGTAGAGGTGTGCATGTGTCGTAGTAGAGGCGCGCACGTAGTATGTACACGTACGTACAACGGCCAGTGTGCAAGAAAAAAAATACGGCCACATACGTACATACGGGCGGGGTCTCAAATGCCTACTCGTGCATACGTACGGCCAGGGCTCGTGTACATGGCTGGGTCGGAATGGAGAAACGGCGTCGTCGTCGGCCGCAAAAAAGAACAACAGCGTCGTCGTCGTGTTCATGGGGAGGCAACGGAATGCGTCGTGTTCATCAGGAGGCAACGGAACGCGTGGGATCCAACCGGGTTGGACGGAACAGCCGATGAAAACGAGGCCTGGCGTACCGCAGAATGGAGGAAACGGCCTTGTATTCGACCGGCCACGTTTGAAACGGGATCCTGTTCATCGGGAGGGGTCTGGCGTACCGCAAAACGGAGGAAACGGACCTCCTATAGTCGGAACGGTGTCCTGTTGATCGGGAGGGGTGTGGCGTACCACAAAACGGAGGAAACAGACTTGTGTTGGAGCGCTACGGTCGGAACAGGGGTCCTGTTCATCGGGAGGGGTGTGGCGTACCGCAAAACGGGACTCCACGGGATACTGTTCATCTCCACCGTCGACCCCCTCCAGCCTCCACGGGCTACTGTTCATCCACCGTCGACCTCCTCCAGCCTCCACCTGTGACTGTTCATCCACGGACTCCTGTTCATCCAACCTCCACCGCGCGCTACTCCACCGGCTATTGTTCAACCAGCCCTCTCCACGGGCTCCTGTTCAACCACCCCTCCACGGGCTACTGTTCATCTAGCTCTCCACCGTCTACTGTTCATCCAGCCCTCCACGGGGTCGTCCTGTTCATCCAGCCCCAACCGGCTCGATCGATCGGGGTCCTGTTCATCCAGAGGCAACACCACGGGATCCTGTTCATCCACCCCCACCGGGAACTGTTCATCCAAACCCCCCAGCAACACTCACTGTTCATCTAGAGGCAGTATCGATCGGCTTCAGTTAGCAGCAGTAGCGAAGGAATCGCTCGATCGAGTTCAGTTAACAGCCATCGATCGATCGCTCGGGTTCAGTAACGCGTAGCCTGCAGTGCAATCGCTCGGGTTCAGTAGGCGAACGCCTTGCTTAGGTTCAGTTAGAGCCCAACGCCTCGCACCCACGCGCGTGTGTGTACGAGAGAAATGCGCAACCCTCCGTGCATCGCTCGGCCCCGACCACCCACCGTAACCGGGAACACCTCGATATTTTCCTCGCCCTCGCTTCTACCATGGGTTTTTCCGTCATGGACGGCCCAAAGAATGTCATGCGGCTGCGTCTCCGGCACGCCCAGGACGAAAAGCCCATTTTCTGTCATGATTTTTTGTCATAGAAGTAGGAGCCCACCACATCTATGATGATACCGGGTTTTGTCACAATTATTGTCATAGAAGTGTCATAAGTATGACAAAAAAATTCGTTCGGCCCAAAATGTCACGGATGTGTCTTTTTTTGTAGTGTTATCGGGAAGATTAACTCCCACTTGATTCAAGTGATTGTAGTACTCAGACATTCTGAGCACATGCTCACTCGTTGAGCTATTCTCCTCCATCTTGTAGGCAAAGTACTATCAGAGGTCTCCTACCTCTCGACACGGGCATCAGTATGAAATACCAATTTCAACTCTTAGAACATCTTATATGCTTTGTGGTGTTCAAAAGCATTTTTGAAGTCCCGGTTCTAAGTCGTAAAGTATGGTGCACTAAACTATTATGTAGTCATCCTACCGAGCTTTGTAAAACGTTCATAACGTCTGCATTTGCTCCTGCAATAGTTATGTCACCTAGCGGTGCATTAAGGACATAATTCTTCTGTGCAGCAACGAGGATAATCCTCAGATCACGGATCCAATCCGCATCATTGCTACTATCATCTTTCAACATAGTTTTCTCTAGGGACATATCATAAATAAAACGGGGAAGCTATACACGAGCAATTGATCTACAACATAGATATGAAACTACTATCAGGACTAAGTTCATGATAAATTTAAGTTCAATTAATCATATTACTTAAGAACTCCCACTTAGATAGACATCCCTCTAATCATCTAAGTGATCACGTGATCCAAATCAACTAAACCATGTCCGGTCATCACGTGAGATGGAGTAGTTTTCAATGGTGAACATCACTATGTTGATCATATCTACTATATGATTCACGCTCGACCTTTCGGTCTCCAGTGTTCCGAGGCTATATCTGCATATGCTAGGCTCGTCAAGTTTAACCTGAGTATTCCGCATGTGCAAAACTGGCTTGCACCCGTTGTATGTGAACGTAGAGCTTATCACACCTGATCATCACGTGGTGTCTCGGCACGACGAACTGTCGCAACGGTGCATACTCAGGGAGAACACTTGTACCTTGAAATTTAGTGAGAGATCATCTTATAATGCTACCGCCGAACTAAGCAAAATAAGATGCATAAGGATAAACATCACATGCAATCAAAATATGTGGCATGATATGGCCATGATCATCTTGCACCTTTGATCTCCATCTCTAAAGTACCGTCATGATCTTTATCATCACCGACATGACACCATGATCTCCATCATCTTGATCTCTATCAACATGTCATCACATGGTCGTCTCGCCAACTATTGCTATCGCATAGCGATAAAGTAAAGCAATTATTTGGCGCTTGCATCTTATGCAATAAAGAGACAACCATAAGGCTTCTGCCAGTTGCCGATAACTTCAATAAAAACATGATTATCTCATACAACAACTTATATCTCATCACGTCTTGACCATATCACATCACAACAAGCCCTGCAAAAACAAGTTAGACGTCCTCTACTTTGTTGTTGCAAGTTTTACGTGGCTGCTACGGGCTGAGCAAGAACCGTTCTTACCTACACATCAAAACCACAACGCAGTATAGTGATTGCTTTTTGATCTTTTGAAAGAAACATGTTCATTGAATCCGATTCAACTAAAGTTGGAGAAACAAACACCCACTAGCCACCTGTGTGCGAAGCACGTCGGTAGAACCAATCTCGCGTAAGCGTACGCGTAATGTCGGTCTGAGCTGCTTCATCCAACAATACCGTTGAATCAAGAATCAACTAGTGACGGCAAGCAATATGTATATACCCACGTCCACAACTCCTTTGTGTTCTACTCATGCATATAACATCTACGCATAGACCTGGCTCGGATGCAACTTTTGGGGAACGCAGTAATTTCAAATTTTCCCACGCGCACGCAAGATCTATCATGATGATGCATAGCAACGAGAGGGGAAGAGTGTTGTCCACGTACCCTCGTAGACCGTAAGCGGAAGCATTATGACAACACGGTTGATGTAGTCGTACGTCTTCACGATCCGACCGATCCTAGTACCAAAAGTATGGCACCTCCGCCATCTGCACACGTTCGGCTCGGTGACGGCCCACGAACTCTCGATCCAGCTGAGTGTCGAGGGAGAGATTCGTCAGCACGACGGCGTGATGGCGGTGATGATGATGCTACCGTCGCAGGGCTTCGCCTAAGCACCGCTACAATATGACCGAGGTGGATTATGGTGGAGGGGGGCACCGCACACGGCTAAGGGATCAATGATTAACATGTGTATCAATGGGGTGCCCCCCTCCCCATACATAAAGGAGTGGAGGAGGGGAGGGGTCGGCCCTCTCTATGGCACGCCCTGGGGAGTCCTACTCCCACCGGGAGTAGGATTCTCCCCCCTTCCCTAGTTGTAGTAGGAGAGGAAGGGAATGAGGAGTAGTGAAAGTGCGTTATATGGACTACAGGGGGTGAATAGGCGATTTTTATGAAAGTCTTCAAAACGTGGAAGTTATAAAGACAAACGATAGAAATAAACCTATTACCCTGCAGCGGAAGGTAGACTACACTAGGCAAGCCATAGTCAAGTATTCAATAGAGTGAAAGCACAATGACTAATAGCAGCAATGTAGTAAGGATCGGGTAGGAAGATATTGTGAAGCCACACAGAACACGCAGTCACTCAGTGAAGACAAAAGATAGTGCGAACATACAATGACTTCACAAGGAGTAACAGTAAGTAAAGGGAAGGGAAGATGAAACCAGTGACTCGCTGAAGACAATGATTTGTTGGACCAGTTCCAGTTGCTGTGACAACTGTACATCTGGTTAGGGCGGCTAGGTATTTAAACCTTAGGACACATAGTTCCGGACACCCAGTCCTGAACACGCAGCTCAGGACACCCAGTCCTCACCATATTCCCCTTGAGCTAAGGTCACACAGACCTCGCCTAATCACTCTGGTAAGTCTTCAAGGTAGACTCCCAAACCTTCACAGACTTCGTTCACCAGCAATCCACAATGTCTCTTGGATGCTCAGAACGCGACGCCTAACCGGCTGGAGGATGCGCAGTCCTCAAGTGTAATAAGTCTTCAGATCACACAGACAAGAAGACTTAAGTGATGCCTAATTCTCTTTGGCTCTGGGTGGTTAGGGCTTTATCCTCGCAAGGAATTCTCTCTCAAAGGCTTCGAGGTGGGTTGCTCTCAAACGACAAAAGCCGTACTCTGAATCTGAGCAGCCAACCGTTTATGGTTGTAGGGGGTGGGCTATTTATAGCCACTTGGCAACCCAACCTGATTTGTCCGAAATGACCTTGGGTCACTAAGGAACTGACACGTGTTCCAACGGTCAGATTTCAAACTCACACGGCAACTTTACTTGGGCTTCAAGCAAAGCTGACTTGCCCGACTCTGGACAAGATTCGCTCTCAAAGTCTTCACTCAAAGACATAGGTTTTGTTTAAGCATCACTTCAGTCATTCTGACTGGTTCTCTTGGACCCCACTTAACAGTACGGTGGTTCCTATGACTCAACACAGAAGAAAGAGAACTACGAAAGATCTAAGTCTTCGAGCTCCATAGGCTTCATGTGGTGTCTTCTCTTGTCATAGTCTTCAATGTGAGTATCTTCATATACCACCTTTGACTTCAATGTCTTCATACATTTTTAGGGGTCATCTCTGGTAGGAAAACCGAATCAATGAGGGACTTCTACCTATGTTATCCTGCAATTCTCACAAACACATTAGTCCCTCAACTAGGTTTGTCGTCAATACTCCAAAACCAACTAGGGGTGGCACTAGATGCACTTACAATCTCCCTCTTTTTGGTGATTGATGACAGACTAGTTGAAGTTTTCAACGGGGAATATAATCTGTGAAATTGTAAAGGATAAGGAATTGTCTTCATAAGTTGCAAGGGCTCCCGCTGAAGATGTGCATATAAGTAATTTGCTTTTGGAATGCAAATGCACATGGCAGGTTGTACTTGTGGAGATCCACTTCAACTTATGATGACAATCCACTATGCATGTGAAAGTATATGAAGATAATGACATGCATAATGGAAAATGGACGTCTGCAGAATGATCTATGTGCGGAATTTATCGTCGCACATGCAGAATTTATCATCGCAACACAAGGTGGCAAATAAGTAGCAGACGACCATCGAGTTTAAGTGTTACAACTCAAAGAACCAAATGTAGCAAAACGAGAGTTGTAAGCACGAAGCAAAATATAAAGCACCCGCCCATATGGACCCGCTTGAAGACTATCAACCTCATATGCTTCTCCCCCTTTTGTCAGTAAGGACCAAAAAGGTTTGAAGACATAGAGCATCTACTCGTTCCCATGAGGAGTAGGTGAAGCAGCAGGGTCGTTGGTTGTGTTTGGCGGTGCTGAAGAGCTTAGAGCAGAGTCGAAGCGTGCTGAAGGAGGTGGCAGTGAAGTAGCATCGTCTTCATCCTCGATTACTCTGGCATTCACAGTTGCAGCAGAGGAAGAGAACTCAGAGTCTTTAAGGGATGGATTTCGTCACAGCACTGCCCTTCGAGGAGGTGTGGAGTGAAACTTGAATCGCTCAGTGAAGCCATCCTCTTGAAGATCATCTTCAGAACACATTAGTGTTAGCCCTTTCCATGTGCGTCGAGAGGTTTCATGGGCAACAAAAGCATTCTTGGTGGCAAGATTGCGAATGCAATTAACATCCACCAAGAGGCTTTGCATCTGACGCTTCAGCCAGTCATGATGCCTATCCTGTTTCTGATGAAGAGCCACAAGAAGCTCTCGATCGTTGAGAACACGAGTGCGCTTCTTGGGTCGTGGAGCAGTTGTACTGTCAGTGGTTTCAGTGAGAGCAGGATGCGGTGCACGTGTAGTGCTAGCCAAAGGATACACACGAGTTACGGCTTCAACGCCTTCAACGTTCTGAGTGAAACTTTGATGCTCTGCATTCTGAAGACTGAGAGGTTCCTTGGCAGGCTCAGGATAGATGGCTTCAATAGACATATCCACATCAGGCAAAAAGATCTGATGGTTGCGGGCCGAGGGCTGATATGAGATAGCGGAGTGAAGTTTGATCAGCCGCATCACCCAAGGGGCGTAGAACTTCAAACCAAACAGATCAGAGCCAGATGCAGCAAGTTGGCGAATGAAGAAATCCTGTGTATTGAAGCATTTTCCATGAAGAATGTAGAAGACCAAAGTCTTCATTGCACCTTCCAGCTTGGCATGGGGAGAATGTCCTTTGATCGACCAGAGAGTTCGCCTTATGATGTGATAAATGGTTCTTAGCAGATACTCAAGGTCTTCAACGAAGAACTCCGTGGGATAAGCAGCATCTTGGGGCAATGGCTTCATCATACTGAGAATCTGACTCATATTAGGTTCAGTCTTCTGAAAGATGCTCTCAATAGCTTCACTATGAAGCTGACAGCCATGCTCGTAGAGATCGCCAGGAGTGGGAAAACCAGTGAGCTCAATGATGTCAAAGGCTTTGGCTTCGTGATGAACGTTTCCTGTCATCCACTCCAGGACCCAAATCTTTGGATCTCTGCTATACCCGCGGATGTGAAGTGTGGCATAGAACTGGAGCAGCAACTCTTCATTCCAATGCTCTTGGTCAGTGACGAACGGCAGCAGTCCAACCTCTTTGAAGCAATCCAGAGCTTCTTCCAGATAGGGCAGACCAGCTATTGCTTCAATGTCAAGGCGCTTGTGTGGGAAGATGCGACCTTGGTTGTAAAGAACGCATGAGTAATAGCTTCGCTGCGGATAACTCCAGAACCGATCAGATGATATTCTTTCCCTGGAGTAGGGGTTCCTGGAGCTGTTGAAGAATGTGTTGTCTGCTCTGAAGCCATTGATATTGAAGGAGCCAGGTGCTGATGCAGGACCTGGGAACCTTGGCAATCTTGGGATTGGCTTCTGTACCTGAGGCCTATGCTCAACATGATAGTCGAATTGGGGACCGACAGCAGACGCAGGAACAGAAGCAGCGGGATCAGTGGCTTCGCTGACTTCTGGTGCTTTTGTTGGTGAGGGCTCCACATTTGCTTCAGCCATGACAGCGTTAGTGGCTTCAGTGGTGTTGGTGGTGGCAGCCGCAAGATTTTCAACCTCCACTTGACAAGCTGGAGGGTCGCTTACGATCACGTTCTCCTCAAGAACTGCTTCTTTGTGGGACAGGGGAGTAGCAGCTTGTGGTACTTCTTCTTCATCGGCTGATGCAGCCGGAATGTCTTCAGCAGTTTTAGCTTCAGACGCAGAGACTTGAGGCCTTGGACCTTTGCGAAGCCTGCGCAACATGGGCGACGCCTGTGGAGTTTGTGTTGGCTAGGCCTCAGAGTCTTCTTCCTCTTGTGGGCGATCCGCCCACGAAGCATCATGTTGGTGCTCTAGCTGAGGAAGGGCTGCATCATCTTCAACATGGTCATGGTGACCAATGTCCTCAGCAGCGAGGGGATCAGCTACTGGAAAGTCTTCAGCTTCATGAGCCTCTGTGAAAGTAGGCTCATGGACAGTCAGTTGACGTTCTTGTGGATCGGCGTCGGGGTGAACCATGGAAATGGGTTCAACAATCAAGGGCTCTGTGGGAGCAGCCCATTCGTTCTTGGTCATTCTTTTCTTCTTGGCGGGGGCAGTAGCAGAGGCTTCAGGATGTTTTCTCTTCCTTGCTTCAGCCTCAGCAGTCCTGGTCTTCTTCAGTTCTAAAGCGGTTGACCTGGCCTTTGGCTTTGGGCCAGTCATGCTAGTTGGGAAGACAAGGGGATCTGCCTCCTGCCTTGGTGCTTCAGGTTCAGCCATAGCGGGCTTCTTCTACTTCTTGGCAGCCATCCTGGGGTCGATGCCAGGACGCCCAAGGGCCTTGCGCTTCTCAGCCTCATTGTAGGCTTGCACACACCTATCAGCCAGGACCTTCATGCGCTCACGAGAACCCTAAGCTTCTGCATGTTTCTTTAGAAAGGCTTCCTTGAGCTCGTGCAGCATAATCTTGAAATTCTTCACGTCTTGCACGCTGAGCTTGGCCATATGCTTCTTGAACTGAGATTTCTCAAAGTCAATCTTCTGCTTCAGTTCGACAATGCGCTAGGCGATAGCTAACTCTGAAGCAATGGCGCCATGGAAGGCGACACTAAGGCCAATGGGTAGTTGGAGATCGTCAAAGCTGATGTTTGGCGTGTCAAACCATTCATCAATGAAGTTGTGAATGACTGTTACATCAAAGAGAGGCAGATCATTGAAGATTTCTGCTTCTTCTTTGCTCTTGATGAGTTGCTCAAGAGCGTCTGCAAGATCTTCATCACTTGACAGATCAATGGCATCATTGCACAGAATGGCAGCAGCTGTTAGCTCTTGGCCGGTGTGTGGCAGAGGCATCTTGACCTTCTGGGGCTTGGAGATGCGTGATAAATCTTCGGACTGCACACTATCTTCAGGAGGTGCAGTTGCCAGTGGCTTCGCCCGTGAGATTTTTGGTGAAGGGGCAGACTTTGAAGCTTTAGGCTTCTTCAACTTCTTTGGCTTCGGCGCTGCAGGCGCTTCATCTGATTCAGCGTCAGTTGCAGGATCATTCACTGCAGTCCCTTGAACCAAGATATGGGTGATGAGGCCTTCAAGGTTGTAGAAAGGACCGACGACATTGGGTTTTGCATCTCGTGTGCCATCAGCCCTTGGAGCTGAGGGACCAGGGTTGAAGTCTAGTCCCAATGTCTTCTTGTTTTGCTTCGCTGAGTTCTGGGCAAACTGGAAGTTGCGCTTGAACAGAATGTCGTCACGACACCATAGTAGTGACGATGGGTGTGCATCAGCAGGCTGTGACCCACGGACCATGCAGGGATAGAAGCCTTGTTCAATGGCTTCATCTCTGGACCTGGGTTGAAGATTCTTGCATAGGATGTCTCCCCACGGTCTCTTGATGGCATTTTTCTCAGCATATTCCTGGGTTACAAATCGGTATTTGAACCATTGTTCTGCCCAATATCTTTGAATCCATTGGATTCGGGTCTTGCGCTGATTGTAATCCTCTTCAGGATCTGTCTTGTACAGTTCTGAGAGGTCATCTGGCAGATCTCTAGATGTTTCTCCATGATGCTTTCTGCCACCCTTCCTTGCTGATTTCTCTAAAGCCATGAACTTTAAACTAAAAGGCTTCAACACGTTCAAAGGCTTCAAAGATTTTCGCTTGTTGGACAAACAGGAACTTGCTTCGGGAGAATTTATATGATGCTGTAAGAATTCTGCAAATGAATGCATACTATGAGAACCAAGGGATTCTCCCACGGACATGTACCTGTGACAGCATTAAGGTGCGAGGGAAGGGGAAGAGGTCATATGCATTCTCAGAAGATTTTGAATATAAATCAGTTTAGAAGACATTGACCTCATCGTGCGAAGACATTCACTCATAGATAAGGAGTTGGTTCCAGATTTGTACGAATCCAGAGATCAGTACAAGTGAGGAATCTAACTACTTTGTGAAGCATAAGTGAATATACTAGGCATGTTATGAGATGCAGTATGAGAGAGATCTAACTTGTGTGAATAGAAACCGCTTGTGGTAGAAAGTGACAAAGCCATAGGATCAACGGTGCCGTAAAAAGGAAGTTTTATTTACCACACTAAGAACTGCTAGACGGAGTGGAAGATGAGGCCGAGCAGTTCGATCTTCCGTGCCCTAACTTGGCGACGGAGGACACCTATGGCGATGGCGGAGAGGATGATGTCCGCGGTCGGCGTGAAGACGGCGTCGGAGAGGTTGCGGCAGTGAAGCGCTTCGTCGCCAGCGTCGTCGAGGGCTAGCGATGGTGCTAGGGTTCGTGCGAGAGTGGAAGAAGAGATAATGACCACCGTGAAGTGTGTATTTATAGGTACAGGGGCGGCACTGCGTTATTACACAGGTGCCCCTAGCGATTCGCATCTGAGGAACACGTGGCCATCATGCAGAATTTTGGGGTTTGTTCCACGTCCCACGCACGCCTGGATTGTCGGGTGGTCGTTCCTACTTCTCCGGGTTTCATGTGGAGGAATGAGCATTGAAAGTGGACTTAAGGTTTGTCTTTGTATCTTCTACTAACAAGGACGCAGAGAAGACATTCAACAGTTTCAATAGAATGCATATGATTTGGAGAGATAGAGTTTGAGATAGATAGCATAGAGAGGTTAGGGTCCGATCACATTCACTTAGTTCAAATGATTCAACAAGAAGACATAGCTATAAGTGAATGTCGTAGAGGACAGAACACTAGTATATATATATAATCAACATAGTGAAGATAATCATGAAGACATGTTGAGATTGAAGCCAAACCAAATGTGAAGACATAGCAAGGTAACGCCATGAGTGAAACACTTCAAAATAGAACATTTGGTGGTGGCGTTACCCACCGTATAGGAAGTATTAGACCCAGACACGACGCACAATTATCGTGGCGCTTCGAAGTCAAATTCCACATTAATGTATTCACACTTAGAATGTATGTCTTCATTGATTGAAGATATACTTTACTTCCTGTGTTGCACATCTAAGTCATCAATATGCATAAGGGTTAGGATGTGTGCCTGATCACAGGACATTTGAGGATTCCAGGATATTTAGCTCACATCGTAACTTGCAAAATCTCTTCTCATCCAAGGGCTTGGTGAAGATATTTGCCAATTGCTCTTCAGTGTTGACGTGTATGATATCAATCTCTTCCTTCACAACATGATCTCTGAGAAAGTGATGACGAATTTCAATGTGCTTTGTCTTCGAGTGCTAAACTGGGTTGTTGGCAATCTTGATGGCGCTTTCGTTGTCATAGTAGAGTGGCACTTGCTTCAGATGAATGCCATAGTCCTTGAGCGTTTGCTTCATCCACGGAAGCTGAGCGCAGCAAGATCCAGCGGCAATGTATTCAGATTCAGCAGTGGAGAGAGATACACAGTTCTACTTTTTTGAAGACCAACATACAAGTGATCGTCCCAGAAAGTGACATGTGCCTGATGTAGACTTGCGATCAACTTTGTCACCAGCATAATCAGCATCCGAGAATCCAACCAGATCAAACTCTGAGCCCTTTGGATACCATAATCCTATAGTTGGGGTGTGAGCCAAATATCGAAGAATACGCTTCACAGCTAAGTGATGCGACTCCTTTGGTGCCGCTTGGAATCGAGCACACATGCAAACACTAAGCATAATATCTAGCCTAGATGCACATAGATAAAGTAAAGAACCAATCATGGAGTGGTATACCTTTTGATCGAACTCTTTACCATTGTCGTTAGGACCCAGATGATGCTTGGCTGGCATTGGCGTCGTGAAGCCTTTGCAGTCTTGCATACCAAACTTCTTCAGGCAATCTTTGAGATACTTCTCTTGAGATATGAAGATGCCGTTGCATTGCTGTCATATTTGAAGACCGAGAAAGAACTTTAGCTCTCCCATCATAGACATTTGATATTGCTCTTGCATCATATATCCAAACTCTTCACTGTACTTCTGATTGGTGCAGCCGAAGATAATGTCATCCACATATATTTGGCACACAAACAGTTCACCATCATATGTCTTCGTGAAGAGAGTGGGGTCGAGAGAACCAGGTATGAAGCCTTTGCTCTTCAGGAAGTATTTGAGTGTGTCATACCAGGCCCGAGGGGCTTGTTTGAGGCCATACAGTGCCTTGTTGAGCTTGTATACCATGTCAGGATGTTTTGGATCTTCAAAGCCAAGAGGTTGTGCAACATACACTTCTTCTTAAATCTTGCCATTGAGGAAGGCGCTCTTCACATCCATTTGATAAAGAAGTATGTTGTGATGATTTTCATAGGCCAGCAGTATGCGTATGGCTTCAAGTCTAGCCACAGGAGAAAATGTTTCATCGAAGTCAATGCCTTCCACTTGAGTATATCCTTGAGCAACGAGACAAGCTTTGTTTCTGACAACTTGACCATGCTCATCTTGCTTGTTGCGGTATATCCATTTGGTGCCTATTATGTTGTGCTTCCGAGGATCGGGACGCTTGACCAGTTCCCATACATTATTCAGCTCAAACTGTTGAAGCTCGTCTTGCATAGCTTGAATCCATTCAGGTTCCATGAAGGCTTCTTCAGCTTTCTTGGGTTCTGTTATTGAGACGAATGCGAAGTGCCCATAGAAATTTGCTAGCTGAGTTTCCCTTGAACGAGTGAGTGGACCGGGTGCATTGATGCTATCAATTATTCTTTCAATCTGCACTTCATTGGCAACGCGAGGATGTACAGGGCGAAGATTTTGCTCTTGCTGATCATTGTCGTTGTTAGAAGGAATGTCTTCAGGCTGAGCATTGTCTTCATGTTGATCAGGTGCTGAGATGATAAGTTCTTCAGGATGAGCTTCAGAAGGTATAATTTCTCCAGTTCCCATTAGCTTGATTGATTCACTGGATGGAACTTCATCTAGCACATTTGGCAGTTGCTTTCTTTGTGAACCGTTGGTCTCATCGAACCGCACATCCACTGTTTCAACCACTTTGTAATGAAAGAGATTGAAGACTCTGTAGGAGTGCGAATCCTTTCCATATCCAAGCATAAAACCCTCATGTGCTTTTGGTGCAAACTTTGAGGTGTGATGTGGGTCCTTGATCCAGCACCTGGCGCCAAATACTCTGAAGTAACTGACATTTGGCTTCTTGCTAGTAAGGAGCTCATAAGATGTCTTGTTCAGAAGCTTGTGAAGATAAACATGATTGATTGTATGGCATGCAGTATCAATGGCTTTAGGCCAGAATTTTCTTAGAGTCTTGTATTCATCTAGCATTGTTCTGGCCATCTCAATGAGTGTTTTGTTCTTGCGTTCGACGACCCCATTCTGCTGTGGCGTGTACGGGGCTGAGAATTCATGTGTGATGCCCAAGGTATCAAGATATGTATCAAGGCTAGTGTTCTTGAATTCGGTGCCATTGTCACTTCTGATATGCTTTATCTTGGCGCCATAGTTGTTCATTGCTCGATTGGCGAAGCGTTTGAAGACATCCTGCACTTCAGTCTTGTAAAGGATTATGTGCACCCAAGTATATCTAGAATAATCATCAACAATGACAAAGCCATAGAGACAAGCATTAGTAGTAAGAGTTGAGTAATGAGTGGGACCGAAAAGATCCATGTGAAGCAGTTCGAAGGGTCGAGTAGTGGTCATGATTGTCTTCGAGGGATGTTTGGCCCTCGTCATCTTTCCTGCCTCACAGGCACCGCATAAGTGATCTTTCTTGAACTTGACGCCCTCAATGCCTATGACATGCTTCTTCTTTGCCAGGGTGTGGAGGTTCCTCATGCCAGCATGCCCAAGCCTCCGATGCCAGAGCAAGCATTCTGAAGCTTTTGCTAGAAGACATACGGCAAGCTGTGGTCCTGCTGAGAAATCTACCACGTACAAATCATCTTTTCGATACCCTTCAAATACTAGAGACTTGTCAGATTCCATTAGAACAAGGCAACGATATTTTCCAAATATTACGATCATGTTTAAATCGCAAAGCATTGAGACAGACATTAAGTTGAAGCCAATGGATTCAACAAGCATGACTTTATCCATGTGTTGATCCCTTGAGATTGCAACTCTACCTAGACCCAATACCTTACTTTTACCAGTGTCAGCAAATGTGATGTGGCTCTTGTCGGTTGGACGTAAGGTTGAGTCCATAAGAAGGCTTCTTTTGCCAGTCATGTGATTTGTACACCCACTATCAATAATCCATTCTGAAGACGTTGTTGTCGTACCCTACAGTGTAGTTAGGGGGATAGGCTTCACGAAGAGCATTGTGAAGCAAAAACATTTGACGAACTAGTGGGTTATGAAAGCTTAGATCCAGATTAGGACTAATAGGGAGAGTAGCAAGCGATTCAGGAATAAGTCTAAGTGCAACATCTGAGAACCTTTCCCTGCAAAAGAGAGTTAAGCTTTCTTAGCCACCCACATCTTCAAGGGTGGCTTAGAAGCAATAAGTCTAAGTGCAACATCTGAGAACTTTGGCTTTGGAGCCCTAGCAAACAGTCTTGCAGGCGGACAATAGTACTCATAAGAATAAGCAGTATAGTTCTTGGTCTTATGAACATGGCGGTTTGATGAACCGCTCTCATATTCATATGCCTGAGTATGGTTTCACAATGGGGTTAGCACAAGTGAACCGAGATAGAGTGGATGGATCTGCTGAAAATTCCTTTGCAGCAACCCATGTGGTTTTGGGGTACTGCTCAGGTTTCCAGTAAGAGCCATCAACATTCATTTTCCTTACGAACCCAACACCCTCTTTCCTCGGGTTTCGGTTCAAAATCTGATTTTTGAGGACATCACATAGTGTCTGATGCCCTTTAAGACTTTTGTACATCCCTGTTTCAAGCAATGTCTTCAACCTAGCATTCTCATCAGCAATAGCAGTGGAATCCTCAGCAGAGGGGTTAGTTCCCACATCAACAGTTGAAGATATTGCAACAGTAGCAGCAGTAGAACATTCAGCAACAGTAGTAGCATTACCACGCTCAATGCATTTAAGACATGGTGGTTCAAATCCTTCCTGAGCGGAGCTGATCTGTTCGGCGCGAAGTGACGTGTTTTCCTTTTGAAGATCTTCATGAGCCGCTCTCAATTTCTCAAGATCTTGCTTCCTTTGAAGATAATCATAGGAAAGCTTTTCATGAGTTGTTGAGAGAGTTTCATGACGACTTTCAAGTTCCTCATACTTAACATGAAGATTTTTTATGTCTTCAATTAAGGATTCAGATCGAGTCATTTCAGCACCTAACAGATCATCGCTTCTATCTAACAGTTTTTGAATATGTTCCATAGCTTTCTGTTGTTCAGTTGCAATTTTAGCAAGTGTTTTGTAGCTGGGTTTTGAACCACAATCAGAGTCATCGTCACTAGATGTTTGATAGTGAGTAGTGCATGTGTTTACCTTGGCACCGCGTGCCATGAAGCAGTAGGTAGAAGCGGAGTAGTCCTTGTCATTTGCATCGGTGTCGGTGATGAAGTCATTGTCTTCAGTGTTAAAGATGGACTTGGCAACGTATGCTGTAGCCAGACTTGCGACGCCTGAATCGGACTCCTCCTCAGACTCCACCTCCGCCTCCTCAGAAGCGGACTCCTCCTCTGAATCCATTTCCTTGCCAACAAACGCACGTGCCTTGCCAGATGAGCTCTTCTTGTGTGATGAAGACTTTGAGGAAGACTTGGAAGAAGACTTTGAGTATTTCTTCTTCTTCTTGTCGTCATAGTCATATTCCTTGCTCTTCTTCTTCTTTTTGTTCTCATTGTCCCACTGTGGACACTCAGAGATGAAGTGGCCAGGTTTCTTGCACTTGTGACATGTTTTCTTCTTGTAGTCGTGAGCAGAAGCTTCATCATTCCTTGAGCTTGACCGGGAAGACTTTCTGAAACCTTTCTTCTTGGTGAATTTTTGGAACTTCTTCACAAGCATAGCAAGTTCCCTTCCAATGTCTTCAGGATCATCCGAACTGCTGTCAGATTCTTCTTCAGATGAGGAGACAACTTTTGCCTTCAAGGCACGAGTTCGCCCATAGTTTGGACCGTAGATATCTCTTTTCTCAGAAAGCTGAAACTCATGTGTGTTGAGCCTCTCAAGTATGTCAGACGGATCGAGTGTCTTGAAATCAGGACGTTCTTGAATCATCAGGGCTAGGGTGTCAAATGAAATATCAAGTGATCTCAGTAGTGTCTTGACAACTTCATGTTTGGTGATTTCAGTAGCGCCGAGGGCTTGAAGCTCATTTGTGATGTCAGTGAGTCGGTCAAATGTGAGCTGGACATTCTCATTGTCATTTCACTTGAAGCGGTTGAAGAGGTTGCGAAGGACACTGATTCTCTGATCTCTCTGGGTTGAGACGCCTTCATTGACCTTGAAGAGCCAGTCCCAGACCAGCTTAGATGTTTCCAAAGCACTCACACGGCCATACTGTCCTTCGGTCAGATAACCACAGATGATATTTTTGGCAGTAGAGTCCAGTTGAATGAACTTCTTGACATCAGCAGCAGTGACACCTTCTCCAGCCTTGGGAACGCCGTTCTTGACAACATACCATAGGTCGACGTCAATGGCTTCAAGATGCATGCGCATCTTATTCTTCCAATAGGGATATTCAGTTCCATCGAAGACGGGGCACGCAGCGGAGACTTTAATTATCCCTACAGTCGACATAGCTAAAACTCCAGGTGGTTAAACCGAATCACACAGAACAAGGGAGCACCTTGCTCTGATACCAATTGAAAGTGCGTTATATCGACTAGAGGGGGGGTGAATAGGCGATTTTTATGAAAGTCTTCAAAACGTGGAAGTTATGAAGACAAACGATAGAAATAAACCTATTACTCTGCAGCGGAAGGTAGACTACACTAGGCAAGCCATAGTCAAGTATTCAATAGAGTGAAAGCACAATGACTAATAGCAGCAATGTAGTAAGGATCAGGTAGGAAGATATTGTGAAGCCACACAGAACACGCAGTCACTCAGTGAAGACAAAAGATAGTGCGAACATACAATGACTTCACAAGGAGTAACAGTAAGTAAAGGGAAGGGAAGATGAAACCAGTGACTCGCTGAAGACAATGATTTGTTGGACCAGTTCCAGTTGCTGTGACAACTGTACGTCTGGTTAGGGCGGCTAGGTATTTAAACATTAGGACACACAGTCCCGGACACCCAGTCCTGAACATGCAGCTCAGGACACCCAGTCCTCACCGTATTCCCCTTGAGCTAAGGTCACACAGACCTCGCCCAATCACTCTGATAAGTCTTCAAGGTAGACTCCCAAACCTTCACAGACTTCGTTCACCGACAATCCACAATGTCTCTTGGATGCTCAGAACGCGACGCCTAACCGGCTGGAGGATGCACAGTCCTCAAGTGTAATAAGTCTTCAGATCACACAGACAAGAAGACTTAAGTGATGCCTAATTCTCTTTGGCTCTGGGTGGTTAGGGCTTTATCCTCGCAAGGAATTCTCTCTCAAAGGCTTCAAGGTGGGTTGCTCTCAAATGACAAAAGCCGTACTCTGAATCTGAGCAGCCAACCATTTATGGTTGTAGGGGGTGGGCTATTTATAGCCACCTTGCAACCCGACCTGATTTGTCCGAAATGACCCTGGGTCACTAAGGAACTGACACGTGTTCCAACGGTCAGATTTCAAACTCACACGACAACTTTACTTGGGCTTCAAGCAAAGCTGACTTGCCCGACTCTAGACAAGATTCGCTCTCAAAGTCTTCACTCGAAGACATAGGTTTTGTTTAAGCATCACTTCAGTCATTTTGACTGGTTCTCTTGGACCCCACTTAATAGTACAGTGGTTCCTATGACTCAACACAGAAGAAAGAGAACTACGAAAGATCTAAGTCTTCGAGCTCCATAGGCTTCATGTGGTGTCTTCTCTTGTCACAGTCTTCAATGTGAGTATCTTCATATACCACCTTTGACTTCAATGTCTTCATACATTTTTAGGGGTCATCTCTGGTAGGAAAACCGAATCAATGAGGGACTTCT
Source organism: Triticum dicoccoides (assembly GCF_002162155.2). Lineage (NCBI taxonomy): Eukaryota > Viridiplantae > Streptophyta > Magnoliopsida > Poales > Poaceae > Triticum > Triticum dicoccoides. The sequence continues at coordinate 94,804,544 of NC_041390.1, forward strand.
ACCTGTGTTATCCTGCAATTCTCACAAACACATTAGTCCCTCAACTAGGTTTGTCGTCAATACTCCAAAACCAACTAGGGGTGGCACTAGATGCACTTACAAGTAGGAGAGAAGGAAAGGCCCCCCCAAACCTATTCCAATTCGGCCTCCTGCCCAAGGGGGGCGCACCAGCCCCTTGTGGGCTGGTGTGCTTCCTTTTTATGGCCCATAAGGCCCATAACTTCTCCCGGGGGTTCCGGTAACCTCCCGGTACTCCGGAAAAATGCCCGAACCACTCAGAACCATTCCGATGTCCAAACATAGGCTTCCAATATATCAATTTTTATGTCTCGACCATTTTGAGACTCCTCGTCGTGCCCGTGATCACATCCGGGACTCTGAACAATCTTCGGTTCATCAAAACGCATAAACTCATAATACCAATCGTCACCGAACGTTAAGCGTGCGGACCCTACAGGTTCGAGAACTATGTAGACATGACCGAGACTCACTTCCGGTCAATAACCAATAGTGGAACCTGGATGTTCATATTGGCTCCCACATATTCTACGAAGATCTTTATTGGTCAAACCGCATAACGATATACGTTGTTCCCTTTGTCATCGGTATGTTACTTGCCCGAGATTCGATCATCGGTATCTCAATACCTAGTTCAATCTCATTACCGGCAAGTCTCTTTACTCGTTCTGTAATGCATCATCCCACAACTAACTCATTAGTCACAATGCTTGCAAGTCTTATAGTGATGTGCATTACCGAGAGGGCCCAGAGATACTTCTCTGATACTCAGAGTGACAAATCCTAATCTCGATCTATGTCAACTCAACAAACACCATTGAAGACACCTGTAGAGCACCTTTATAATCACCCAGTTACGTTGTGACATTTGGTAGCACACAGTGTTCCTCCGGTATTCGGGAGTTGCATGATCTCATAGTCATAGGAACATGTATGAGTTATAGAGAAAGCAATAGCAACAAACTAAACGATCATCGTGCTAAGCTAACGGATGGGTCTAGTCAATCACATCATTCTCTAATGATGTGATCCCGTTAATCAAATGACAACTCATGTTTATGGTTAGGAAACATAACCATCATTGATTCAACGAGCTAGTCAAGTAGAGGCAAACTAGTGACACTCTGTTTGTCTATGTATTCACACATGTACTAAGTTTCCGGTTAATACAATTCTAGCATGAATAATAAACATTTATCATGATATAAGGAAATAAATAATAACTTTATTATTGCCTCTATGGCATATTTCCTTCACTTGTGCCTTTGATCTCCATATCCAAAGCACCGTCATGATCTCCATCGTCACTGGCTCGACACTTTGATCTCCATCATAGCATCATTGTCGTCTCGCCAACTATTGCTTCCACGAATATTGCTACCACTTAGTGATAAAGTAAAGCAATTACGTGGCGATTGCATTTCATAGAATAAAGCGACGACCATAAGGCTCCTGCCAGTTACCGATAACTTTTACAAAACATGATCATCTCATACAACAATTTATATCTCATCATGTTTTGACCATACCACATTGCAACATGCTTTGCAAAAACAAGTTAGACGTCCTCTACTTTGTTGTTGCAAGTTTTACGTGGCTGCTACGGGCTTCTAGCAAGAACCGTTCTTACGTACGCATCAAAACCACAATGATTTTTCGTCAAGTGTGCTATTTTAACCTTCAACAAGGACCGACCGTAGTCAAACTCGGTTAAACTAAAGTTGGAGAAACAGCAACCCGCCAGCCACCGTGTGTGAAGCACGTCGGTAGAACCAATCTCATGAACACGGTCATGTAATGTCGGTCCAGGCCGCTTCATCCAACAATACCGCCAAATCAAAGTAAGACGTTGGTGGTAAGCAGTATGACTATTATCGCCCACAACTCATTGTGTTCAACTCATGCATATAACATCTACGCATAGACCAGGCTCGGATGCCACTGTTGGGGAACACAGTATTTCAAAAAAATTCCTACGATCATGCAAGATCTATCTAGGAGATGCATAGCAACGAGACGGGAGAGTGTGTCCATGTACCCTCATAGACCGAAAGCGGAAGTGTTTAGTAACGCGGTTGATGTAGTCGAACGTCTTCACGATCCAACCGATCCAAGTACCGAACGTACGGCACCTCCGTGTTCAGCACACGTTCAGCATGATGACGTCCCTCGAGCTCTTGATCCAGTTGAGGACGAGGGAGAGTTCCGTCAGCACGACGGCGTGGCGACGGTGATGATGATGTTACCGGCGCAGGGCTTCGCCTAAGCACTACAACGATATGACCGAGGTGTTGAACTATGGAGGGGGGCACCGCACGCGGCTAAGACAATTGATCTTGTGTGTTCTAGGGTGCCCCCTGCCTCCATATATATAGGAGGAGGGGAGGCCGGCCGGCCCCTGTAGGGCGCGCCAGAGAGAGGAGTCCTAGTAGGACTCCAAGTCCTAGTAGGATTCCACTTGGTGGAAGGGGGAAGAAGGAAGGGAGAGGGGAGGGGAAGGAAAGGGGGGCGCTGCCCCCTCCCCCTAGTCCAATTCGGACTGCCAAAGGGGGGGGGCAGCCCCTTGCGGCCCTCTTCTCTCTCCACTAAGGCCCATGAAGGCCCATTGGTTCCCACGGGGAGTTCCGATAACCCTCCAGCACTCCGATAGTTACCCGGTACCTCTCAGAACTCATCTGGTGTCCAAATAACACCGTCCAATATATCATTCTTTATGTATCGACCATTTCGAGACTCCTCGTCGTGTCCGTGATCTCATCCGGGACTCCGAACAAACTTCGGTCATCAAATCACATATAACTCATAATACGAATCGTCATTGAACGTTAAGCGTGCGGACCCTACGGGTTCGAGAACTATGTACACATGACCTAGACACAACTCCAGTCAATAACCAATAGCGGAACCTAGATTCTCATATTGGTTCCTACATATTCTACGAAGATCTATATCGGTCAAATCGCATAACGACATATGTCATTCCCTTTGTCATCGGTATGTTACTTGCCCGAGATTCGATCGTCGGTATCATTATAGCTAGTTCAATCTCGTTACCGGCAAGTCTCTTTACTCGTTCCGTAATGCATCATCCCGTAACTAACTCATTAGTCACATTGCTTGCAAGGCTTATAGTGATGTGCATTACCGAGAGGGCCCAGAGATACCTCTCCGATACACGGAGTGACAAATCCTAATCTCGATCTATGACAACTCAACAAAAACTATCGGAGACACCTGTAGAGCATCTTTATAATCACCCAGTTACGTTGTGACGTTTGATAGCACACAAGGTATTCCTCCGGTATTCGGGAGTTACATAATCTCATAGTCAGAGGAACATGTATAAGTCATGAAGAAAGCAATAGCAATAAAACTAAACGATCATTATGCTTATCTAACAGATGGGTCTTGTCCATCATTCTCTAATGATGTGATCCCGTTCATCAAATGACAACACATGTCTATGGTCAGGAAACTTAACCATCTTTGATTAACGAGCTAGTCTAGTAGAGGCATACTAGGGACACTCTGTTTGTCTATGTATTCACACATGTACTAAGTTTCTGGTTAATACAATTCTAGCATGAATAATAAACATTTATCATGATATAAGGAAATAAAAATAACAACTTTATTATTGCCTCTAGGGCATATTTCCTTCACTGCACACACGCTGCCATGAACCCAAACATTTGCCCCCAAGAATTTCCTTAGTAACAACCCAAAATAAGGCACACTGACCCTTGCTAACTCTTCAAAGCCCACTTAGGGGCGTCAGTTATAAGCAGATGATGCGTATGTCTCACAGTGATCACGAAATTGATGAGAATCAATCGGCCCGGCCTAGCGATCTGCCCCCTCTGCCAACCAGCAATCCACTCAAGAACCTTGTCTACGATAGGCTGTCAGTCCAGTCGTGTTAATTACTTAATTGACAACATCAACTTCAAGTACCTGCAAGGGAAAAACTCTAGTCTCCATGGAACAACCGCAAAACCTGAGCACTACCATGTTCCTCGCCCCGGACCATAATAGCCATGGATTTGAAGAAATTTATATGCAATCCTCAAGCCCGGCCAAATATGCAAATAGCCTCCCTAATGAAGCAAAGATCCTGAGCAACCAGTTTGATAAGCAGAACTATGTCGTCAGTGGAAATTGACAATCGCTAGAGAGGAGAGCAACCTGACCTGTGATTGAGAACCCTTAAGTCTCTGAATTTTATTATTAGTTACATCAAAACATCCAAACACTTCCTTACAAAAGTCTGATGTGAAGCATTCACCAGACCAACCGTAAGTCGTCGACTCGTTTTTTGATCTCACGACCGACAAATGCTCCCTGATCATGCGCGAGAATAAACCACCATATTTTTCTGGCCCACATCCCATAATTCTTTTCTTAATTAATCTCTCCCTGATTAATCGCCCAGAACTAACTCTGCTTATCATCTCTCCTGCCCGTCTGTGCTATGCGCCGAGCCCGGTCCTAGCGACCTCCGCTCCACCTCTCTGTTGCGCCATCTTGTCTGGTGGCTGTGTGGGGGCTGCGGGGCTGGTCCACCATCCTCTGAGGCTTCGGGAATTTCCTCAATTCAACTTTCACTGGAATTTAAATATGATGCATCAAGGGGAGCTATCCTAGTGCATAACAAAGCTAGGGATGTGACAGGAACTAAAACACATGTTAACACTCCGTGTTATATCAATCGATTTCGAACAATATTATCTCAATGTATAACAAACAAGTTTGGGTCGATTCAATATGATCGTTCTTCTAACGTCACACTCTCAATATTGTTTTGGACTATCGTTATACTTAACAATATCCTAAGATCCTGGAAAAGATGATCACCAACAACACTTGAGCCAGTCTTAGAGGCAAGATCAGGAACATATTCTTTACCGTTTATCATTCCACACGTGCATATGAGCTTTCCATTGAATTGCATATTCCAAGATCATAGCAGTTATAGCATAAAATATATTAATTATAAAACAAAAATATAATAATACAATATTATTGCATCTAGGACATATTTTCAACAAGTAATTGTAAGGGAAAAACTCCAATCTCCAAGGAAAAGCCGCAACAACCCGAGCACTATCATGTTCCTCGCCTCGGGTTAGAATAGCCATGGATTTGAAGAAATTTATCTGCCGTCCAAAGATGCAAAGAGCCTCCTTGACGAAGCAAAGATCCTGAGCAGCCAGTTTGATAAACAGAACTACATCATCAACGAAAATAGATAGTCGCTGGAGAGGAGAGCAACCTGATATGTGACAGAGAACCCAGAAATCTCCGACTTTGATTATTAAATACGTCAAAACATCCATTGATAGAACGAAAAGAAGTTAAGGAAAGAGGCACAGACCGCAAAACATGAGCGAATTTAACATGTGCATTGCCATTGACCACCACACGGGAGTTGGCAGAAGATAATAGAGCAACGACCCAACATCTCCACCTTGCCGAGAACCCCTTGGCACGAAGAACTTCAAACAGAAAAGCTCAGGAAATCGAACACTTGTAAGATATTGAGTTTCAGAAGCACACCTTTCTCCTTTCTTCGATGCAACTTTATGACCACCTAGCATATCAAAACAAAAATAGCCGTGTACATTGCGACTGCTGATGAAAGCCGATTGATTAACGAGCACAAACTCTCTCATATGCCGGGTCAAGCGAACACCAAACGGTTTAACACACAACCTAAACCTAGGGAAACCGTGAAGCAGGCTGATCGGACATCTCCAATCACACAAGCATCAGGGATAAGGGTGAAGAATGACTTTCAGAAAACAACAATAAAAATTGTCAAAGAAACTGAAAAAATGGAAAAGAAAGGGAAAAAGGTCGTCTTCTTTCTTTCTCGTACACCCCCTCTCCAACAAAACCGACACCTCCCCACCGCCAGCACACCTACCCGCGGGGCCCAAACCACGTTTAACGTAAGAAGCACGACGAAATCTCCCAAAACGATTTCGCGTGAATTCATTCCCTTCCTCCTCCTTCCTCCCCCCGAATCCCCGAATCCAAACTCCACGATTCCCTCGCCATTACCGGACCTGGAGGAATCCCCGGGGTTCCCTCCAGCCCCTCCCCAGATCTCCCTGCCCCTCTCGAGCGCCCCGCGGCCCGCTCGACGGCGCTTGCTGACGCGGAGGTCGCCGAGCCCGCCGTCCGAGGGCCGGGGCCTGGGTGTTCCGGCGTGGAGCGCGGGCGCGAGGCGGCTCGATTCGGGTCGGCCGCGCTGGGTCTAGGGTTTGGTTGAGTTGATGCCTCCCCGCCTCGCGTGACAGCTCCACGGGAGATCTCCGCATGGATCAGAAGGGCCGCGGCCGCGGCCGTGGCGGCGGAGGGGGAGGCCGCGGGGGCGGGGGCGGGGACAATAGCCGCACCGATCTCCTCGCTGCCGGGCGCAAGAAGGTACCGGGTCCCGCCTTTTTTTCCTTTTGCGATTTTGAGGAATTTCCCCCCATTTTCTGATGATCGAGTGTTTGGCGTGGTCCGCGCGCAGCTGCAGCAGTTCAGGAAGAAGAAGGAGAAAAAGGGTCCCGGGAAGAAGGCAGAAGCGGACGCTGACGAGGGGGCGTCGAAAGCAGGTGCCAATGGGGAGGAGGCCCCGCCGGAGCCGAAGTCCCCTGTTGGGTTGAAGTTCCTAGCGGGGGAGAGTGGCAGCAGCCATAGCACGCCATTTGAGGTGAAGCTCGTGTTTCTGACTGTGGTGCGTGGGTTTGAGCGAGTCATTGCTCTGTGTAACGCTCATCTGCAATGCAGGAAGCAACCATGCCGCAGGAGGAGCAATGCAACGGCCAGGGGCCTGCTACTGAGGAACCAAGCGTTGTGGACAATGCGGATGTTGTGCCTGTGCTGGAGGACGCTGATGACCGCAGTGTGCAGAATATCAGTATCAGTGAGCAGGGGAATTCGGATCATGGAAGTCCTCGGCAAGGAGATGGTGACGATTCAGCAGTTCAGGTTACCAGTTCAGATGTTGGTGGTGATCTTATAGGAGCTCAGCCTGGGGAGGTAGATGGCGAGAAATTGCCCATTTCAGAGGAGAGCATTATACCCCAGGTTTCTTCTCAAGGTGACATAGCCAATGACGGTAGTAACCAAGTAGGGGGACACCAGGAGGTGCAGATAGATCCTGTTGAGAGGACAAGTAGTTCTGATTCCAAAGAAGCCATGGAGGTGCCAATTCCTTCTCTAGACCTCGGGACTGATAATGCTAGTATGGGTGAAGACGGAACTCAAGAAATGGAGGTGGGCGTTTCGGGGAGGTCATCAGATGGCAATATACAAGATGTTGAACCCACAGTTTCTGGTGAAATAGGCATGGAGGTTGGGCATGAAGCAGCAATGGATCTTGCAGCTTCACAAGAAATTCCTGGACGAGGAGACACTGATGACGAAGCTAATGGAGTAGGCAAAGAAGCTGTTCAAGAAGATGCAGGTACAAGTAACACAAATGCAATAGATGAAGCTGTCACTACACATGAATTGGATTTATCTGTTGAAAAGGTTGATTCAGCTTTATGTGGTGGTGCTGTATCTCAAGGCTTCATGCCATATCCCCTCGATGAATGTATTCAGGGGCATCTGTATGTGACGACTCTGTCGAGGGATTTGCTCCAGTTGCAGCTAGATGAAGGCACACACCTAAATTCAGATGTTACACTGTCTTCTGATGAAATTCTCAAACTCCAGGTACAGCTGAAAGAATCCAAAGAGAGCAAAGTAGCAGCCCATGAAGAGATTCAGCAATGTAGACATGAGCTCACGAACCTGGATACTGTTAAGGGAGAACTTGAACTAATCGTGGCTTCTCAGAAACAGGAAATTGATGCTAGCAACAGCAAATGTGAACAGCTGGAGATCGAGTTGCGGTCCTCCAAGGAGAATGCACAACAAATCTTGAGTGAATTAGCTGGATGCCAATCATTGCTGGAAGCTCTACAAAAGGAGAACATAGAGCTAACAGAAAACCTTGCTCTCGAGGAAAAAACCAGAAAGGAGGTTCAGGAGCAGCAAGAACATCTGTCTGGTGAAAACGAGAAGCTTCTGTCACAGCTATCTGAGCTTGAACATAGCTTAGCTTCTGTGAAAGAGGTAATGAATGCTGGTAGTAGCAGGTGCGAAAGTTTGGAGGCTGAGCTGTGTTCCTTCAAGGAGAACGTGGAGCACACGTGGACTGAATTAACAAATTGCAGGGCTTTATTGGAAACGTCGCAAAAAGATAATGTTGAGTTATCTGCAAAGTTTGCTGTTGAATCGGAAGCAAACAAGAAACTGAAGGAGGATAATGTATTCCTACATACTGAGAACGAGAGGCTTTCGTCAGATCTGTCTGAACTAAATGATGAATTGCATCTTTCATACGCCAAACATAAACAGCTTGAGTTGCATGTCAGAGATATGGAGACACACATGGAACAACTGAAAGACCAACTAATCGAGGAAAGCCTACGTGCAACTAACAGTTCCGATATTTACCAATCTGTAATTAAAGAGCTGGATGCTAAGTGCAATGTGGTGCTAGACCAAGCCGAGACAGTTGTGTGTCAAAAACATGAACATAGCCTGGCCTCATCGGAAATCACTGTTGAAAATGCTGAAAGAACAATTACAAGTCCTGAGTTTGTTTGTGAGGGTAACAATCAGCATTCTCATCCTCCATTTGACGAGAAAGATTCAAGTAACTGTACTGCTTTGCAGTCACTGAAGGGACATCTAGAGGTTGCTAAAGGTGAATTGCATGAACTTAAAAAATTAGTGGAGCGGATGTCCTCTAGGTCTGGTGGACGTGTTCTCGTGTCAAAACTCATCCAATCCTTTGAGGTAAAAGGAAACCAGGAAGAAACTGGAATGTCTGAAGGGGAACATGATGAATTAAAAAAGTTAACTCAGGGGATGTTATGCTGCCTCGTTGAAAAATTCAAGTCGATGACTTCAGATCTTGCAAAGGCTGAAAAGTATGTTGTCGGACTGTGTGACAGAATAGAGCTTTCAAGTAAGTCTGAAGTGCAGCATGAAGCAGAAAGACAGCGCACAGCAGTTTTTGAGGCCAGAATGGATGAGCTCTCTGAGAAGCTAAGCAACTACAAGAACACAATTGATCAACTGCACATTCAGCTTGCTAACGTACAACAAGATGCAGATGATCATGCTGGGAAGCTCACTAATCAGGCAGAACTTTTGCATAATGATATAACAGAAAGGATTTCAATTCTTGAGAAGGAAAGGGCATCTCTATCAGGTTTGCTCAGTGAAGTTACCAACAAGCTCAGCTTTTTGGTTGGTACTATGTACCCTAATGATTTGGGTGCAAGCGAAGGTCTCAGCTTTAGTATTTTGGACTCTGTGGATCTCTCTGCTAAATCAATCCAAAGTCTTCAGGACAAATTAGAGTCTGCTCAAAGCGATAATGCTAAGCTCAGTACTTCTCTTTCGGAGATCAAGAAAGCACATTCTGATGTTCAAGATAGGAATGAACATGCATCTAGAATGGTTAAGAACATGTATGATTGCTTGCAGGAGTTTCTACTCAACTCGCTTGGAAATTCAGATGAAGCAAGTGCAGGAGATAGTGCTGAGGAGCCAATTGAAGCTCTGTTTAGTCATCTTGGAGGAGCCATCGAGCAGTTGAAGAATCTATTGCATGACCGTCATTCTTTGCAATCAAACAATGCTAACCTGGAGTCAAGATTGTTGAGCAAATGTGAAGAAGTTGAAGAGATCAGCTTGAGATGCAGTTCTTTAATGAAGAATATGGATGACATGTGCTTGCTGAACGAGGAGCTTAAATTAATTTCTAAAAGTAAAAGTGAAGCGTTGGATGAACTGCATGGTAGATGCCTCTCTATAGCAGAAAAAATGGTTCACCACTCTGCAGATCCTACCTCAATGGTTCTTCCTTTGATGTCTAATAGTGGTGAAGCTGAAACGTTCAGCAAGGAGCACCATATTTCTACCACATTACTGCCATGTATTGAGGAGGGTGTAGCTTCATGCAATGAGAAAGTTGAAAATGCAGTTGAAGAAATCCACTTAGCAAAGATATGCTTGCAAAATGCCCATATTTTTGACCAAATTTCATTTGACAAGTGGTCCTTGCCCTTGCCTGCGTTGATCAAAGAAGAAATTGTACCCCAGGTTTGTGACTTGCAGAGCAAAATGGACCAGCTCAGTGAATTGAACATTCAGTTAGAGACTGAAATTCCAGTTCTCAGGGATGGCTTGAAAAAGCTTGATGAAGCTCTTGAAACTTCACGTACTGAGCTTCAGGAAAGGTCTTCTGAACTTGAACAGTCAGAACAGAAACTTTCTTCTTTTAAGGAAAAACTCGGTATTGCTGTTGCCAAAGGCAAAGCCTTGATAGTGCAACGTGATGGCCTTAAGCAGTCTCTTGCAGAGAAGTCTGGTGAGCTTGAGAAGCTCTCACAGGAACTGGAATCAAAGGATGCATTAGTGAAAGAGTTGGAAGACAAGCTCAAATCCTATACAGAGGCAGATCGAATTGAAGCTTTGGAGTCAGAACTCTCATACATACGGAATTCAGCTACTGCTTTAAGGGATTCATTTATTCTGAAAGACTCTGTTCTTCAGAGAATTGAAGAAGTCTTAGAAGATCTAGATATGCCTGAGCGTTTTCATTCTAGAGACATTGTTGAGAAAATAGAACTGTTGTCGAAGATGGCTGTTGGTGCTTCTTTTACCTTGCCTGATGGTGATAAGAGATCATCTATGGATGGGCACTCTGAGTCTGGTGTGGCCATGGATAGCATAAGTGATGAACAAATCTCAATATCAAATCCAGGGTCAGATGAAATAAAGAACAAATATGACGAGTTGCATAGGAGATTCTATGAACTGGCTGAGCAGAACAACATGTTGGAACAGTCTCTAGTGGAGAGGAACAGTATTGTACAGAAATGGGAAGAGGTCCTTGGTCAGGTTAGCATTCCCCTGCAGTTCAGAATGTTAGAACCAGAAGATAGGATAACTTGGCTGGGAAACAGATTATTGGAGGTCGAGCATGAAAGAGACACGTTACATTCGAAGATTGAGCACCTTGAGGATTCCTCTGAGATGCTAATTACTGATCTAGAAGAATCACACAAAAGGATTTCTGAGCTCAGTGCAGAGGTCGTTGCTATAAAGGCCGAAAAGGACTTCTTCTCAGAGAGCCTGGATAAACTGAGATTTGAGTTCCTTGGACTCTCTGAGAAAGCAGTTCAAGATGAGTTTGTCAGAGATAACTTGCGAAAAGATCTAGCTGAACTACAGGAGAAGTTAGCTGAAAAGGCAAAGGAGAGCAAGCACTATCATGATATGGAAATAGAGGTACACAAACTACTCGATTTGGTGCGAAATGTGCTGCAGGATGGTAGTAATGCTGAAATTCCATCTGGTGGTGGTGCTGTACTGTGCTTGGGTGAACTGTTGAGGAAAGTTTTAGACCATTATGAAACTCTTTTGTCAGAGTCGACTCTAAGCAATGCTGCCGAGAAGGAAATTCATTTAGATGAAACCAAGCTGTCTAACGACGCTTCTACATCAGAGACTGGTAGAGATGACAAAGCGAGTGTACTGAATACTTTGAGTAATGAGTTGGAGCATGCTCGCAAGAGTCTGGCCTTAGTTGAGCAGCAGCGTGATGAAGCAGCTGAGAAGGCACGATTACTAATGCTGGAGGTGGAGATGCTACATGCTCAAATAAACCAATTGCAGGAAGATGGTTCTGAGCAGACTCAAAAATACCAGTCGCTTGTGCTTGAACTGGAATTAGTGAGTAAGCAGCGGGATAATCTGCAAGAAAAGCTAAATCAGAGTGATGAGTTAGAGCATGCTCGCAGTAATTTGGCCTTAGCCGAGCAACAGCGTGATGAAGCTGTGGAGAAGACACAATCACTATTACTGGAAGTGGAGATGGCACATGCTCAAATAAACCGGCTGCAAGAAGGTGGTGCTGAGCAGACTCAAAAGTATCAGTCGCTTGTGCTTGAACTAGAATTAGCGGGTAAGCAGCGGGATGATCTGCAAGAGAAGCTAAATCAGGAGGAGCAAAAGTGCACTTCACTGAGAGAGAAACTGAACATCGCTGTCAGAAAAGGGAAAGGCCTGGTGCAACAAAAAGATAGTTTGAAGCAAACTATAGAAGAGATGAATGCTGTGATAGAAAAACTTAAAAATGAAAGGGAACAACACATAGAATCACTTGAATCTGAGAAAACACTATTGATGGGCCGATTAACTGAGAATGAGAAGAACTTGCATGATACAACGGAATACTTGAGTAGATTGTTAAATGCTTTGAATACAGTGGACATCGCTCGAGAATTTGATACAGATCCAATCACCAAGGTTGGAAAAATTGCACAGGTTTACCTTGACCAACAGGCAACAGTGGCTTCATCACAAAATGAAGTGAAGAAATTGAAACGAGCAACAGAGCTGCTTCTAACTGAGTTAAATGAAGCTCAGGAGAGGGCCGATAACCTGCAGGAGGAATTAGTCAAGGAAGAAGCCGCACTTTCTGAATCCTCTGAACAGAAGAATGTTATAGAGTCTGCAAGAGCGGATGCTGTTCGCCACCTTGAACATATTACCTATATGCAGGCACAGGCAGCAAGGAAGCAAATAGATCATTTGAAGGAGTTGAACTCTACCAGTGGTCAACTAAGAGAGGTCTGCTTTAACCTTTCACATCGCCTTGCCAGCGCATTCATCAAAGATGTGGACCTTATCAGCTATATGGAGAGCTTCATGAAATCTTCTGGTAAATGGATGGATGGCACAAATATGGTGGACATACCTATGACTTCTAATGGGATGTTGACCAGTAGCATAAGCAGCAAGGTAAATTTAGGCTACCAATGTGTCAGTGTGTTTTGTTGCTTCAGCACTTTGCATAGTACTCCCTCCGGTCCTTTTTACTCTGCATATAAGAATTGTCTGAAGTCAAACTTCGTAAAGTTTGACCATATTTATATGAAACAATATTAACATCTACAATGCTAAATTTATACCATTTGAAAACTAAAGTCATGACGCATCTAATGTTGTTGATTTCACATTCTGAATGTTGGTACTTTTTTCTATAAACTTGGTCAAAGTTTACGTGGTTTGACTTCAAACAAATCTTATATACGAACTAAAAAGGACCAGAGGGAGTAGTTTAGAAAAGATTGGACTGATGTTGTGCAAGTAAACTAATTTCTCTTGTTGCACTTACCGCAGAAATGTAAATACTAGTTGATCATAGTATTTACTTCCTAATTAGACAACTCATACATAATTTTACTCAGTGAAATTTCCTAATTAAATACTAGTTGGAAATGAGGCTTGTACTAAGCTTCCACCATGTCACATTTCTTTATGATCGTCTCCTTTATTCTTGTTCACTATAAAAAAGATCAATGGGTTAATTTGGATAGGATATTTCCATATAAAACGAATCTCAGATGACCATGATATTCCATACACTGAAACAATAAATTGTTGGTGCTAATGTGCCATATGAGATTTTGGGAGTTGTATTCTTTCAGATCTCTATTCACTGCTTTCTAATTGATTTCAATTTGGCCTTTGCAGAATACTCATATTCCAAATGCTCCGCTGGAATTCACAGTGAATGATACTGATGGAACTCAGATGTTACATCATCTTGCTATTGCATGCCATGCTGTATCTGATTGTGTAAAGGATTGCAATGATCTCAAAAGGAATATTGACGAGCATGGTTTTTCAATTGACCAGAAAGCAACAGAGTTAGCTGAAGTTATGTCCAACTTGCAGAACAGATTCACTTCCCAAAATAATGAGTTGGAATCAATGAGAGAGAACATTCTTGAACTACAATCAGAGATCAAAGAGAAGGAAGAGGAGAGTTCATCATTGCGTAGAAATATGAGTTTGCTTTACGAAGCATGTTCTAGTTCAGTTTCTGAGATTGAAGGAATGACTGGTATGGGTTCTGGTATTGGGAGCTATTCTGTTGGGCAGAACCATTTATTTTCATATGATCATATAAAATCGGTCGTCGAGCGGTTAGGTGCAGCCGTAAAGACTACTCAGTATAGCAATGAAGGGAACACAAAGGAACTAAAGGCTACTGTTCTTGAGTTGCAGCAGGAGCTTCAGGGAAAAGATGTGCAAATTAGCACAATCAGTTCGGAGCTTGCATCTCAGATAAGGGAAGCTGAATCTTATGCGAAACAGCTTTCTGTTGAGCTTGAAGATGCAAGAATGCAAGTACACAATTTGGAGGAACATGTTGAGATGTTGCTTAATCAGAAGAAAGCTTTAGAGACCCAAGCAAGTGAGCTTAAAGATTTGGAGACAGTGGCAAGTGAGCAGCATGGAAGAATAAAGGAGTTGACTGATGAACTGAGCAGAAAAGACCAAGGTGAGCTGATAGAACTTTCTTTGACTGAAATTTCTTTGGTTGCTTCTGTTTGATTTCTATTTTTCTGATTCAAAGAAATAAATGATTGTATTCCTGCATTTGTTATATGTTGCGGTGTATTGTACAGAGATTGAAGGTTTGATGCAAGCACTTGACGAAGAAGAAAAGGAGCTTGAAGTCTTGGAGAACAAAAGCAATGACTTGGAGCAGATGCTGCAAGAAAAAGAATTTTCTTTGAAGAGCCTTGAAGATTCTAGGACAAAAGCTCTGACTAAACTTGCAACCACTGTCGACAAGTTTGACGAGTTGCATAGCTTGTCTGAAAGTCTTCTTGTAGAAGTGGAAAGCCTTCAGTCACAATTGCAAGAGAGAGATTCGGAGATCTCGTTTCTGCGCCAAGAAGTCACAAGGAGTACTAATGAACTACTAACCACTGACGATAGCAACAAGCAGTACTCATCGCAGATAAATGATTTTGTTAAGTGGTTAGAAACTGCGCTGATGCAGTTTGGTGTGCATTGTGAGAGTGCAGATGACCATGATTACACTCAGGTTCCAGTATATATGGACATGTTGGACAAAAAAATAGTGTCACTGATATCTGAATCAGATGATTTGAGGGTTGCTGTGCAAAGCAAAGATTCTTCACTACAGGTCGAGAGGACCAAAATGGAAGAGTTGTCGCGTAAATCAGAGGCTCTAGAAGCTTCTTTGAGCCAAAAGGATTCTCAGATAGGGATGCTTCGTCGAGACAGGACGATGGGCCAACCTAGATCTATAAACTTGCCTGGCACGTCGGAGATTGAGCAAATGGTATGAGAACTTTATGTTTTTATATGCAATTAACACAAACTGTATATAACATATCACATTGCTTTTTAGGTTTTGTTTATTCATAGTCACTTGCCTATTTCAATTTGAATGCAGAATGACAAAGTAAGCCCAGCTGCAGTTGTCACTCAGATTCGAGGGGCACGAAAAGTCAACAACGACCAGGTTGCTATCGATGTAGAGATGCACAAGGACAAACCATTAGATGATGAAGATGATGATAAAGGTGACAAAATCTTGCATGCTAACTTTAGCTTTATGGTGTTAATTTTGTTCCCTGGCTGATTCTCCATTTGTTATTGCAGCGCATGGTTTCAAGTCACTGACGATGTCGCGCATTGTTCCGAAGTTCACTCGACCTATATCAGACAGAATTGATGGGATGTGGTAAGTGCAATTTCAGTTCTTATTGAGTTGATTGAAGGTGTTCCCTTGTTAATTTTTATCTTTGATTTTATCAGGGCATCTGGTGATAGATTGCTCATGAGACAACCAACCTTGAGACTTGGTGTCTTGATATACTGGATAGCATTGCATGCATTGCTTGTGAGTTTTATTTGAAGGTTATATTTAAAGGTGAGTGAGCAACCGTTTTAGTAAGCTTCACTTAAGCATTTGGCCTTTCATGTTTGAACTGTTATAGCCTTGCCGCCTTGCTTTGTGTGGACCTTGGCTAAACGTGGTGCGTATAGTGAAACATGTATTATGTTCATCATTGCGAGAGATTTCCTTCATTATCGCCTTTCACTGAAAAATACCTTGGATGTCCCACGACACAGAAATATAATTGAGTTGTGTTCATCTTATGTATTACTCCCTCCGTTCCAAAATAGATGACTCAACTTTGTACTAACTAAAGTATAAAGTTGAGCCATCTATTTTGGAACGGAGGGTGTACGTGGCAGGGAGAATGTGTGGTGGATGGTTTAGTTGAGCTAAATTGAATGAAATCAAATGATAATAACAATCATAAAAACGTGCTGGCACTGTTGGGACCTGTGTTTTTCCCCAGTCATCTAACTATATTTAATGATTTGGTATTCTGCAGCTGTAGTGATGGATCTCCTTGGTGAGCTACTTACTGTACAGTGCCATGTCTATGACAAGCTATGCAACACAAGCAATCTAGTCAAATGCTGTCGATTCTTTTTGAAGTTTGTTACTGAATGAATACCTGAACCAAACGGTCATCTGCGTATCATTTTTGTTGTGAATCTTCCCCTTTCTTCCGCTGGAATTGGTCCTGCCTCAGCTGGGTCCAACCCAAGACACCTGCACCGACGGTACCGATGAAAGAGAACTGGAGAAAGCAGCAGCAGCAGCAAAGATCCCCTGTACATAGTCTCATTTTTTGTTTGCTCTATTCTTTGCTTTTAGAAAGATTGAGGGCATCTTACATGGTAGCATCTACACTATACAACACAGGTTTACAGAAGAATGGTTGACATGTACTGGTAGTTTTGAAAGCTAGGGTATTGGGATGGTAACAGCGTTTCCCCCTCTTAAAAGTTGACCCCTTGTATTCTTATAAATGTTTACTGTATACATGCATGTGCAATTGCAACAAAGTAATTGGTTTCATTTCATTGCCGCCATTGAGATTGCTATGTGGAGCTCCGGACTCGGCTCCTCTGGCATAATCGTCGGAGCTGATGTGCTGTGCCTTGCTGTGAATGAACAGCCAACGCCATTGGATTTTCTTTGGATCAAACTAAGATAAAATGTGAAGTAAAAGCAACCAGAACAGGAAGGAGGCGGAACAATTCGGGCCTCTGAAGCCGCTAAGAGGACATTACAAGCAGTCTCGTGCGTTCAGGCTATGGAACAAACCTCATGTATAGAGCGGCTATGGAACAAACCTCATGTACAGAGCTGGTCCTATGTACTTCTTCTCTCAATAGAACTGTTATGTCAAGAAAAGCTCAATCAAGACACATCATCTCTTTAGATCACCACCACCAGCGATTGGTAACTAGAGTAAGAATATGGCGTCAATAAAAACTGTTATGTCAAGAATATGACGTCAATAAAACTGTTGTCAAGAAAAGCTCAATCAAGACACGTCATCTCTTTAGATCACCACCACCAGCGATCGGTAATTAGAGTTAGAATTAATATGGTGTTGCAGCGACACAGTTTAGATGGCGGTGATGGTGTTGCGTTGATTAATGGTGCTTCGCCTTCAACCCCATCCTCGGCCGCATGGTCCTTGGCTTGCTACCTTGGTTTTGTGTGTTTGACATGTAAAATTAGGGCTGGAATTTGGTGTCGTGGTGGTGTCGTTCAAATGGCGGTGATGGTGTTGTGTTGGTTAATGGTGCTCCAACTTCAACACCATTGTCGGCATGGTCAACGTAGTCGAGGTGACAATGGGCCAGTGTTGTTGTTGGGCATGTGCTTCGGCATGGTGTTGATTTGGTCATTGGCTTGCCACTGGCGACCTCGATTTTTGTGCAGATTGTTCCCACTAGGGAGATCGCTCGTTCCCACCGGCAACGCTAGCCCTACTATCAACACAAATCAAGATGCAACCCTTGCTGATTTGGCTTCTCCCCCATTTATCATGTCATACAAGTGGCTACTACGGCGACAACAATGAGGACTTTCCCTCTAGGCTTGTCGGGCGACACCGAGGAGGCTCGACGACGTTTCCCATAGTTCGGATAGGTGGCGTTATTCTACTCCACATTGATGGAGGCTTCGAACCATGAAGATTATAGGATCATTTAGATCCTTGTTGATAGGTCCATGGATGGTAATGCCCAAAAAGAGTCCAGGAAGGAGCAGCAGACCTATTCCACCATGGCTTACTCGGAGTAGATCTACACAAAGTAGGCGATTCTCGACCCCTCACAAACTTTTTGTTACTTCACACCTTGAATGCTCTCAAAATAGCTAGCCAACTAGGATACAATAAGTTTGGGGTTGTTTGGTGATGAATCTCTTGCTCTTGTGCCTCAAAAGATAATCTCCTCCGCGCTGAAAACTCTCATGAGATATATGTTTGGACTCGAGAGGTTGGAGTGGCAAACAAGTGATTAGAAATCAAAGGTTTGGCCTCGGAGGTTGCATAAAAAAGCCCTTTGAATTCCACACAAGACTAGGTAGTTCCCTCTAAGAAAATGTGATTTAAAATGAAGTGCTTTGAGTGAACTGGTGGGGTTGGTGTAGTATATATAAGCTGGTCCTAGAAATGTGACTATTACACGCCTTTTTGCGCAATTCAGAGGCCCCGAGAGATCAGCCTGGAGGCTCCAATTGAAGTAAATGAGGCAACATTTGATTTGGTTGGAGGGGTCCACTTGAAGTCGTTCGGGGGCTCTGACTGGCCTTGGCCCACCTGCGCACGTCATGGGATGTTGTTTAATTTTTTGGGACCGGAGTGTTTGGTATATCCATGCAAGGCCAGAAGAATGCATAAGTGCCGAGGTCGCTTGGAGTGGAGGTTTCCAAGAGGCTCCGAATGAGCTAGTGTTTTGCAACAAATATCTCTCAAAAGGTTTGGAGGTTCCGGATGATGGTTGTTCGGTGGCTCTGGATAGTGAAAGAACATTGAGATAGTGGGAATGTATGAGATGTTTTGGGTGATTTTGGAGCTTGATCTTTATACAAATTTGAATAAGAAAACCGATCACCACATCTTTGATCCCCTTTTGATAGTATCCGCATACCTGTGGACTTAGTGTGATAATAGATCACAAAAAGTAAAATCTAAGTCCTTGGCTTGGCCAACACTTAAGAATGGCAGGGGGGTCACTAATCATCTTCCTAGTTGCATCTTTTGGGATATAATCTGAAATAGACTTGAGTGTTCATAGTCCCTCGAGCTATGATGTCACTGATCACCAAAAACTACATAGGGGATGAAGAGCACTTCCAGGATTCAGTTCAAAAGGATTTTCTTTGGGACTAAAATGTAATTCTATGTTTTCACTAGGTCTCTTCCTCCCTATAGAGCTCCTCACTATTAACCTCTTTCCATCGAGCATTTCCCATTTCCAAGATTATCCTCCTCCTGAGCGCCTCCATCTTCTGCAGTGCTTCCTTCCCCAAAACCTCCTTCAATTGAGATCGAGTTCGTGCCAACGAACTTTGGAAGGTTGCATGATGATGAGTCCAAGCCAACTTTGACAGGGTCCCAACATGGGGATTCATCGTTGGCGAGGCCAAACCAGTACTGGTCCTCAAATATTGGTAGTGTGAGGTCGGTGGATTGTAATTTTTTTTATGTTGCATATGTTATTTCGACGTGATGGAAGTATGTATTTTGTTTCTGGCACACATATTTGCAGTATGTTGCAATATTTTTTGGGTGTTTGGCTTTTTGATGAAACTATTTCTATATGTTGTTTATGTTAGTTTTGTATTGTTATGTATGTTGCAACCTATTTTCAACAAGATATTGCATCAAATGGAGGTTCATTGCATAGCTTCATTTTTTTGTTGCAAGTTTATGTTTGAAAATGTTGCATTTTTACTAACTAAATAAAAAATTGCGAAAATGCCAAACGGAGACCGAGCTCCATGGAGGCCTTTATTTGAAAACTTCAAAATTCAAACTTTTCAGTTTCAATAAATTCTGAAAATAAATACACATATACCTAGATACATAATGTATATGTGTGCAAATTTTCATGTCGAAATACATTAAAATGTGAGCTACACAAAAAAGACAAATCTGGGGCTTTTTAACATATGTACGTTCATCTTTAAAGTCCCTGATTTTGTTTTTTTATGCAACTCACGGTTCAAGATATTTCATTCTGAAATTTTTCACACACACAATTTACATCCTTGCATACATATATAATTTTTTTCAGGAATTTTTTAAACTGAAATTTATGAATTTTGAATTTTTCAAAATAAAGGGCTCCATGGAGCTCGGTCTCCAAAATGCCCTACTCAAAAAATTGTTGCAATGATGTTGCCGAAGCACAAAACAACTAGCCCTAACAACAAATGGTGTACAAGATATCCATGTTGCAACAAGCGGACTAGCTAGACCTCGTGATATTTGATGGTCAAATAGGAGGCCACTCGGGTGCTCCTCCCCCTACAATGACTGGAGTCCCGCTTAGTTCATAGCAGCACATTGTCAAACTCTAGTTGTATGTACTACATATAATAGACTTATTTTTTGTAAAAAAATGTCATGATGATGTAAATGTCGGAAAACATTGCATGGAAAACAAAAAAAAATTCTACGCATACACAAGATCTATCCAAGGAGATGCATAGCAACGAGAGGGGAGAGTGTGTCTACGTACCCTCGTAGACCGTAAGCGGAAGCATTTAGTAACGCAGTTGATGTAGTCGAACTTCTTTGCAATCCAACCGATAGAATACTGAACGTACGACACCTCCGCGTTCAGCACACGTTCAGCTCGGTGACATCCTCGCCTTCTTGATCCAGCAAGAAGTCGAAGTAGTGGATGAGTTCTGGCAGCACAACGACGTGATGACGGTGGTGGTGATGCTATCTACGCAGGGCTTCTCCTAAGTGCGCCACACACGGCTAAGCAATTGTCGTGATTCTGTGTAGTTCTGTGTGGTTATGTGTCTTGGTGACCGAAATTTGTTCAGAGTCCTGGATGAGATCATAGACATGACGAGGAGTCTCGAAATGGTCGAGAGGTAAAGATTCATATATTGGAAGGTTATATCCGGACACCGGAATGGTTCCGAAAAGGTTTGGGGATTTTTTGAAGTACCGGGAGGTTACCGGAACCCTCCGGGAAAGTTAATGGGCCTCATGGGCCATAGTGGAGAGAGGGAGGAAGGCCACAAGAGGAGGCGCATGCCTCCCCCTGCCCAATCCAAATTGGACCCCCCTTTCCTTCTCCCTCTCCCCTCTTTCCCATTTCCCCTCTCCGTTGGAAGGA
>NC_041390.1:94825931-94826613 GCF_002162155.2 Triticum dicoccoides
CGCCACCCCTAGGGCCGGCCACCTCCTCCTCCCCTCCTTTATATACGGGGGCGGGGGGCACACCAATAGTTTTCTTAGCCGTGTGCGGTGCCCCCTCCACAGTTTACTCCTCCGGTCATAGCGTTGTAGTGCTTAAGCGAAGCCCTGCGCGGATCACATTACCATCACCGTCACCACCCCGTCGTGCTGATGAAACTCTCCCTCGACCCTCTGCTGGATCAAGAGTTCGAGGGACGTCATCGAGCTAAACGTGTGCTGAACACGGAGGTGCCGTACGTTCGGTACTTGGATCGGTTGGATCGTGAAGACATTCGACTACATCAACCGCGTTAACCTAACGCTTCCGCTTTTGGTCTACGAGGGTACGTGGACACACTCTCCCCCTCTGGTTGCTATGCATATCCTAGATAGATCTTGCGTGATCGTAGGAATTTTTTTGAAATTGCATGCTGCGTTCCCCAACAGTCCTTCCCTAGTGGTGCCCCTCTTTCCATATTTGTCGAAGGGGGGAAGGAAAGGGGGAGATGAAAGGAAGAGGGAGCTGACTCCCCTATTTCCTTCTCTCCCCAAGGGTTGCGGCCTAGAAGGGGCGGGCCAACCCCTTGTGGGCTGGTGTGTCCCCCCCTTTGACCCATATGGCCCATTAACCTCCCGAGGTGTCATGGGCCTAAGGGAGATAGGG
>NC_041390.1:94826724-94827425 GCF_002162155.2 Triticum dicoccoides
AGGGAGTCCGAATAGGACAAGGATGAGGGGGTGCGGCCGCCCTTTCTGTTGGGGAACGTAGTAATTTCAAAAAAAATCATACGCACACACATGATCATGGTGATGCATAGCAACGAGAGGGGAGACGTAGACCGAAAGCGGAAGCGTTAGCACAACACAGTTGATGTAGTCGTACGTCTTCATGATCCGACCGATCCAAGTACCGAATGCACGACACCTCCGAGTTCAGCACACGTTCAACTCGATGACGTCCCACGAACTCCGATCCAGCAGAGCTTCACAGGAGAGTTCCGTTAGCACGACGGCGTGATGACGGTGATGATGATGCTACCGACGCAGGGCTTCGCCTAAGCACCGTTACGATATTATTAAGGTGGATTATGGTGGAGGGGGGCACCGCACACGGCTAGGAGAGATCAACATATCAACTTGTGTGTCTATAGGTGGCCCCTGCCCCCGTATATAAAGGAGCAAGGGGGGAGGCCGGCCGGCCCCTGTAGGCGCGCCAGGAGGAGTCCTCCTCCTATTAGGAATAGGATTCCCCTCTTTCCTACTCCTACTAGGATGGGGAAAGTAAGGGGGAGAGGGAGAAGGAAAGGGGGCGCCGCCCCCCCTCTCCTAGTCCAATTCCGACCAGAGGGGAGGGGCGTGTGGCCTGCCCTAGGCCAGCCATCTCTCTCTCCACTAAGGCCCATAAGGCC
>NC_041390.1:94827737-94862226 GCF_002162155.2 Triticum dicoccoides
TCTCCGAAACCACCCGGAACACTTCCGGTGTCCGAATATAGTCATCCAATATATCGATATTTACATCTCGACCATTTTGAGACTCCTCGTCATGTCCATGATCATATCCGGGACTCCGAACTACCTTCGGTACATCAAAACACTAAAAATCATAATATCGATCGTCACCGAACTTTAAGCGTGTGGACCCTACGGGTTCGAGAACTATGTAGACATGACCGAGACACGTCTCCGGTCAATAACCAATAGCGGAACCTGGATGTTAATATTGACTCCCACATATTCTACGAAGATCTTTATCGGTCAAACCGCATAACAACATACGTTGTTCCCTTTGTCATCGGTATGTTACTTGCCCGAGATTCGATCGTCGGTATCTCAATACCTAGTTCAATCTCGTTACCGGCAAGTCTCTTTACTCGTTCCGTAATACATCATCCTGTAACTAAGTCATTAGTTACAATGCTTGCAAGGCTTATAGTGATGTGCATTACTGAGTGGGCCCAGAGATACCTCTCCGACAATCGGAGTGACAAATCCTAATCTTGATCTGTACCAACTCAACAAGTACCATTGGAGACACCTGTAGAGCACCTTTATAATCACCCAGTTACGTTGTGACGTTTGGTAGCACACAAAGTGTTCCTCCGGTAATCGGGAGTTGCATAACCTCATAGTCATAGGAACATGTATGAGTCATGAAGAAAGCAATAGCAGTAAACTAAACGATTAAGTGCTAAGCTAACGGAATGGGTCAAGTCAATCACATCATTCTCCTAATGATGTGATCCCGTTAATCAAATGACAACTCATGTCTATGGTTAGGGAACTTAACCATCTTTGATTAATGAGCTAGTCAAGTAGAGGCATACTAGTGACACTCCGTTTGTCTATGTATTCACACATGTACTAAGTTTCCGGTTAATACAATTCTAGCATGAATAATAAACATTTATCATGATATAAGGAAATAAATAATAACTTTATTATTGCCTCTAGGGCATATTTCCTTCAGTCTCCCACTTGCACTAGAGTCAATAATCTAGATTACACAGTAATGATTCTAACAACCATGGAGCCTTGGTGTTGGTCATGTTTTGCTCGTGAGAGAGGCATAGTCGACGAGTCTGCAACATTCAGATCCGTATGTATCTTGCAAATCTCTATGTCTCCCACCTGGACTTGATCGCGGATGGAATTGAAGCGTCTCTTGATGTGCTTGGTTCTCTTGTGAAATCTGGATTCCTTTGCCAAGGTAATTGCACCAGTATTGTCACACAAGATTTTCATTTGACTCGATGCACTAGGTATGACACCTAGATCAGATATGAACTCCTTCATCCAGACTCCTTCATTTGATGCTTCCGAAGCAGCTATGTACTCCGCTTCACACGTAGATCCTGCCACAACGCTTTGTTTAGAACTGCTCCAACTGACAGCTCCACCGTTCAATATAAACACGTATCCGGTTTGCGATTTAGAATCGTCCGGATCAGTGTCAAAGCTTGTATCAACATAACCATTTACGATGAGCTCTTTGTCACCTCCATAAACGAGAAACATATCCTTAGTCCTTTTCAGGTATTTCATGATGTTCTTGACCACTGTCCAGTGATCCACTCCTGGATTACTTTGGTACATCCCTGCTAAACTAATAGCAAGGCACACATCAGGTCTGGTACACAACATTGCATACATGATAGAGCCTATGGCTAAAGCATAGGGAACATCTTTCATTTTCTCTCTATCTTGTGCAATGGTCGGGCATTGAGTCTTACTCAATTTCACACCTTGTAACACAGGCAAGAACCCTTTGTTTGCCTGATCCATTTTGAACTTCTTCAAAACTTTGTCAAGGTATGTGCTTTGTGAAAGTCCAATTAAGCGTCTTGATCTATCTCTATAGATCTTGATGCCCAATATGTAAGCAGCTTCACCGAGGTCTTTCATTGAAAAACTCTTATTCAAATATCCTTTTATGCTATCCAGAAATTCTATATCATTTCCAATCAACAATATGTCATCCACATATAATATTAGAAATGCTACAGAGCTCCCACTCACTTTCTTGTAAATACAGGCTTATCCAAAAGTCTGTAAAAAACCATATGCTTTGATCACACTATCAAAACATTTATTCCAACTCTGAAATGCTTGCACCAGTCCATAAATGGATTGCTGGAGCATGCATACTTTGTTAGCACCCTTTGGATCAATAAAACCTTCAGGTTGCATCATATACAACTCTTCTTCCAGAAATCCATTCAGGAATGCAGTCTTTTACATCCATTTGCCAAATTTCATAATCATAAAATGCGGCAATAGCTAACATGATTCGAATGGACTTAAGCATCGCTACGGGTGAGAAGGTCTCATCGTAGTCAACTCCTTGAACTTGTCGAAAACCTTTCGCAACAAGTCGAGCTTTGTAGACAGTAACATTACCATCAGCGTCTGTCTTCTTCTTGAAGATCCATTTATTCTCGATGGCTTGCCGATCATCGGGCACGTCAACCAAAGTCCACACTTTCTTCTCATACATGGATCCCATCTCAGATTTCATGGCTTCTAGCCATTTTGCGGAATCTGGGCTCATCATCGCTTCCTCATAGTTCGTAGGTTCGTCATGGTCTAGCAACATGTGAAGGAAATATGCCCTAGAGGCAATAATAAAGTTATTATTTATTTCCTTATATCATGATAAATGTTTATTATTCATGCTAGAATTGTATTAACCAGAAACATAATACATGTGTGAATACATAGACAAACAGAGTGTCACTAGTATGCCTCTACTTGACTAGCTCGTTGATCAAAGATGGTTATGTTTCCTAACCATAGACATGAGTTGTCATTTGATTAACGGGATCACATCATTAGGAGAATGATGTGATTGACTTGACCCATTTCGTTAGCTTAGCACTTGACCGTTTAGTTTGTTGCTATTGCTTTCTTCATGACTTATACATGTTCCTATGACTGTGAGATTATGCAACTCCCGTTTATCGGAGGAACACTTTGTGTGCTACCAAACGTCACAACATAACTGGGTGATTATAAAGGTGCTCTACAGGTGTCTCCGGAGGTACTTGTTGGGTTGGCGTATGTCGAGATTAGGATTTGTCACTCTGATTTCGGAGAGGTATCTCTGGGCCCTCTCGGTAATGCACATCACTTAAGCCTTGCAAGCATTGCAACTAATGAGTTAGTTGCGGGATGATGTATTATGGAACGAGTAAAGAGACTTGCCGGTAACGAGATTGAACTAGGTATTGAGATACCGACGATTGAATCTCAGGCAAGTAACATACCGATGACAAAGGGAACAACGTATATTGTTATGCGGTCTGACCGATAAAGATCTTCGTAGAATATGTGGGAGCCAATATGAGCATCCAGGTTCCGCTATTATTTATTGACCGGAGACATGTCTCGGTCATGTGTACATAGTTCTCGAACCCGTAGGGTCCGCACGCTTAACGTTTCGATGATAGTTATATTATGAGTTTATATGTTTTGATGTACCGAAGGTTGTTCGGAGTCCCGGATGTGATCATGGACATGACGAGGAGTCTCGAAATGGTCGATACATGAAGATTGATATATTGCAAGCCTATATTTGGATATCGGAAGTGTTCCGGGTGAAATCGGGATTTTACCGGAGTACCGGGAGGTTACCGAACCCCCCCGGGAGCTTAATGGGCCATAGTGGGCCTTGTGGAGAAGAGGAGATGCGGCCAGGGTAGGGCCGCGCGCCCCTCCCCCCTAGTCCGAATAGGACAAGGAGAGGGGGGCAGCGCCCCCTTTCCTTCCTCTCTCCCTCCTCTTTCCCCCTCCACTCCTAGTCCAACAAGGAAAAGGGAGGGAGTCCTACTCCCGGTAGGAGTAGGAATCCTCCTGGCGCGTCCCCTCTAGGCCGGCCGCACCTCCCCCCTTGCTCCTTTATATACGGGGCAAGGGGCACCCTAGAGACACAACAATTGATCGTTTGATCTTTTAGCCGTGTGCGGTGCCCCCCTCCACCATAGTCCACCTCGATAATACTGTAGCAGTGCTTAGGCGAAGCCCTGCGTCGGTAGAACATCATCATCGTCACCACGCCGTTGTGCTGACGAAACTCTCCCTCAACACTCGGCTGGATCGGAGTTCAAGGGACGTCATCGGGCTGAACGTGTGCTGAACTCGGAGGTGCCGTGCGTTCGATACTTGATCGGTCGGATCGTGAAGACGTAGGACTACATCAACCGCGTTGTGCTAACGCTTCTGCTTTTGGTCTACGAGGGTACGTGGACAACACTCTCCCCTCTCGTTGCTATGCATCACCATGATCTTGCGTGTGCGTATGATTTTTTTTTGAAATTACTACGTTCCCCAACAGTGGTATTAGAGCCTGGTTTTATGCGTAGATGTCATATGCACGAGTAGAACACAAGTGAGTTGTGGGTGATATAAGTCATACTGCTTACTAGCATGTCATACTTTGGTTCGGCGGTATTGTTGGATGAAGCGGCCTGGACCGACATTACGTGTACGCTTACGCGGGACTGGTTTTACCGCCGTGCTATGCACACAGGTGACTAGCGGGTGTCAGTTTCTCCAACTTTAGTTGAACCGAGTGTGGCTATGTCCGGTCCTTGAGAAGGTTAAAACAACACTAACTTGACAAATTATCGTTGTGGTTTTGATGCGTAGGTAAGAACGGTTCTTGCTCAGCCCGTATCAGCCCCGTAAAATTTGCAACAACAAAGTAGAGGACGCCTAACTTGTTTTTGCAGGGCATGTTGTGATGTGATATGGTCAAGACATGATGAGATACAAGATGTTGTATAAGATGATCATGCTTTGTTGAAGTTATCGGCAACTGGCAGAAGCCTTATGGTTGTCTCTTTATTGCATAAGATGCAAGCGCGAAATAATTGCTTTACTTTATCGCTATGCGATAGCAATAGTTGCAAGAGCAATAGTTGGCGAGACGACCATGTGACGACACATTGATATAGGTCAAGATGATGGAGATCATGGTGTCATGCCAGTGACGATGGAAATCATGACGATGCTTTGGAGATGGAGATCAAAGGCACAAGATGATGATGGCCATATCATGCCACATATTTTGATTGCATGTGATGTTTATCTTTTATACATCTTATTTTGCTTAGTTCGACGACAGCTTTATAAGATGATCTCTCACTAATTGTCAAGGTACAAGTGTTCTCCCTGAGTATGCACCGTTGCGAAAGTTCTTCATGCTGAGACACCACGTGATGATCGGGTGTGATAGGCTCTACGTTCAAATACAATGGGTGCAAAACAGTTGCACACGCAGAATACTCAGGTTAAACTTGACGAGCCTAGCATATAACAGATATGGCCTCGGAACTGAGACCAAAAGGTCGAGCGTGAATCATATAGTAGATATGATCAACATAGTGATGTTCACCATTGAAACTACTCCATCTCATGTGATGATCGGCCATGGTTTAGTTGATATGGATCACGTGATCACTTAGAGGATTAGAGGGATGTCTATCTAAGTGGGAGTTCTTAAGTAATATGATTAATCATGAACTTAGTCCTGGTAGTATTAGCATATCTATGTTGTAGATCAATAGCTCGCCTTTAGCTCCCCTATTTTATTTTTGATATGTTCCTAGAGAAAACTAAGTTGAAATATGTTAGTAGCAATGATGCGGATTGGATCTGTGATCTGAGGTTTATCCTCATTGCTGCACAGAAGAACTATGTCCTTGATGCACCGCTAGGTGACAAACCTATTGCAGGAGCAGATGCAGATGTTATGAACGTTTGGCTAGCTCAATATGATGACTACTTGATACTTTAGTGCACCATGCTTAAAAGGCTTAGAATCGGGACTTAAAAGACGTTTTGAACGTCATGGACCATATGAGATGTTCCAGGAGTTGAAGTTAATATTTCAAGCAAGTACCCGAGTTGAGAGATATGAAGTCTCCAACAAGTTCTATAGCTAAAAGATGGAGGAGAGTAGCTCAAGCAGTGAGCATGTGCTCAGATTGTCTGGGTACTACAATCGCTTGAATCAAGTGGGAGTTAATCTTCCAGATAAAATAGTGATTGACAGAATTCTCTAGTCACCATCACCAAGTTAGTAGAACTTCGTGATGAACTATAATATGCAAGGGATAACGAAAACGATTCCCAAGCTCTTCGTGATGCTGAAATCGACGAAGGTAGAAATCAAGAAAAGCATCAAGTGTTGATGGTATACAAAGCCACTAGTTTCAAGTAAAGGGACAAAGGGAAGAAAGGGGAACTTCAAGAAGAACGGCAAGCAACTTGCTGCTCAAGTGAAAAAACCCAAGTCTGGACCTAAGCCTGAAACTAAGTGCTTCTACTGCAAAGGGACTGGTCACTGGAAGCGGGACTACCCCTAGTAATTGGCGGATAAGAAGGATGGCAAAGTGAACATAGGTATATTTGATATACATGTTATTGATGTGTAGTTTACTAGTGTTTATAGCAACCCCTCAGTATTTGATACTAGTTCAGTTGCTAAGAATAGTAACTCGAAACGGGAGTTGCAGAATGAACAGAGACTAGTTAAGGGTGAAGTGACGATGTGTATTGGAAATGGTTCCAAGATTGATATGATCATCATCGCACACTCCCTATAATTTCGAGATTAGTGTTAAACCTAAAATAAATGTTATTTAGTGTTTGAGTTGAGCATGAATATGATTCGATCATGTTTATTGCAATACGGTTATTCATGTAAGTTAGAGAATAATTGTTGTTCTGTTTACATGAATAAAACCTTCTATGGTCCTACACCCAATGAAAATGGTTTGTTGGATCTTGATCGTTGTGATACAAATTTTCATAATATTGAAGCCAAAAGATGCAAAGTTAATAATGATAGTGCAACTTATTTGTGGCAGCGCCGTTTAGGTCATATTGGTGTAAAGCGCATGAAGAAAATCCATGCTGATGGGCTGTTGGAATCACTTGATTATGAATCAATTGATGCTTGTGAACCATGCCTCATGGGCAAGATGACTAAGACTCCGTTCTCCGGAACAATGGAGCGAGCAACATATTTGTTGGAAATCATACATACTGATGTATGTGGTCCGATGGATATTGAGGTTGGCGACAGGAAATATGCCCTAGAGGCAATAACAAAGTTATTATTTATTTCCTTATATCATGATAAATGTTTATTATTCATGCTAGAATTGTATTAACCGGAAACATAATACATGCGTGAATACATAGACAAACAGAGTGTCACTAGTATGCCTCTACTTGACTAGCTCATTGATCAAAGATGGTTATGTTTCCTAACCATAGAGATGAGTTGTCATTTGATTAACGGGATCACATCATTAGGAGAATGATGTGATTGACTTGACCCATTTCGTTAGCTTAGCACTTGATCGTTTAGTTTGTTGCTATTGCTTTCTTCATGACTTATACATGTTCCTATGACTATGGGATTATGCAACTCCCGTTTACTGGAGGAACACTTTGTGTGCTACCAAACGTCACAACGTAACTGGGTGATTATAAAGGTGCTCTACAGGTGTCTCCGAAGGTACTTGTTGGGTTGGCGTATTTCGAGATTAGGATTTGTCACTCCGATTGTCGGAGAGGTATCTCTGGGCCCTCTCGGTAATGCACATCACTTAAGCCTTGCAAGCATTGCAACTACTGAGTTAGTTGCAGGATGATGTATTATGGAACGAGTAAAGAGACTTGCCGGTAACGATATTGAACTAGGTATTGAGATACCGACGATTGAATCTCGGGCAAGTAACATACCGATGACAAAGGGAACAACGTATGTTGTTATGCGGTCTGACCGATAAAGATCTTCGTAGAATATGTGGGAGCCAATATGAGCATCCAGGTTCCACTATTGGTTATTGACCGGAGACGTGTCTCGGTCATGTCTACATAGTTCTCGAACCCGTAGGGTCCGCACGCTTAACGTTTCGATGACAATTATATTATGAGTTTATATGTTTTGATGTACCGAAGGTTGTTTGGAGTCCCGGATGTGATCACAGACATGACGAGGAGTCTCGAAATGGTCGAGACATGAAGATTGATATATTGGAAGCCTATGTTTGGATATCGGAAGTGTTCCGGGTGAAATCGGGATTTTACCGGAGTACCGGGAGGTTACCGGAGCCCCCCGGGAGCTTAATGGGCCATAGTGGGCCTTGTGGAGAAGAGGAGAGGCGGCCAGGGCAGGGCCGCGCGCCCCTCCCCCCTAGTCCGAATAGGACAAGGAGAGGGGGGCGGCGCCCCCCTTTCCTTCCTCTCTCCCTCCTCTTTCCCCCTCCACTCCTAGTCCAACAAGGAAAAGGGAGGGAGTCCTACTCCCGATAGGAGTAGGACTCCTCCTGGCGCACCCCCTGTAGGCCGGACGCACCTCCCCCCTTGCTCCTTTACATACGGGGGCAGGGGGCACCTTAGAGACACAACAATTGATCGTTTGATCTTTTAGCTGTGTGCGTTGCCCCCCTCCACCATAGTCCACCTCGATAATACTGTAGCGGTGCTTAGGCGAAGCCCTGCGTCGATAGAACATCATCATCATCACCACGCCGTCGTGCTGACGAAACTCTCCCTCAACACTCAGCTGGATCGGAGTTCGAGGGACGTCATCGGGCTGAACGTGTGCTGAACTCGGAGGTGCCGTGCGTTCGGTACTTGACCGGTCGGATCGTGAAGACGTACGACTACATCAACCGCGTTGTACTAACGCTTCCGCTTTCGGTCTACGAGGGTACGTGGACAACACTCTCCCCTCTCGTTTCTATGCACCACCATGATCTTGCGTGTGCGTAGATTTTTTTTTTGAAATTACTACGTTCCCCAACAATATGACCTCCAGAACAGGATTACCGTACCACTCTGGTGCGGATCTTACTCTGGTTAACCTACGAGGTTCGGTAGTAATTTGATCTAAAGTTTCATGATCATCATCATTAGCTTCCTCACTAATTGGTGTAGGTGTCATAGGAACCGGTTTCTGTGATGAACTACTTTCCAATAAGGGAGCAGGTACAGTTACCTCATCAAGTTCTACTTTCCTCCCACTAACTTCTTTCGAGAGAAACTCCTTCTCTAGAAAGGATCCATTCTTGGCAACAAAAGTCTTGCCTTCGGATCTGTGATAGAAGGTGTACCCAACTGTTTCTTTTGGGTATCCTATGAAGACACATTTCTCCGATTTGGTTTCGAGCTTATCGGGTTGAAGCTTTTTCACATAAGCGTCGCAGCCCCAAACTTTAAGAAACAACAACTTTGGTTTCTTGCCAAACCACAGTTCATAAGGAGTCATCTCAACGGATTTAGATGGTGCCCTATTTAACGTGAATGCAGCCGTCTCTAAAGCATAACCCCAAAATGATAGTGGTAAATCAGTAAGAGACATCATAGATCGCACCATATTTAGTAAAGTATGATTACGACATTCAGACACACCATTACGCTGTGGTGTTCCAGGTGGCGTGAGTTGCGAAACTATTCCACATTGTTTCAAATGAAGACTGAACTCGTAACTCAAATATTCTCCTCCACGATCAGATCGTAGAAACTTTATTTTCTTGTTACGATGATTTCCACTTCATTCTGAAATTCTTTGAACTTTTCAAATGTTTCAGACTTATGTTTCATCAAGTAGATATACCCATATCTTCTTAAATCATCTGCGAAGGTGAGAAAATAACGATATCCGCCATGAGCCTCAACATTCATCGGACCACATACATCAGTATGTATGATTTCCAACAAATCTGTTGCTCGCTCCATTCTTCTAGAGAACGGTGTTTTAGTCATCTTTCCCTTGAGGCATGGTTCGCAAGTACCAAGTGATTAATAATCAAGTGATTCCAAAAGTCCATCAGAATGGAGTTTCTTCATGAGCTTTACACCAATATGACCCAAACGGCAGTGCCACAAATAAGTTGCACTATCATTATCAACTCTGCATCTTTTAGCTTCAATACTATAAATATATGTATCTTCACTATCGAGATTCAAAAAGAATAGATCACTCTTTAAGGGTGCATGACCATAAAAGATATTACTCATATAAATAGAACAACCATTATTCTTTGATTTAAATGAATAACCGTCTCGCATTAAACAAGATCCAGATATAATGTTCATGCTCAACGCTGGCACCAAATAACAATTATTTAGGTCTAAAACTAATCCCGAAGGTAGATGTAGAGGTAGCATTCCGACCACGATCACATCGACTTTGGAACCATTTCCCACGCGCATCGTCACCTCGTCCTTTGCTAATCTTCGCGTAATCCGTAGTCCCTGTTTTGAGTTGCAAATATTAGTAATAGAACCAGTATCAAATACCCAGGCACTACAGCGAGAATTAGTACGGTACACATCAATAACATGTATATCACATATACCTTTGTTCACCTTGCCATCCTTCTTATCCGCCAAATACTTGGGGCAGTTCCGTTTCCAGTGACCAGTCTGCTTGCAGTAGAAGCACTCAGTCTCAGGCTTAGGTCCAGACTTGGGTTTCTTCTCCTGAACAACAACTTGTTTGCCATTCTTCTTGAAGTTCCCCTTCTTCTTCCCTTTGCCCTTTTTGTTGAAACTGGTGGTCTTTTTGACCATTAACACTTTATGCTCCTTCTTGATTTCTACCTCCGCAACTTTTAGCATTGCGAAGAGCTCGGGAATCGTATTATCCATCCCTTGCATGTTATAGTTCATCACGAAGCTCTTGTAGCTTGGTGGCAGTGATTGAAGAATTCTGTCAATAACACTATCACCCGGAAGATTAACTCCCAGTTGAATCAAGTGATTATTATACCCAGACATTCTGAGTATATGCTCACTGACAGAACTATTCTCCTCCATCTTGCAGCTGTAGAACTTATTGGAGACTTCATATCTCTCAATCCGAGCATTTGCTTGAAGTATTAACTTCGACTCCTGGAACATCTCATATGCTCCATGACGTTCAATACGTCGTTGAAGTCCCGGTTCTAAGCCATAAAGCATGGCACACCGAACTATCGAGTAGTCATCAGCTTTGCTCTGCCAGACGTTCATAACATCTGGTGTTGCTCCTGCAGCAGGTTTGGCACCTAGCGGTGCTTCCAGGATGTAATTCTTCTGTGCAGCAATGAGGATAATCCTCAAGTTACGGACCCAGTCCGTGTAATTGCTACCATCATCTTTCAACTTTGCTTTCTCAAGGAACGCATTAAAATCCAACGGAACAACAACACAGGCCATCTATCTACAACAACATAGACATGTAAAATACTATCAGGTACTAAGTTCATGATAAATTAATGTTCAGTTAATCAAATTATTAAAGAACTCCCACTTAGATAGACATCCCTCTAATCATCTAAGTGATCATGTGATCCATATCAAGTAAACCATGTCCGATCATCACGTGAGATGGAGTAGTTTTCAATGGTGAACATCACTATGTTGATCATATCTTCTATATGATTCACGCTCGACCTTTCGGTCTATAGTGTTCCGAGGCCATATCTGCATATGCTAGGCTCGTCAAGTTTAACCCGAGTATTCTGCATGTGCAAAACTGGCTTGCACCCGTTGTATGTGAATGTAGAGCTTATCACACCCGATCATCACGTGGTGTCTCGGTATGACGAACTTTCGCAACGGTGCATACTCAGGGAGAACACTTGTACCTTGAAATTTAGTGAGAGATCATATTATAATGCTACCGTCGTTCTAAGCAAAATAAGATGCATAAAAGATAAACATCACATGCAATCAATATAAGTGATATGATATGGCCATCACCATCTTGTGCTTGTGATCTCCATCTCTGAAGCACCGTCATGATCACCATCGTCACCGCCACGACACCTTGATCTCCATCGTAGCATCATTGTCGTCTCGCCAAATATTGCTTCTACGACTATCGCTACCGCTTAGTGATAAAGTGAAGCCATTACAGGGCGATTGCATTTCATACAATAAAGCGACAACCATATGGCTCCTGCCAGTTGCCGATAACTCGGTTACAAAACATGATCATCTCATACAATAATGTATAGCATCATGTCTTGACCATATCACATCACAACATGCCCTGCAAAAACAAGTTAGACGTCCTCTACTTTGTTGTTGCAAGTTTTACGTGGCTGCTACGGGCTGAGCAAGAACCGTTCTTACCTACGCATCAAAACCACAATGATAGTTTGTCAATTTAGTGATGTTTTGACCTTCTCAAGGACCGGGCGTAGCCACACTCGATTCAACTAAAGTTGGAGAAACTGACACCCGCCAGCCACCTGTGTGCAAAGCACATCGGTAGAACCAGTCTTGCGTAAGCGTACGCATAATGTTGGTCCGGGCCGCTTCATCCAACAATACCGCCAAACCAAAGTGTGACATGCTGGTAAGCAATATGACTTGTATCGTCGGCAACTCACTTGTGTTCTACTCGTGCATATAACATCTACGCATAAACCAGGCTCGGATGCCACTGTTGGGAAACATAGTAATTTCAAAAAAATTCCTACGCACACACAGGATCATGGTGATGCATAGCAACGAGAGGGGAGAGTGTGTCCACGTACCCTCGTAGACCGAAAGCGGAAGCGTTAACACAACATGGTCGATGTAGTCGTACGTCTTCATGATCCGACCGATCCAAGTACCGAACGCACGACGCCTCCGAGTTCAGCACACGTTCAGCTCAATGATGTCCCACGAACTCCGATCTAGCAGAGCTTCACAGGAGAGTTCCGTCAGCACGATGACGTGATGATGGTGATGATGATGCTACCGACGCAGGGCTTCGCCTAAGCACCGCTATGATATTACCGAGGTGGATTATGGTGGAGGGGGGCACCGCACACGGCTGGGAGAGATCAATAGATCAACTTGTGTGTCTAGTGGTGCCCCCTGCCCCTGTATATAAATGAGCAAGGGGGGAGGCCGGCCGGCCCCTGTAGGCGCGCCAGGACGAGGAATCCTCCTCCTAGTAGGAGTAGGATTCCCCTCTTTCCTACTCCTACTAGGAGGGGGAAAGGAAAGGGGGGCGCCGCCCCCCTCTCCTAGTCCAATTCGAATCAGAGGGGGAGGGGCGCGTGGCCTTCCCTAGTCCAGCCCTCTCTCTCTCCACTAAGGCCCATAAGTCCCACTATTTCTCCCGGGGGGTTCCTGTAACCCTCCGGCACTCCGGTTTTCTCCGAAACCACCCTGAACACTTTCGGTGTCCGAATATAGTCGTCCAATATATGGATCTTTACGTCTCGACCATTTCGAGACTCCTCGTCATGTCCGTGATCATATTCGGGACTCTGAACTACCTTCGGTACATCAAAACACTAAAACTCATAATACCGATCGTCACCGAACTTTAAGCGTGCAGACCCTACGGGTTCGAGAACTATGTAGACATGACCGAGACACGTCTCCGGTCAATAACCAATAGCGGAACCTGGATGTTCATATTGGCTCCCACATATTCTATGAAGATCTTTATTGGTCAAACCGCATAACAACATACGTTGTTCCCTTTGTCATGGTATGTTACTTGCCTGAGATTCGATCGTCGGTACCTCAATACCTAGTTCAATCTCGTTATCGGCAAGTCTCTTTACTCGTTCTGTAATACATCATCTCGTAACTAACTCATTAATTACAATGCTTGCAAGGCTTATAGTGATGTGCATTACCGAGTGGGCCCAGAGATACCTCTCCGACAATCGGAGTGACAAACCCTAATCTTGATCTATACCAACTCAACAAGTACCATTGGAGACACTTGTAGAGCACCTTTATAATCATCCAGTTATGTTGTGACATTTGGTAGCACACAAAGTGTTCCTCCGGTAATCGGGAGTTGCATAACCTCATAGTCATAGGAACATGTATGAGTCATGAAGAAAGCAATAGCAGTAAACTAAACGATCAAGTGCTAAGCTAAAAGAATGGGTCAAGTCAATCACATCATTCTCCTAATTATGTGATCCCGTTAATCAAATGACAACTCATGTCTATGGTTAGGAAACTTAACCATCTTTGATTAATGAGATAGTCAAGTAGAGGCATACTAGTGACACTCTGTTTGTCTATGTATTCACACATGCACTAAGTTTCCGGTTAATACAATTCTAGCATGAATAATAAACATTTATCATGATATAAGGAAATAAACAATAACTTTATTATTGCCTCTAGCGCATATTTCCTTCACTTTCCCTCTCCCTCTCCCTCTCCTTCCTTTTCCCTCCGGAGGAAGAAATGAAAGGGGGGGGGGGTGAATCCTACTCCTAGTAGGACTCCCACCCCATGGCGCGCGCCCCCTAGGCGGCCTCCTCCTCCTCCATCCTTTATATACGGGGGCAGGGAGCACCCCAAAGGCACACCAAGAGTTCTCTTAGCCGTGTGCGGTGCCCTATCCACAGTTTACTCCTCTGGTCATAGCGTCGTAGTGCTTAGGCGAAGCTCTGCGCGGATCACATCACCATCACGGTCACCACGCCATCGTGCTGACGAAACTCTCCCTCGACCCTCTGCTAGATCAAGAGTTCGAGGGACGTCATCGAGCTAAACGTGTGCTGAACACGGAGGTGCTGTACGTTCGGTACTTGGATCGGTTGAATCATGAAGATGTTCGACTACATCAACCACGTTAACCTGACGCTTCCGCTTACGGTCTACAAGGGTACGTGGGCACACTCCCCCTCTCGTTGCTATGCATCTCCTAGATAGATCTTGCATGATTGTATTTTTTTTGAAATTGCATGCTACGTTCCCCTATAGATCACCAAAGGGGGGGACACACAAGCCCACAAGGGGCCAAAGGGGGGACACACCAGCCCACAAGGAGCCGGTGCGCCCCTTCAAGGCCG
Organism: Triticum dicoccoides; assembly: GCF_002162155.2. Lineage (NCBI taxonomy): Eukaryota > Viridiplantae > Streptophyta > Magnoliopsida > Poales > Poaceae > Triticum > Triticum dicoccoides. The sequence goes on from NC_041390.1 coordinate 94,842,614, forward strand.
CGGCCCTTGGGGGGAGAAGGAAAGGGGGAGTCGGCCTCCCTCTTCCTTTCATCTCCCCCTTTCCTTCCCCCCTTCGGCAAATATGAAAAGGGGCGCCACTAGGGAAGGACTATTGGGGAACGTAGCATGCAATTTCAAAAAATTTCCTACGATCACGCAAGATCTATCTAGGAGATGCATAACAATGAGAGGGGGAGAGTGTGTCCAGGTACCCTCGTAGACTGAAAGCGGAAGCATTAGGTTAATGTGGTTGATGTAGTCGAACGTCTTCACGATCCAACCGACCCAAGTACCGAACGTACGGCACCTCCGTGTTCAGCACACGTTCAGCTCGATGACGTCCCTCGAACTCTTGATCCAGCAGAGGGTCGAGGGTTAGTTCTGTCAGCACGACGACATGGTGACAGTGATGGTGATGTGATCCACGTAGGGCTTCGCGTAAGCACTACGACGCTATGATCGGAGGAGTAAACTATGGAGGGGGCACCACACACGGCTAAGAGAACTATTGGTGTGCCTTTGGGGTGCCCCCACCCCCATATATAAAGGAGGAGAGGAGGAGGAGGCCGTCCAGGGGGCGCGCGCCATGGGGGGGAGTCCTACCAGGAGTAGGATTCGCCCCCCTTTCCTTTCTTCCACCGGAGGGAAAATGAAGGAGAAGAAGAGGGAAAGGGAAAGCGGGGCCACGCCCCCTCCTCCTTGTCCTATTCGGACTCCCTAGGAGGGGGGTGCGTGCCACCCCCTAGCGCTGGCTTCCCTCTCTCTCCCTTAGGCCCATGTAGGCCCAACACTTTCCCAGGGGGTTCCGGTAACCCCTCGATACTCCGGAAAAATACCTGAATCAGTTGGAACCATTCAGATGCCCAAATACTACCTTCCAATATATAAATCTTTACCTCTTGACCATTTCAAGACTCCTCGTCATGTCTGTGATCTCATCCGGGACCCCGAACAAACGTCAGTCACCAAAACACATAACTCATAATACAAATCGTCATTGAACATTAAGCGTGCGGACCTACGGGTTCGAGAACTATGTATACATGACCGAGACACATCTCCGGTCAATAACCAATAGCGGAACCTGGATGCTCATATTGGTTCCTACATATTCTATGAAGATCTTTATCGGTCAAACCGCATAACAACATACGTTGTTACCTTTGTCATCGGTATGTTACTTGCCCGAGATTTGATCGTCGGTATCATCATACCTAGTTCAATCTCGTTACCGGCAAGTCTCTTTACTTGTTCCGTAATGCATCATCCCGCAACTAACTCATTAGTCACATTGCTTGCAAGGCTTATAGTGATGTGCATTACCAGAGGGCCCAGAGATACCTCTCCGACAATCGGAGTGACAAATCCTAATCTCGATCTATGCCAACTCAACAAACACCATCGGAGACACCTGTAGAGCATCTTTATAATCACCTAGTTATGTTGTGATGTTTGATAGCACACTAAGTGTTCCTCCAGTATTCGGGAGTTGCATAATCTCATAGTCATAGGAACACGTATAAGTCATGAAGAAAGCAATAGCAATAAACTAAACGATCATGGTGCTAAGCTAACGGATGGGTCTAGTCCATCACATCATTCTCTAATGATGCGATACCGTTCATCAAATGACAACACATGTCCATGGCTAGGAAACTTAACCATCTTTGATTAACGAGATAGTCAAGTAGAGGTGTACTAGGGACACTCTGTTTTGTCTATGTATTCACACATGTACTAAGTTTCCAGTTAATACAATTCTAGCATGAATAATAAACATTTATCATGATATAAGGAAATATAAATATCAACTTTATTATTGCCTCTAGGGCATATTTCCTTCATGACCATGTTTTGCTCACGGAAGAGGCTTAGTCAACGGGTCTGCTACATTCAGATCCGTATGTATTTTGCAAACTTCTATGTCTCCATCCTTGACCTTTTCACGAATGGAGTTGAAGCGTCTCTTGATGTGTTTAGTCCTCTTGTGAAACCTGGATTCCTTCGCTAAGGAAATTGCTCCAGTCTTGTCACAAAAGATTTTCATTCGACTCGATGCATTGGGCATTATACCCAGAACATATATGAACTCTGATACGTCTCCAACATATCTATAATTTTTGATTGTTCCATGCTATTATATTATCTGTTTTGGATGTTAATGGGCTTTGTTTTACACTTTTATATTATTTTTGGGACTAACCTATTAACCGGAGGCCCAGCCCAAATTGCTATTTTTTTGCATATTTTAGTGTTCCGTAGAAAAGGAATATCAAACAGAGTCCAAACGGAATGAAACCTTCGGGGACGTGATTTTTGGAACAAATGTGATCCAGAGGACTTGGAGTGGACGTTAAGAAATCAACGAGGTGGCCACGAGGCAGGGGGCGCGCCCTCCCCCCTCATGGGCCCCTCGTAGCTCCATCGACCTACTTCTTCCTCCTATATATGTTCACATACCCCGCAAACATCCAGGAGCACCACAAAACCCTATTTCCACCACCGCAACCTTCTGTACCCAAGAGATCCCATCTTGGGGCCTTTTCCGGAGCTCCGCCGGAGGGGCATTGATCATGGAGGGCCTCTACATCAACTCCATGGCCCCTCCGATGATGTGTTAGTAGTTTACTTCAGACCTACGGGTCCATAGCTAGTAGCTAGATGGCTTCTTCTCTCTCTTTGGATCCCAATACAAAGTTCTCCTCGATTCTCTTGGAGATCTATTCGATGTAACTCTTCTTTTTGTGGTGTGTTTGTCGAGATCCGATGAATTGTGGGTTTATGATCAAGATTATCTATGAACAATATTTGAATCTTCTCTGAATTCTTTTATGTATGATTGGTTTATCTTTGCAAGTCTCTTCGAATTATCAGTTTGGTTTGGCCTACTAGATTGATCTTTCTTGTAATGGGAGAAGTGCTTAGCTTTGGGTTCAATCTTGCAGTGCTCGATCCCAGTGATAGAAAGGGAAATGACACATATTTTATTGTTGCCATCGAGGATAAAAATATGGGGTTTACATCATATTGCATGAGTTTATCCCTCTACATCGTGTCATCTTGCTTAAGGCGTTACTTTGTTCTTATGAACTTAATACTCTAGATGCATGCTGGATAGCGGTCGATGTGTGGAGTAATAGTAGTAGATGCAGGCAGGAGTCGGTCTACTTGTCGCGGACGTGATGCCTATATACATGATCATGCCTAGATATTCTCATAATTATTCCCTTTTCTATCAATTGCTCGACAGTAATTTGTTCACCCACCGTAATACTTATGCTATCTTGAGAGAAGCCACTAGTGAAACCTATGGCCCCTGGGTCTATTTTCCATCATACAAGTTTCCAATCTATTTTATTTTGTAATCTTTACTTTCAATTTATATCATAAAAATACCAAAAATACTTATCTTATTATTATCATCTCTATCAGATCTCACTCTTGCAAGTGGCGGTGAAGGGATTGACAACCCCTTTATCGCGTTGGTTGCGAGGTTCTTATTTGTTTGTGTAGGTACGAGGTGACTCGCGCATGGTCTCCTACTGGATTGATACCTTGGTTCTCAAAAACTGAGGGAAATACTTATGCTGCTTTACTGCACCACCCTTTCCTCTTCAAGGAAAAATCAATGCAGTGCTCAAGAGGTAGCAAGAAGGATTTCTGGCACCGTTGCCGGGGAGTCTACGCACAAGTCAAGACATACCAAGTACCCATCACAAACTATTATCCCTCGCTTTACATTATTTGCCATTTGCCTCTCATTTTCCTCTCCCCCACTTCACCCTTGCCGTTTTATTCGCCCTCTTTTCTATTCACCTTCTTCCCATATGTATCTTTGTTTGTGTTTCCATGTACCTTCCATTTGCTTGCTAAAAATCTATTGATATGGATCCACTTAAAGTGTTCTACTTGGATCATCTTCGATCCCTATGCGCTCGTGCTGAAACCCCAACTAGCCTAGTTGATGGGAAATCTTTAGATGAGCATGCTCATTTTGTGCGTCACCGTTTGTCTAAAAAAGGGAGACTCTTATGGGATCAAATAAACAGATTGCTATGTTATGCTTGGAATCTTTGTGAAATTTGTGATCTTACTTGTTTCTCTAAGAACCCTAAAAAACACCTCCCCTACCTATGCGAGTTTAATGATAATGAAATCTTATCTTCTTATGCAAAGGGTGTTTATAGTTACTACGATATCGAACAAATTGAAGAATTTGTTGCTTTTAAGGGTGCTTATGAAGTTGCTTCTTTGATTGAAAAGTATGATATTACACTCTATGAATCTGAAAATTTTGACATACTTAAATATTGCTATGAAAACTATGCTCATAATGTCTATGTCAAAGAATTTATTGAAAGAATGACCGTTGCTTCGGAAGAAAATAATGATATGCATGAATCTATAGATAATTATGATTCCGATGATTTGATTGAAATATCCCTTGATGAACATGATGCTTGCTATTCTTGTGGCCATGATGCCAATATTTATGAAGATGAATTTGCTATAGTTCCTTATGTTAAACATGGGATCGTTGCTATTGCACCCATACTTGATAGTTCCTTCAATGAAAAGCATGATTGCAGTGATGTTATTATAAATTCTCTTAATGTCAATTGTGTTAATGATATGCAAAACCTCAAGCTTGGGGATGCTAGTTTTGCTATGACTACTATTTGTTGCAATGATCATCATTGGGGTGATTCTTCTTATGATCTTGAAAATTTATTTAAGCCCCATGATGAATATGAGATTTATAATAATGTTTGCAATAATATTGAAAGTGGGTTTGGAAGAGTGTCAACTTTAGATCCCACATATTTGGAGAATTTTCAATCTTATGAAGTTTTTGATAAAATTGGGTTTGGAGAGGTCATGACTTTAGTAAATGTTAACCCCACTATTTAGGAAGAGTGTCAACTTTGCAAGCATGTGGATGATGTTGAGAATATTTTATATGATCACTATATTGTTGAATTTGCTTATGATCCTACATGTAATTATTATGAGAGAGGAAAATATGGTTGTGGAAATTTTTATGTTACTAAATTACCTCTCGTTATCTTGAGATTACTATTGTTTCTTTCCGCTTCCTTGCATATGCTAGTTTTTGCTTGCCTTGATAGTTTGTTTGCCTATAAGATGCCTATGCATAGGAAGTATGTTAGATTTAGATGTTTTTGTCACGTGTTTTATGATGCTCTCTTTGTGCTTCAATTCTTTTCTTTCGTGTGAGCATCGTTGAAATCTTATGCTTAGCTATAAGGCTTTAAAGAAAAGCGCTTGTTGGGAGACAACCCAATATTTTTACTTTCTGTTATTCAATAAATAATTCATGTAGCCTCTATTTATATGTTATTTTATGCTTTTAATTAGTGTTTGTTCCAAGTAGAACCTTTGGGAAGACTTGGGGAAAGTCTTTGCGATCTTGCTGTAAAAAACAGAAACTTTAGCGCTCACGAGAATTGCTGCCATTTTTTATTTGAGGGTGATATTTAGTTAATTATTTTTGCATATGATTAATATATAAATTCCTCACGTCCAGCAATTTATTTTAGAATTTTTGGGGTTGCAGAAGTATTCTAAACCTACAGATTACTACAGACTGTTCTGTTTTTGAGAGATTCTGTTTTTTGTGTGTTGTTTGCTTATTTTGATGAATCTATGGCTAGTAATAGAGTTTATGAACCATAGAAAAGTTGGAATACAGTAGGTTTAAGACCAATATAAATAAATAATGAGTTCATTACTGTACCTTGAAGTGGTGGTTTGTTTTCTTTTACTAACGGAGCTCACGGAGATTTTCTTTTAAGTTTTGTGTTGTGAAGTTTTCAAGTTTTGGGTAAAGATTTGATGGATTATGGAACAAGGAGTGGCAAGAGCCTAAGATTGGGGATTCCCAAGGCACCCCAAGTTAAAATCCAAGGACACCAAAAAGCCTAAGTTTGGGGATGCCCCGGATGGCATCCCCTCTTTCGTCTTCGTCCATCGGTAACTTTACTTGGAGCTATATTTTTATTCGCCACATGATATGTGTTTTGCTTGGAGCGTCTTGTATGATTTGAGTATTTGCTTTATAGTTTACCACAATCATCCTTTATGTACACACCTTTTGGGAGTTACACACATGAATTGGAATTTATTAGAATACTCTATGTGCTTCACTTATATCTTTTGAGCTATATAGTTTTTGCTCTAGTGCTTCGCTTATATCTTTTAGAGCACGGCGGTGGTTCTACTTTATAGAAATAATTGATCTCTCATGCTTCACTTATATCATTTTTAGAGTCCTTTAGAACAGCATGGTAATTCACTTTGGTTATAAATTTGAAATGCTAAGAGAAGTTGGATGCTTGATAGATGGTTTTGAGATATAAAGGTGGTAATATTAGAAGTGTGCTAGTTGAGTAATTGTGAAATTGATGAATACTTGTGTTGAAGTTGGCAAGTCCCATAACATGCACGTATGGTGAACGTTATGTGACAAATTTGAAGCATGGGCTGTTCTTTGATTGCTTTCCTTATGAGTGGCGGTCGGGGACAAGCGATGGTCTTTTCCTACCAATCCACCCCCCTAGGAGCATGCGCGTAGTGCTTGGTTTTGATGACTTGTAGATTTTTGCAATAAGTATGTGAGTTCTTTATGACTAATGTTGAGTCCATGGATTATATGCACTCTCACCCTTCCACCATTGCTAGCCTCTTCGGTACTGTGCATTGCCCTTTCTCACCTTGAGAGTTGGTGCAAACTTCGCCGGTGCATCCAAACCCCGTGATATGATACGCTCTATCACACATAAGCCTCCTTATATCTTCCTCAAAACAGCCACCGTACCTACCTATTATGGCATTTCCATAGCTATTCCGAGATATATTGCCATGCAACTTTCCACCGTTCCATTTATTATGACACGCATCATCATTATCATATTGCTTTGCATGATCATGTAGCTGACATCGTATTTGTGGCAAAGCCCCCGTTCATAATTTTTTCATACATGTCACTCTTGATTCATCGCAATCCCGGTACACCGCCGGAGGCATTCACATAGTCATATTTTGTTCTAAGTATCGAGTTTTAATTCTTGAGTTGTAAGAAAATAAAAGTGTGATGATCATCATTAGAGCATTGTCCCATGTGAGGAAAGGATGATGGAGACTATGATTCCCCCACAAGTCGGGATGAGACCCCGGACGAAAAAAAGAAAAAAAGAAAGAAAAGAGGCCAAAAGAAAAAAAAGAAAGAAGGCCCAAATAATAATAATAATAATAAATAAATGAGAGAAAAATAGAGAAGGGACAATGTTACTATCCCTTTTCCACACTTGTGCTTCAAAGTAGCACCATGATCTTCATGATAGAGAGTCTCTTACTTTGTCACTTTCATATACTAGTGGGAATTTTTCATTATAGAACTTGGCTTGTATATTTCAATGATGGGCTTCCTAAAATTCCCTAGGTCTTCGTGAGCAAGTGAGTTGGATGCACACCCACTTAGTTTCTTTGATGAGCTTTCATATATTTATAGCTCTAGTGCATCTGTTGCATGGCAATCCCTACTCCTTGCATTGACATCATTCGATGGGCATCTCCATAGCCCATTGATTATCCGCGTCAATGTAAGACATTCTCCCTTTTTGTCTTCTCACACAACCTCAATCATCATATCTATTCCACCCATAGTGCTATGTCCATGGCTCACGCTCATATATTGCGTAAAAATTGAAAGAGTTTGAAAAAGCTAAGTATGAAACAATTTCTTGGCTTGTCATCGGGGTTGTGCATGATTAGAGCATTTTGTGTGACGAAAATGAAGCATGGCCAAACTATATGACTTTGTAGGGATAAGTTTTCTTTGGCTATGGTATTTTGATAAGACATAATTGCTTGATTAGCATACTTGGAGTATTACTATTTTTATGTCAACAATAAACTTTTATCTTGAATATTTCGGATCTGAACATTCATGCCACAATAGAGAAAAATACATTGAAGAATATTCTAGAAAGCATTCCACATCAAAAATTATGTTTTTATCATTTACCTACTCGAGGACGAGCAGGAATTAAGCTTGGGGATGCTGATACATCTCCAACGTATCTATAATTTTTGATTGTTCCATGCTATTATATTATCTATTTTGGATGTTAATGGGCTTTATTTTACAGTTTTATATTATTTTTGGGACTAACCTATTAACCAGAGGCCCAGCCCAAATTGCTGTTTTTTGCCTATTTCAGTGTTTCGTAGAAAATGAATATCAAATGGAGTCGAAACGGAATGAAACCTTCGGGAACGTGATTTTTGGAACAAACGTGATCTAGAGGACTTGGAGTGGACGTCAAGCAATCAACGAGGTGGCCACGAGGCAGGGGGCGCACCCTCTTCCCTCGTGGGCCCCTCGTAGCTCCACTGACCTACTTCTTCCTCCTATATATGTTCACATACCCCGCAAACATCCAGGAGCACCACGAAACCCTATTTCCACCGCCGCAACCTTCTGTACCCAAGAGATCCCATCTTGGGGCCTTTTCCGGAGCTCCGCCGGAGGGGGCATTGATCATGGAGGGCCTCTACATCAACTCCATGGCCCCTCCGATGATGTGTTAGTAGTTTACTTTAGACCTACGGGTCCATAGCTAGTAGCTAGATGGCTTCTTCTCTCTCTTTGGATCCCAATACAAAGTTCTCCTTGATTCTCTTGGAGATCTATTCGATGTAACTCTTCTTTTTGTGGTGTGTTTGTCGAGATCCGATGAATTGTGGGTTTATGATCAAGATTATCTATGAACAATATTTGAATCTTCTCTGAATTCTTTTATGTATGATTGGTTTATCTTTGCAAGTCTCTTCGAATTATCAGTTTGGTTTGGCCTACTAGATTGATCTTTCTTGTAATGGGAGAAGTGCTTAGCTTTGGGTTCAATCTTGCGGTGCTTGGTCGTAGTGATAGAAAGGGAAACGACACATGTTTTATTGTTGCCATCGAGGATAAAAAGATGGGGTTTACATCATATTGCATGAGTTTATCCCTCTACATCATGTCATCTTGCTTAAGGCGTGACTCTGTTCTTATGAACTTAATACTCTAGATGCATGCTGGATAGCGGTCGATGTGTGGAGTAATAGTAGTAGATGAAGGCAGGAGTCGGTCTACTTGTCGCGGACGTGATGCCTATATACATGATCATGCCTAGATATTCTCATAATTATTCGCTTTTCTATCAATTGCTCGACAGTAATTTGTTCACCCACCATAATACTTATGCTATCTTGAGAGAAGCCACTAGTGAAACCTATGGCCCTTGGGTCTATTTTCCATCATACAAGTTTCCAATCAATTTAATTTTGCAATCTTTACTTTCAATTTATATCATAAAAATACCAAAAATACTTATCTTATTATTATCATCTCTATCAGATCTCACTCTTGCAAGTGGCTGTGAAGGGATTGACAACCCCTTTATCGCGTTGGTTGCGAGGTTCTTATTTGTTTGTGTAGGTACGAGGTGACTCACGCGTGGTCTCCTACTGGATTGATACCTTGGTTCTCAAAAACTGAGGGAAATACTTACGCTGCTTTACTGCACCACCCTTTCCTATTCAAGGGAAAACCAAGGCAGTGCTCAAGAGGTAGCAAACTCCTTCACTGAGACTTCTTAATGACCTGCTTTTGAAGCAGCTATGTACTCCGCTTCACACGTAGATCCTGTCACGACGCTTTGCTTGGAACTGTACCAACTGACAGCTCCACCATTCAATATAAATACATGTCCAGTTTGTGACTTAGAGTCATTCGGACCAGTGTTGAAGCTAGCATCGACGTAACCATTTACGACGAGCTCTTCGTCACCTCCATAAACGAGAAACATATCCTTAGTCCTTTTCAGGTATTTTAGGATGTTCTTGACCGTTGTCCAGTGATCCACTCCTGGATTACTTTGGTACCTACCTACCAAACTTATGGAAAGGCACACATTAGGTCTGGTACAGAACATAGAATACATGATAGAACCTATGGCTGAGTCATAGGGGATGACTTTCATTTTCTCTTTATCTTCTGCAGTGTTCGGGCTTTGAGTCTGACTCAATTTCACATCTTGTAACATAGGCAAGAACCCTTTCTTTAACTGATCCATTTTGAACTTCTTCAAAACTTTACAAGGTATGTGCTTTATGAAAGTCCTATTAAGTGTCTCGATCTATCCCTATAGATCTTGATGCCCAATATATAAGCAGCTTCACAAAGGTCTTCCATTGAAAAATTTCTTATTCAAGTATCCTTTTATGCTACCCGGAAATTCTATATCATTTCCAATCAACAATATGTCATCCACATAATATCAGAAATGCTACAGAGCTCCCACTCACTTTCTTGTAAATACAGGCGTCACCGTAAGTCTATATAAAACCATATGCTTTGATCACCTCATCAAAGCATATATTCCAACTCCGAGATGCTTGCACCAGTCCATAGATGGATCGCTGGAGCTTGCACACTTTGTTAGCACCTTTAGGATCGACAAAACCTTCTGGTTGCATCATATACAACTCTTCTTTAAGAAATCCATTAAGGAATGCATTTTTGGCGTCCATTTGCCAGATTTCATAATCATAAAATGCGGCAATTGCTAACATGATTTGGACAGACTTAAGCATCGCTGCGGGTGAGAAAGTCTCATCGTAGTCAACTCCTTGAACTTGTCGAAAACCTTTTGCGACAAGTCGAGCTTTGTAGATAGTAACATTACCATCAGTGTTCTTGAAGATCCATTTATTCTCAATGGCTTGCCAATCATCGGGCAAGTCCACGAAAGTCCACACTTTGTTCTCATGCATGGATCATATCTCAGACATGGCCTCAATCCATTTATCGGAATCTAGGCTCATCATAGCTTCTTCATAGTTCGTAGGTTCGCCATGGTCTAATAATATGACTTCCAAGACAGGATTACCGTACCACTCTAGTGCAGAACATATTGTGTTTGACCTACGAGGTCCAGTAGTAACTTGATCCGATCATCATCATTAGCTTCCTCTCTAGTTGGTGTAGGCATCACGGGAACGGATTTCTCTGATGTGCTTTACACCAATATGACCTAAACGGCAGTGCCACAAATATGTTGCACTATCATTATCAACTTTGCATATTTTGGCATCAATATTATGAATACGTGTATCACTATGATCGAGATTCAATAATCCATTCACATTGGGTGTATGACCACCAAAGGTTTTATTCATGTAAACAGAACAACAATTATTCTCTGACTTATATGAATAACCGTATTGCAATAAATATGATCTAATCATATTCATGCTCAATGCAAACACCAAATAACATTTATTTAGGTTCAACACTAATCCCGAAGGTAGAGGGAGTGTGCAATGGTGATCGTATCAACCTTGGAATCATTTCCAATACTCATCGTTACCTCGCCCTTAACTAGTCTCTGTACATTCTGCAACTCCTATTTCGAGTTACTTAGCAACTGAACCGGTATCAAATACCCTAGGGCTACTATGAACACGAGTAAGGTACACATCAATAACATGTATATCATATATACCTTTGTTCACTTTGCCATCCGTCTTATCCGCCAAGTATTTGAGGCGGTTCCGCTTCCAGTGACCATTTCCTTTGCAGTAGAAGCACTCAATTTCAGGCTTGGGTCTAGCTTTGGGCTTCTTCATGGGAGTGGCAACTTGCTGCCATTCTTCTAGAAGTTCCCTTTCTTTCACTTGCCCTTTTTCTTGAAACTAGTGGTCTTATTAACCATCAACACTTGATGCTCTTTCTTGATTTCTACCTCCGTCGATTTTAGCATCGCGAAGAACTCAAAAATTGTTTTAGTCATTCCTTGCATATTAAAGTTCATCATAAAGCTCTAGTAGCTTGGTCATAGTGACTGGAGAACTCTGTTAATCACTATCTTATCCGAAAGATTAACTCCCACTTGATTCAAGCGCTTGTAGTACCCAGACATTATGAGTACATGCTCACTGGCTGAGCTATTCTCTTCCATCTTGTAGGCAAAGTACTTGTCAAAGGTCTCATACCTCTTGACTCGGGCATGAGCCTGAAATGCCAATTTTCAGCTCTTGGAACATCGCATATGCTCCATGGTGTTCAAAATGTTTTTGAAGTCCCGGTTCTAAGCCGTAAAGCATGGCGTAGTAAACTATCAAGTAGTCATCATATCAAACTTGCCAAACGTTCATAACATCTGCATCTGCTCCTGCAATAGGTCGGCCACCTAGCGGTGCATCAAGGGCATAATTCTTTTGTGCAACACTGAGGATAATCCTTAGATCACGGACCCAGTCCGCATCATTGCTACTATCATCTTTCAACTTAGTTTTCTCTAGGAACATATCAAAAAATAGGGGAGCTATATCACGAGCTATTGATCTACAACATAGATATGCAAAAACTATTAAGACTAAGTTCATGATAAATTAAGTTCAGTTAATCAAATTATTAATAAACTGCCACTTAAATTAACACCTCAAGTTATCTAAGTGATACATGATCCAGATCAAGTAGCCCATGTCCGATCATCACGTGAGATGGGGTAGTCATCAATGGTGAGCATCTCTAAGTTGATCATATCTACTATATGACTCACGTTCGACTTTTCGATCTCCAGTGTACCGAGACCATGCCTGCACATGCTAGGCTCGTCAAGTTTAACCCAAGTATTCTGCATGTACAAAACTGTCTTACACCCGTTGTATGTGAACGTAGAGTCTATCACACCCGATCATCACGAGGTGCTTCGAAATGGCAAACTTTGGCAATGGTGCATACTCGGGAGAGAACACTTTTATCTTGAAATTTAGTGAAGGAATCATCTTATAATGCTACTGCTGTACTAAGAAAAATAAGATGCATAAAGGATAAACATCACATGCAATCAAAATATGTGACATGATATGGCCATCATCATCTTGTGCTTTTGTTCTCCGTCTCCAAAGCATCGTCACGATCTCCATCGTCACCGGCTCAACACCTTGATCTCCATCCTTGCGTCGGGGTCATCTCGTCAACTAACTATCGCTTCTACAACTATAAAGTAAAGCAATTACATGGCGCTTGCATTTCATACAATAATTAAGAGACAACCCTAAGGCTCCTACTGGTTGTCGATATTACAAAACACGATCATCTCATACATCAACATATTGTTAGGGAATGAAGCATGCAATTTCAAAACATTTCCTACGATCACGCAAGATCTATCTAGGAGATGCATAGCAACGAGACGGGGAGAATGTGTCCACGTACCCTCGTAGACCGAAAGCGGAAGCGTTAGGCTAACGCGGTTGATGTAGTCGAACGTCTTCATGATCCAACCGATCTAAGTACCGAATTACGACACCTCCGTGTTCAACACACGTTTAGCTCGATGATGTCCCTCGAGCTCTTGAACCAGTAGAGGGTCGAGGGATAGTTCTGATAGCACGACGACATGGTGACGGTGATGGTGATGTGATCTGCGCAGAGCTTGGCCTAAGCACTACGCCGCAATGACCGGAGGAGTAAATTGTGGAGGGGGCACCGCACACGGCTAAGAGAATTCTTGGTGTGCCCTTGGGGTGCCCCCCGCCCTCGTATATAAAGGGGGAGGAGGAGGCCGGCAGCCAGGAGGGGCGCGCCATGGGGGGAGTCCTACTTGGACTCCTAGTTCAAGTAGGATTCTCCCCCCCTTTTCCTTTCTCCACCGGAGGGAATAGGAAGGAGAGGGAGAGGGAAAGGGAAGGGGGGCGCCACCCCCTCCTCCTTGTCCTATTCGGACTCCCTAGGAGGGGGGTGCATGGCCACCCCCCGCGTGCTTCCCTCTCTCTCCCTTAGGCCCATGTTGGCCCAATACTTCCCCCCCGGGGGGGGGGGGGTTCCTGTAACCCCTCGGTACTCCGGAAAAATACCTGAATCACCCGAAACCATTCCGATGTCCGAATATAACCTTCCAATATATGAATCTTTACCTCTCAACCATTTCGAGACTCCTCGTCATGTCTGTGATCTCATCCAGGACTCCGAACAAACTTCGGTCACCAAAACACATAACTCATAAATACAAATCGTCATTGAACGTTAAGCGTGCAGACCCTACGGGTTCGAGAACTATGTGGACATGATCGAGACAACTCTCCGTTCAATAACCAATAGCGGAACCTGGATGCTCATATTGGCTCCTACATATTCTACGAATATCTTTATCGGTCAAACCGCATAACAACATACGTCATTCCCTTTGTCATCGGTATGTTACTTGCCCGAGATTTGATCGTCGGTATCCTCATACCTAGTTCAATCTCGTTATCAGCAAGTCTCTTTACTCGTTTCATAATGCATCATCCCGCAACTAACTCATTAGTCACACTGCTTGCAAGGCTTATAATGATGTGCATTACTGAGAGGTCCCAGAGATACCTTGATAACCCACAAGTATAGGGGATTGCAACAGCTTTCGAGGGTAGAGTATTCAACCCAAATTTATTGATTCGACACAAGGGGAGCCAAAGAATATTCTCAAGTATTAGCAGCTGAGTTGTCAATTCAACCACACCTGGAAACTTAATATCCGCAACAAAGTATTTAGTAGCAAAGTAATATGATAGTAGTGGTAACGATAGCAAAAGGTAATGATAACAAAAGTAATGTTTTTGGTATTTTGTAGTGATTGTAACAATAGCAACGGAAAAGTAAATAAGCGAAGAACAATATATGGAAAGCTCGTAGGAAATGGATCAGTGATGGAGAATTATGCCGTATGCAGTTCATCATGTAACAGTCATAGCCTAGGGTGACACAGAACTAGCTCTAATTCATCAATATAACGTAGGCATGTATTCCGAATATAGTCATACGTGCTTATGGAAAAGAACTTGCATGACATCTTTTGTCCTACCCTCCCATGGCAGCGGGGTCGTAGCAGAAACTAAGGGATATTAAGGCCTCCTTTTAATAGAGTACCGGACCAAAGCATTAACACATAGTGAATACATGAACTCCTCAAACTACGGTCATCACCGGTAAGTATCCCGATTATTGTCACTTCGGGGTTAACGGATCATAACACATAATAGGTGACTATAGACTTGCAAGATAGGATCAAGAACTCTCATATATTGATGAAAACATAATAGGTTCAGACTCAAAATCATGGCACTCGGGCCCTAGTGACAAGCATTAAGCATAGCAAAGTCATAGCAACATCAATCTCAGAACATAGTGGATACTAGGGATCAAACCCTAACAAAACTAACTCGATTACATGATAAATCTCATCCAACCCATCACCGTCCAGCAAGCCTATGATGGAATTACTCACGCACGGTGGTGAACATCATGAAATTGGTGATGGGGTAAGGTTGATGATGACGATGGCGACGGATTCCCCTCTCCGGAGCCCCGAACGGACTCCAGATCAGCCCTCTCGAGAGGTTTTAGGGCTTGGCGGCGGCTTCGTATCGTAAAACACGATGAATCCTTCTTCCTTATTTTTTTCTCCCCAAAAGCAAATATATAGAGTTGGAGTCGAGGCCGGAGGAGCTCCAGGGGGCCCATGAGGTAGGGGGCGCGCCCTAGGGGGGCAGGCGCGCCCCCCACCCTCGTGGCTAGGGTGTGGGCCCCCTGGTCTTCATCTTTTGCAAGGATTTTTTATTATTTCCGAAAATATGTTCTGTGAAGTTTCAGGTCATTTCGAGAACTTTTGTTTCTGCACATAAATAACACCATGGCAATTCTGCCGAAAACAACGTCAGTCCGGGTTAGTTCCATTCAAATCATGCAAGTTAGAGTCCAAAACAAGGGCAAAAGTGTTTGGAAAAGTAGATACGACGGAGACGTATCAACTCCCCCAAGCTTAAACCTTTGCTTGTCCTCAAGCAATTCAGTTGACAAACTGAAAGCGATAAAGAAAAACTTTTACAAACTCTGTTTGCTCTTGTTGTTGTAAATATGTAAAGCCAGCATTCAAGTTTTCAGCAAGATTATGAAATAACCATATTCACGATAACACATAGGTCTCATGTTTACTCATATCAATGGCATAATCAACTAGCGAGCAATAATAATAAATCTCGGATGACAACACTTTCTCAAAACAATCATAATATGATATAACAAGATGGTATCTCGCTAGCCCTTTCTGAGACCGCAAAACATAAATGCAGAGCACCTTTAAAGATCAAGGACTGACTAGACATTGTAATTCATGGTAAAAGAGATCCAGTCAAGTCATACTCAATGTAAACTAACATTAATGAATGCAAATGACAGTGGTGCTTTTTAATAAGAGGATGATGACTCAACATGAAAGTAAATAGATAGGCCGTTCGTAGAGGGAAGTAGGGATTTGTAGAGGTGCCAGAGCTCGGTTTTGAAATAGAGGTGAACAATATTTTGAGAGGTATACTTTCATTGTCAACATAACAACCAAGAGATGGCGATATCTTCCATGCTACACACATTATAGGCGTTTCCCAAACAAAATGGTAAAGTTTATACTCCCCCTCCACCAACAAGCATCAATCCATGGCTTGCTCGAAACAACGAGTGCCTCCAACTAACAAGAGTCCCAGGGGGAGTTTTGTTTGCAATTATTTTGATTTAGTTTGCATAAAGCATGGGACTGGGCATCCCGGTGACCAGCCATTTTCTCGTGAGTGAGGAGTGGAGTCCACTCCTCTTGAGAATAACCCGCCTAACATGGAAGATACGGACAACCCTAGTTGATACATGAGCTATTCGAGCATACAAAACAGTTTATTTATTTGAAGGTTTAGAGTTTGGCACATAGAAGTTTACTTGGAACGGCAGGTAGATACCGTATATAGGTAGGTATGGTGGACTCATATGGAACAACTTTGGGGTTTATGGAGTTGGATGCACAAGCAGTATTCCCGCTTAGTACAGGTGAAGGCTAGCAAAAGACTGGGAAGCGACCAGCTAGAGAGCGACAACAGTCATGAACATGCATTAAAATTAATCAACACCGGATGCAAGCATGAGTAGGATATAATCCACCATGAACATAAATATTGTGAAGGCTATGTTGATTTTGTTTCAACTACATGCGTGAACATGCGCCAAGTCAAGTCACTTAAATCATTCAGAGGAGGATACCACCCTATCATACCACATCACAACCATTTTAATAGCATGTTGGCACGCAAGGTAAACCATTATAAGCTCCTAGCTAATCAAGCATGGCACAAGAAACTATGATCTCTAGTTGTCATTGCAAACATGTTTATTCATAATAGACTGAATCAGGAACGATGAACTAATCATATTTACAAAAACAAGAGAGGTCAAGTTCATACTAGCTTTTCTCATCTCAATTAGTCCATCATATATCGTCATAATTGCCTTTCACTTGCACGATCGAATGATGTGAATAATAATAATAGTGCACGTGCATTGGACTAAGCTGGAATCTGCAAGCATTCAATAAATAGGAGAAGACAAGGCAATATGGGCTCTTTTGTCAGATCAACAATAATGCAAATAAGAGCTACTTCAACAATTTAATCATGGTCTTCTCCTATCGACCCCAAAGAAAAGAAAAGAAATAAAACTATTTACACGGGAAAGCTCCCAACAAGCAAAAGATTAACATGAAATCTTTTGGGGTTTTCTTTTTAATTACTACCACAAGCGTGGAAATTAAAACTAGCTAAAAGCTACAACTAATTTTTTTGGTTTTTCTTAAGGTTTATTAAACACACAAGAAGAAAGCATAAAAAGGAAAATAAACTAGCATGGATGATACAATGAAAAGTATGAGCACCGACATCTAGCAATGAGTGTGTGAACATGAATGTAATGTTGGTGAGAAATATGTACTCCCCCAAGCTTAGGCTTTTGGCCTAAGTTGGTCTATGGCCACGGCTGGCCTGGCGGATATCCATAGTAATAGTTGGGGTCGTACTGCGAAGAAGAAGACTCTGACTGCCACTGGTTGGCAATCATTTTCGGATCCCAATGGTAATTAGACTGTCATGGAGGATCAACTTGTGGTTCCGGCTCTGGCTCTGTGACTGATGTAGGGTTCCGATAGGCGTGAATAACCTCTAATGGAACAAGGTACTGGCCTGCAGATAAATCAAATAAGGAAGGAGCAGGCAGGGTAATAGTCTCAGGATGATGTTTATAAAAGAACAATTTGTAGTTAAGCTCCCCTTCCCTATTCTTAACAATAAAATCGTGTGCCACCATACTCTTATAATCTAAATAAACATGAGGCAGCAATTTTTCTTCCTTCTCATAATGCCTAATAGGTATGTTAAAATGTGCAGCTAGGCGTGAAGCATAGATGCCTCCAAAGATGGGGCCCTTTGTACGGTTCAGACTTAACCGTTTAGCAATAATACCGCCCATATTAATAGAGTTATCACTGAATAAACCGTGGAACAAAATAATAATATTAGGAACACTAAGGTTTCCACAGTTTCCACGACCATTTAAGCAACGACTAACAAATATTGCAAAGTAGCGTGAAACAGGAAAATGTATGCTAGTGATTCGTGCATCGGAAACCTTCCTCATTTCTCCTACAGTGATGGTATCAATAAACCCATCCACATCACCGTGATGTGGTTCCTCTATCGTGCCCTCGAAAGGGACTAAACAAACCCGACAAAAATCATAAAGTGACATCTCCTTATCCTCATCATATAAATAAAACTCCACCGTAGGTGGTGAGATCCTAGAATGGAAATGAAAGTTTTGCACAAAGATATTAGTGAGTAAGAGATACTGGTTGCGTTGGTCGTGGAGGAAGGCGGTGAGGCTTGCATTCTCAGCCAATTCATAAAAATCATCATAAATCCCGGCTGCTCTCAAGAAATCATCGGAGGGCCATTCACACGTGTAACGCCCCGAGACCGATGTGCCAGGTGTCTTCCAGTTATTCACTATTGTTGCCTTGTCAATTGTTTGCGTGTCATGCATTTCATATCATGTCATCATGTGCATCACTTTTGCATATATGTTCGTCTCATGCATTCGAGCATTTTCCCCGTTGTCCGTTTTGCATTCCGGCGCTCCTATGTCATCCGACGCCCTCCTTTTACCTCTTTTCGTGTGTGGGTGTTAAACATTTTTGGATTGGACCAAGACTTGCCAAGCGGCCTTGGTTTACTACCGGTAGACCGCCTGTCAAGTTTCGTGCCTTTTGGACTTCGTTTGATACTCCAACGGTTAACCGAGGAGCCGAGAAGGCCTCGTTTGTGTTGCAGCCCAACACCTCTCCAAAGTGACCCAAAACCCACCTAAACCCCCTCCATCATCTAGGTCGTTCGATCACGATCGCGTGGCCGAAAACTGCACCTCATTTGGAGTCTCCTAGCTCCCTCTACCTATAAATATGTGCTCTCCTTCGAAAATCTCGCGGATGAAACCCTAGCTCCTTCCACCTCGCACCACCAGACAAAATTTCCCACGCCGGACATGTCCGCGCCGCCGCACCAGATCAATCCCACCTCGCCACGTCACCACTGCCGGCGTCTCTCTCCTCCCCTCCGCGCCAGGCCCGCCGGGCCTGGATCGGGCCCGCGGGGCCCATCCCGTCGACGCCGCGCCCGCACGCCACCCGAGG